>NC_072440.2:92807031-93118125 GCF_028878055.3 Symphalangus syndactylus
TGCAGTATTATTCACAATAGCCAAGATATAGAAACACGTAAGTGTCCTGTGATGGATGAATGGATAAACAACTGTGAGATATCTATATCTATATATAGATATAGATATCTAATATATATATATCTCATATATGTGACACACATATGGCACACATATGACATGACACACACATATGACATATATATATGACACATATATATATATCACACACACACACACACACACACAATGGAATATCATTCGCCTTCAAAAAGGAAATCCTGCCATTTGCAATAACATGGATGACTTAGAGGGTGTTATCATAAGTGAAGTATGCCAGTTACAGACAAATGCTGTGTGACCTCATTTACATGTGGAATCTAAAACAGTCAAACTCATAGAAGCAGAAAGTAGAATGGTGGTTGTTACGGGATGGGTAGGGAGAAAGGGGGAGGTGTTGGTTAAAGGGTACAAACTTTCAGTAACGCAAGATGAATAACTTCTGGAGATCTATACAGCATATATAATATTGTAGACTTAACATTTGCTAAGATAATAGATCTTACCACAAAAATAAGTAAATTAATTAAATAACAACAACAATAATAATAAATGGGGTGGAAGGAAACTTTGGGAGGTGATGGATATGTTGATGGCCTTGACAGTGGTAATAGATTCATGGATGTATACATATCCACAAACTCATCAAAATATATATATTAAATATGTACAGTATAGGTCAATAATACCTTAATAAAGCATTTTTTTAAATACTTACTGTTAAGAAAGAGATCTCTGAGCTACCATCTAAAACAGTGGATGTGTAATTTAGCCAACTTGGAACTGTGTAAATGTATCAGAAAGCATTTATTCCAACATTCATTTCTTTCTGTCCTCTGACAGGTCTCTTTGTCTTTGACCTGCTGCCATTTATTTTAGCAGCATGCAAAGGTGGTTCACTGCATACTTGGATCTATCCTCAAGAAAGATGATGGATGAAGTTCTCTTCAGCTCCTCCAAACACCCCTTTCTGAACCCTTCTTTCCTCTTTTAAGGTCTCAACCTTTTTTTTTTAACCTTACTGTTTTCTGCTTCTTGAAGTCACCTGTGTCACAGAGTCAAAGAATATAATGACTTCTCATGGAGGAGAGTTAGGGACTTAACTAGTGGCCCTATCCGGGAACATCAGCATTTACAGGAGGAAATCAGAGAGGGAAAGGTTGTGTTCAAAGGAATGAATGAAGTCAGGGTTTCACGCATTGTAGGTCATGCATTTGAGAAAAGCTAGGGGTGAAGCTCTTCACCAGTATTGGAAATTTCTTATGAGCTTGGTTATTATTTTCTACACCCTTGCTTGGCTGAGAGAGGAGTGAGGAAACTTCTGTGGGTCCTGAGCATCAGTCAAGAGGACCTAGATGAAAAGCCTGGAGCGGGGGAGGCCCATGGCCACAGAGCACTTGGAAGAAGAAGGGAACATGTGGCCCACTGGTGATCTGTGTTTACTCGTCTGTCTGGTGTGTTCCGAGAGGAGGATGCAGGCCAGCCAGAGGTCAGCAAGTCAAAACCCTTTGAAGACAGACCCAGCTTCTGAAATGGATCTGGCGTTCCCTTGCTGGCTCCGTATCCCACAGTAGTTCACACACTTCCCAGCCATCACCTTTTGTGTGTGAATTGTCAGTTTCATTGATAGAAACACAAATGTGCAAAACTGTGACATCTTTATTTTTCTGGTACTAAACCATTACTCTCTGGTGCTCCATTTTCCCTAACAAGAACTTTCATCTTATTATTTCTGAGCAGGCTTACATTTAAACCCAATTAGTGTTTTTTCCCCCACTCTTCGTCATCCCAGAGTATCATCTAAATATTTTCAGGGTATGCACATTAGGGCAGGAGTTGTCATAGCTGTCCTTGCCCTTCGTTGTCCCCCATGGGGTGTACCTAATTCACATCACCACTGACCTCTCTCTCTCCTGCTGGTGTCCATGGTCCATCAAGATCTCAGGTTTGTCCCCACCGTGCTGTTGCTGCTGGTAGTGGCCTCTTGTCAGGCATCTTCTGATCCAGGACCTTCAAGAACATAAGAAATATTTGGATGCCCTCTCACAATCCCTTTCTTCTTAGATATTCCAATTTCCTCTTCTAGTTCGTTGCGCTGAGGGGCAGGGCACATCTGAGAGGCTCTAAACTCAGCCTACTGAACAGGAGGGGGAATTCTCTTCCAAGAATTCCCACTCCCCATCCCAAATGTAACTACAGTTTAGATCATCTTCTCTAGGGCTGGGCCTAGCTCTACAAGAGAGGAAGATGGGAGCAGAGTCCCTTCTCTGAGACCTACACAGTGACTACTAAATATTGCCCCCTTTTCCATCTCAACTCTCTTCTTTCTCCAGCAGATTGAATTTATGTAGTTTTTTGAGAGAAATCTGCCTTCTTCCTAACACTACTATTTATGGTATAAGATTTATCTTCATATTCCATCCGAGTTGACTCAGAAAAACCTTTTCTCTATCATAAAAACTTGGCTCTCACAATGAAAGCCTTGGCGCTCAAGATTATGCTCTGCTTTGAGTTTCTGGAGAATATTTTAGAAATAAAAAGTCAAGATTTGATTCTTATATTTTCTGCATTTTCTCCTTCCCAAAGCAATAAAAATATCTAGTTTTTTGTTGTGGTTGTTGGTTTTTGTTTTTTTTTTAATTGAGACTGAGTCTCACTCTATTGCCCACGCTGGTGTACAGTGACGTGATCTCAGCTCCCTGCAACCTCCGCCTCCCTGGTTCAAGCGATTCTTGTGTCCCAGCCTCCCAAGTAGCTAGGATTACAAGCGCCTACCACCACACCCAGCTAATTTTTGTATTTTTAGTAGAGACGGGGTTTCACCGTGTTGGCCAGGCTGGTCTCAAACTCCTGACCTCAAGTGATCTGCCCACCTTGGCCTCCCAAAGTGCGGGATTACAGATGTGAGCCACTCTTCCCAGCCAAAATATCTAAGTTTTTAGGTAGTGGTTCCATGAAGAAGCATAGAATTAGTAATAATGCACTGATTACTGCTTCAGAAAACCACCTTGATACACTAGAATTGCTACAATTTTCCTTGCCCACTTTAGCGATGATCAAATTCTCATGAGAATCAGGGGAAGGAAGGTAGAATCCATTAGGGGTAGCAAGGAGACCAAAAGGGGAAAATTCCAAAAAATGGAAAGTGAGTAGACATCAAAATTTTCTTTATGTTTACCATTAAGAATGCTTGCAAAAGGCATCATAAAAATATGGGAGGCAAACTAAAAAAATATATATTGCTGTTAGTTTCAGCTCTACCATTTCATAGCCATATAACATTTGATAAGAAAATCTTACTGGTTTCTTCATCCATGCAGCGGATATAATAATATTTTCCTGGCTTGTTTACTTTAGAGGTATGTATCTACATGGAAATCTGAGTAGATGTTATATTTAATAAGCTTTGTCCTCTATGGAGAAGAAATAACTGTGCCTAACAATAATTGTATGAAACATAATTAAGAAAGACCTATGTTCCTTAAATGACAAGTGGTCTTACTTTCTATTTCAAAAGATAGGCATCTTTCCAAACTTAACAGATCTTTTTCTGTCTCTTCCTTTTTTCCCCCAGGAATAATTTAGGCGGTGACTACTACAATTGTATTTATCTTCAAGTCTGACCTAGAACTTAAGTCTGTAGTTAAACTTTTGTGTAACTTATTAGTCACTGAGCATTGCAGAAGATTGAGTACTTGGTAAATGAGATGTACATGCACTATGGTTTGAAAATTTATCCCCTCCAAAACTCACGTTAAAATTTAATCCACAGTGAGGCAGTATTGAGAGGTGGGGCCTTTACGAGGTGATTGAGTCATGAAGGCTCTGCTCTCATGGATGGATTAATCCATTGATGGGCTAATGCATTAATGTGTGAATGGACTGATGGGTAATCATGGGAATGAAACTGGTGGCTTTATAAGAAGAGGAAGAGAGACCTGAGCTAGCACACTCAGCCTCCTTGCCATGTGATGCCCTATGCCACCTTGGGACTCTGAAGAGGGTCCCCACCAGCAAGGAGGCTCTCAGGAGATACAGCCCCTCAATCATGGACATCTCAGCCTCCATGATTGTAAGAAATCCATTTTCATTTCTACCCAGTCTTAGGTATTCAGTTATAAGCAACAGAAAATAGACTAAGACAGTGTAGCAGTGGACTGTGGATAGTAAAAATCAAAGGATGATAATGTGGCCCCTGTTCTTGAAAAATTCCAAGTCCTACTGAGAAGACATTTGTTTAATCATTATTCATTATTTCAATAAATATTTATCAAGCCTCCCCATGTTCCAGGTATTGTTCTAGGTGCTAAGATTACAGCAGAGAACAAATGGTTTTTAAATGAAGCTTTCATTTTTGTGAGACTTTAATCAAATGTACAAAACAAGAGTAAGTTTTTGAAACATAAGTCATTACTAAATCATGTGGTACAGAGGATTCGAAGGCACAGGAAAAAAGATGAATGTGAGGGTGTTGGTTGAAAAATGCAACTTTCAATAAATTACATTTTAAGCTAGATCTGAAGTTTAGAAGAAATCTTTTAAATGGAAGGAAGAAATACAAGGAAAAGACTCTAGAGTAAGCATGATTTATTCGTAGACATAGAGGAAATTTGCTTGACTTAAACAACAGGTATATTTTGGAGAGAATTGGTGAATCCAACTGGAGAAGTACTGTGAAAAACTATGACAACTAAACTGAGAAATTTAGTTTCAATGGAATTGGGAGTAAAGGGCCATGGAAAGTTCTGGGTGGAGTGGTGGTCAAATGTTGATGATGTAAGGGTGTGTAATGTAATGAACATTGTCTTTAGATAATATGGATTTGGTGCACTCAAAATTCAGGCCACAGTGAGAATTACACATGAATTTTTATTTTCAAAGGCCCACACACTCTGAAGATTGTAAATTACCTGGAAAATTGATTATTTGTATGATCTTGACAAGTCTGCATAAAAAATAATTTCCCCTGAAATCCAGATTACTAACTTAATAAAAAGAATATTTTTGTCTTAGTTTCTAAGCTATATAGTTACATAGAGCTGTGTACATTCACCTTCATGACATTTTCATGTGGGATAATGGATGTGGATTTAATGCAATGATTAATGATTTGTTCACTTGGAGTTACCAAGTCATGTTTCTATTGAAGGTGGGGGACTAAAAATGGAGTTTAGATTTTTTAGGAACAATCTCATCACACACAGAGAGAAAGGGGTTGGAGAATCAATTTAGGAACACTTTTCTTTTTCTTGATCCAGTGACCAAAGGCAGATTGATAAGTGGGCATTATTTTTCAGAGATGCTTAAGAACTTATTATTGAAAAGATAACCAGCCCTCTATTGAGAAGTCAGACCATAGCAGCCATGTGTTTTATAAGCCTTTGCTTTGTTTTAAGGTGGAGTGTTCCTCACACCATTAAATTTGGAGTTGGTTAGGGATAATGTGGTTCAGGTTTTCCCATAATTGTATGGGAATTCCCTGGGTGAAATGTATGGGTCTGGGAAAGATCATATCTGACTATGCTCAATAACTTCTGACTTTCAATTCATCAGAATGCCCAGTGGTCTCTCCTCATATATCTCCTCATCAAGCTTTAAGTTGGTAAAGTTTCTCATAGATAAAACGGTGCTTCTCGCCGTGGGCTGCCAATGAGATTCAAAAGGAATAGAATGTGTGTTTGGCCAATGGAATTGGCAAACAGAGCAGGCTTCTGGGGCATCTGGACATTGTTCATATTGAAACCTCTTATTTGTTCATTTAGAAATGAACAATCAGGAAAGCTTCTACATTTGGAGGATGTTTGCAAAATGAATTCTCTCAGGTTGAATTTGGCTATGGTCCCATGTGAAGCAGTTGCACTTTTTACTCAACAGATTTTGGATAAACCAGGGAAGAAGCTTGGCTCCTCATATGGTCTGATCTTTGTTGTGTTTCCCATTTTTGCAGATTCTGACATCTGGAATGTAAATTAGAACTACATATTTAATATTTCTGTTTAATGTTTATTATTGGGCTCCCCTGAAGATTGTTATTTGGAATTGGCTACCAAGGGCCTGTTATTCTAATTGACAGAGCTCTCATCCAGCTTGCTAGTTATTCCTTTCTCTCCCTCAGTACACTAAGAAAGGAGTGGTGAGCTTTTTCAATTTTCACTGAAAAGAGTAAGTGAGCAGAGATATGTAAGTTGACTTTTTTTGCCTGGCAGTTGATAAATATTCACTGAATGAACGATTCTAGAGTCTTCTAGGACATTTCTGTGTAGAAACTTCTTATTTACATTCTAGAAACTTTGGAGAACCAATGTTGTGTCTGCTAAACAGTATTCTGGTCCTCAATGCCTAGATTCACCAATTTAGACCCCAGACACACCAAGTTATGCACCTTGCTTTACTGAATTCTATAAAGCTTAGTCAATGAATACTAGACAGACATATGGCTCTCAATGCTATTGGGAATGCAGTTATATGGAGCTGTGTACATTGACCTTCATGACATTTACATATGGGATAATGGATGTGGATTTAATGCAATAGTTGATGGTTTGTTAACTTGGAGTTACGAACTTATGTTTCCATTGAAAGTTGGGGACTAAAATAGGAGTTTCTAATAAATAACTTCTACTCTTGAGTAGCTATATTAGTTTGTTAGGGCTGCCATGCAAAATAGCACAGACTGGGAGGCTTAAACAACAGAAATTTATTGTCTCACAGTTCTAAAGGCTGGAAGTCCAAGACCAAGGCGTTGGCAGTATTGGTTTCTTCTGAGGCCTCTCTCCTCATCTTGCATATGGCCACCTTCTCACTGCATCTTCACATGGTCTTTCCTTTGTGAATGACCTCTCTGGTGTCTCTGTGTCCTAATCTTCTCTTCCTATAAGTACATCACTCAGATTGGATTGGGATCCACCCTAAGGACCTCATTTACCTAAGTTACCTTTTAAAGACTCTATCTCCAAATACAGTCACATTCTGAGGTACTAGGGGTTGGGGCTTCAACATATGAATTTGGGGGTGGGGACACAATTAAGCCTATAACAGTATTTCCAGTAGTAGAGGGGAAGCGATACATCTAATGACTATTGTAGAAGCATGGAATCAGCCAAACATAACTAGCAAAGTTCCATGGGGATTGAGAAACCAGAGTGCTCCCGTCTATTTGGAAGAAGCTTTATGGATGAGATGGTTCTGAGACGGACATTGAAGAAGAGATTTAAAAGAACAAACTACTAAATTGAATTATGTGAAATTTCAATTATTTAGATCAAATATAAGCAATTTCATATGGTATAACATATTTATTTTTGTACTCATAGTATAGGGCAAGGGCTGGCAATTTTCTTTTCTATAATATTAAGAACCGGATGGTAAATATTTTAGGCTTTGTGGGCTATGTAGTCTCCTTCACAACTACTCAACTCTACTGTTATAGTGTGAAAATATCTATGGATGATACATAAATAAATGTATGATGTATTCCAATAATACTTTATTTACGAAACCAGACAGCAGAAGTAACTAGTTAGTAAAAGAGTCAGGACAACTTAAGTCCCCTGACTCGCAGACTAATGTCCTTTCCTTTATGCCACACTAATTTTATTTCCTAGGAACTAGTAAGTTTCCAAGTGAATATTGGAACTTTTTTTTTCAATTCAAAAAAGCCCATTTGGGAAAATAAAAACTTCTAAAACTGCCAAGAAAAAAGACAGCAGGCTGAATTTGTCTTCTGGGCCATAATTTGCTTACTCTTGTGTAGGGAAACTTTAAATTCCCTAACTTTTCTATTTGCTGAAGTCTTCCCTGATCCTTTCACACCCGTGTGCCAATCACGGAGCTCCTCTTCTGTGACGTGTCTATCCCTTGTTCGTTCCGAAGTAGAGCCTTTCAACATGCAGAGACTGCAAAGAGCAGAAAATGCCTTGGCTCCAACTCAATGTTGTCATGTGGTAACAGACCACAAACCTAAGCCACTTCCGCCTTGTTGTTGAACTCTTGGCACATGTGTGTTGCGTTTCTATTTTATTGGCTCTTTAGTGGAACTGCAAAAAGATTTGTGGCCTCCTTTCATCTAGCGAGAGAAAACAAGCAACCACTTCTCTTTTCACAACCTAAAATCCTCCTTGGTATCCATATTGCAGAAGGGACTTTTTCACAGTGTCAAATCTTTCCGGATAATCTTTCCAGAATTTCCGTAAATAAAAACAAATAATTCATTGTGGGTATAAGATTTATAAAATGTACATAAATCTCCCTGTCTTTATAGAAAGAGGAAACTGATCATAACGCAACCTTATTGGGAAAACTCCGTGGTATCACTGGGGACTCCTCACTTACTAGTTCTTTACAATCATTTATAGTGTGGCTGCTCCATGCCTTTCTGGGACCTGGGGTAGAACAGTGACCAAGCTAGGCAAGATTCCTCTTTTCATGGAGGTTTCATTCAAAGGGGAGAAGCAGGAAATAAATAAGCAGAAAAGCATATAAATCAAATAAATTCAAGTGGTAATTATTTGTAAAGAAAATAGAGCAGGGTAATGGGATGCAGATTGAGAGTGGCTATTTAACAAAGAGTGAAGGGATGGAGAACAGAGAAGGGGCTGGCCATATGAAGTGTTGCCTTGGAGTTTCACAGGCAGAGGCAAGGGCAATGCAGAGGCACTGAACTGACAGCAGGCTTGGTGCGGTCGCGGATCAGCAAGGCCATTGCGGCTGGGATGGATGAACTGAAGGGATGAAAGTTGAGGGCAAGGTGGAAAAATCTGCTCTGAGACAGTGAGGCCCCAGGACACATTGAGCAGTTAAGACTCTGTCCCAGACCAAAATAGCCTCAGACGGCTGCGCTTCTTAAAGTCCCTGTGTCCTTTTAACATGTTTTCCTTTCCTTTTCTACCAAGTTAGCTTAGGCCACTCTGTTAATATTCTGCTTTAATCTCTGGGATGAGAAACTAGATAGTTAATCTTAATTTAAACAATGTAGTAAAGTCAAATTGAACTCTAAATGGGGGTGTGGAAGACTTTTCCATGAATAAAGTTCATGGGGTGTTTTACAGCCTTTTAAAAGCTCAGACTCCTTCTTCATATTGAACTCTCAGCTGTGTTTTTTGCTAGTTAAGGCTGCTGAATGGTATACTACAGTCTCTTCCTCTATAATCGTACCTCCCACACTCCTGTATCCTCAGAAAGAAATTTAGTAAATTTCTACAGGAAAACGCTTGCCACTTTCCAGTAATTGTGTCTTTCCAGGATGCCAACTCATCAAGAAGGACCTTGGAGGCTGAATGCAGGGTTAGTACCCACTTTACTCTCTCCTTCCTTTTCCTCTTTTCTGCTTGGATTTACAGGAGAATTCATTATAGAAAACACTCCCTCTCCCTATTTCTACTGTTGTTAGCAACAAGAAGATGAACAGTACACCATTTCTTTTCCTATATAAGAAGTAGCATTTGAATGGGGCAGGATTTTAATGAGTATGATAGTGAGGGTGTTGGGAGCTAAAGGCACTCAGACCCTGGTCAGTGTGTGGGTGTCTCTGAAGTAGCATTTAAATGGGGCAGGATTTCAATGAGGATGATGGTGAGAGTGTTGGGGGCTAAAGGCATTCAGACGCTGGTCAGTGTGTGAATGTCTCTGGGCCTCAGCTCCCTTCTCTGTTGCTCTTTTCTCCTTCCTATTCCCATACCGTAATGTCATCCCATCAGCTCCTTTGGCCAAAGCCTGTCAATACTGTTTTTTCAACCACAAATCCAGTTTTTAAAGCTCTATTTTCAATGATTTTACTTTTTCATAAGAATTGTAGACCAGAATACTGTTTGGCAGAACTAACAATGATTTTACCACCAGGTGCAGGAGACAACTGCCATGAGTGACTTCTGAGACAAGTAGTAACCCTACTGTGTCCTCCCCAAACCCTTCATTGAAATTCCATCACAACAGCTGTAATACTTTGATTTCAATTTTAAAACTCCCATTAAAATGTAAATACCCAGAGGAAGAATAATGCCTTGAACTCTCTCTAAGCATTTATCCCTTAGGGTGAGTTAGATATTTTACTGACATTAGATTTTTATAGGAGAAAGAGGGGAGAGTGTGAGAATAGGAGAGTACTCCGAAAGAAAGGCTGGGAACACCAAAGACCAACTTGGCTGACTTTACAATCATCTAAAACTCCAGCCTCAGGAAATGTCACTGGGCTAATTGTTCCCTACTTTGGTTTATTAATCCTGGTCTCTTTGGTTTGGATTGGTTTCCATCCCTCTGCCCAAGCCACGATGTCACAGCCAAGCATCACTATCCCTATTGGGTATGATTTGCTACAATTGCTGGGTCCAAGTTTCTGAATCATCTCAAGACTCGGTGTAGTTGTTCTGTTGTTTGGCTACCCTTCCATACATATTACAAAATCTATCCCAAATCTGGCTGACCATTTTCTCTTACTACTATCCCCTCCTCCATTAGTAATATATCTAAGTCACCCTAAGGGATAAATGCTCCTCCATCCAGGGGGAGGAGGGGATAGGAGTAAATCACAAAACCCTTCCCTGTCTTTCATTCATCTCTCTTTCTTGAGCCAGTTTTTTCTCTTGCACCCTACATTACCCATGTTCAATAGCTCTTCCCCTTGACCATTAATCCTGGATGTGGATCTTGTCAAATCTTGTTTAAAAATCAAAGCACTCTTCATACAGCCACTAAATCTCCTTCATCTTTCATGACAGGGATATCTTCAAGGAACTCCATCCGATTTGTTAAACATGACCTCCTCTGCCTGGGTCCTTGAAGCCTCCCTTCAATAAAGTAGGCTTTTCCAGGTGCTGTCCTACCACATCCTTTAAGAATGCTTCCAAGAACTCCCTCCACTGCACCCTTCTTATCCCTAAACAAACCAGATGTTACACACTCTGGTCTCCTATCTCTCTGCTTGTCTTAAGAGGGATCTTAAAAGAAATATGAAGGATGGATCTGGCTATTTTCAAATCCTTTGGAATTACTTCCAAATAGATGAATTTCAGTCACTGCTGCTTTACCTTGTCTGCTCTTCCCATGAATGCAAATTTTAAAAAAAAAAAGTAAAATGAATAGCCATGTGTTTTCCACTGCATTGCATGATGTACTTATGTTGTATTTTTTGAAACTTGCCTATAGGTCAATTATCTTCAAATGTAAATTCAGGATTTGAGGGGACTCAATATGTAATATGCCTTTGAACCAATGGAGAGATTGGTTCAGAACCAATTGAGAGACAGGCATAGCTCTGTGCAGACTAAGCCTCCACCTTTAACATTGTAAGTGAATTTTCTATTGTTTTAATCCTTTATTAGTATACTTTTCTGCCCAATCTTTGGAACAATCAGATAATTATGAGATTCCTCCCTCAGCACATAGCCCACCCTGCAGAGTAAAATGCACCCTTCTGGCAAATAAGTAGATCCCAAAGAGAGAAGTGAGAGGTAGGGGCTAGACCAAGCATTCATATTGTGTTTTTCCAAGTTTACCACTCAGAAAAGTCATTCCTAAAGAGTAGAATATGTGAGGCATGGAGAGGGGCTGAAGAAGTGTTTCTCTGTGGAAGTTCCTCAGGGTAAAGGTTCAAATAGGTAGGCATAGGCTCCCAGTAATCTTAAGTAGCACAAGAATTGCATATGTTGTCTGATGTAAAATGCAGATTCCTAAGGCCTAGTCTGATTCCAGATCTGGAATAGGACCAAGGGCATCCAAATATATAAATGAACTCTCAATGATTCTAATGCAGGTAGTTGGTTAACCCACTTTGAGGGACATTACATTAGAATCTTACAAAAAAAAAGGGATTATATATAGTCAACTGTTTTGGAAATATTAAATAAAAACAAATTAAGCACACTTTTCTTGATTCATAATATGATAAACATTGAACAGAATGGAACATAATATTCCTCAAGCTTTTTTTCAGACCAGTTGTTAATGATTTGAGGGATGCCACTGCACTAACACAGTTTGAAAGGTGCTCAGTTTAGTGCCTGGAACAAGAGAACTACCTATTGTCATCTGTACTGGTTAGAATATACCTGAAATTCAGTTTACGGCACTACCATGCTTTAAGAGAGTTGTTGAAAACCTGGAGCATGTTGAAAGAATTTAGTCTTTAGGGGTTTGCTAATGATATCACCTGAACAATGGTTGAAAGAGACTGAAGAGATTATTAGGCTAAAATGGTAGTTCAACTATGCTAAACTCACATCTTTCAAAACCCTACCAAAGCCATAGGAAAGAGATTCAAAGGACTAGGAAATAAAGCGAGAAGACAACAGCCATACATTTTGGAAGCTGGAAAGCATATGAAGCAACAGTAAATCGGTAATCAAAACCAAAACAGTGGAATCCAAAACCAGAGTGGAGAGAGCTGGGAATCAACGTGTTAACCCATCACAGATTCTTCAGAATCTCTGGAATTCTCAGGACAGGACAGCTCCAGTTTCCTTTGTAACTGGGCGTGATGGTGGGAAAGAAAATATAAAGGATTGGGTGAAAACTTCTGGCAAAGCAGTCAGATGTTTAGGTTTTCTTCCAAGTTCTATGCCACTGGGTAACTGACCTTCCTCCACTCTAGAGGTTTATTATCTGAAGAGGGTAGAACAGAGAAACTTGGGACGAGGGTTGGCTGGCACAGGCGTTAGTACAGTTAAGATGGGCTATCCTACTGAAAACAAGGTATATGCATTAAATATTGAATGCTGAGTTCCCCAGTCCTATTTTAACCCCCAGCCCTAACAAGTCTCCTAGAATTCCCTAAGCAAGAAAATGAAAGAACATATTTTTAAAAATCTGATTATCCCCAAAGAAAAGACCAAAACCAGGGGCTCACTGCAAAATAGCCAACCACATCACCTACCTGAAAGCTCAGTGTCAACAACCCCATTTACAAATGCCTACAGCCATATTCTGGGTGCCATATGCCCTCCCAGAACCTTGCCACTCCCTATTGAGAGTCAGTATTTATTTCTTTCCCATTGAGAATGGTTGGAGCTTTGTGATGGCCTCAATGAATGAAAGGTATTGCATGATTTTTGAAGCCAGGTCATCAAAGAAAATATGGCTTCTGCTTGGCCCTTTCTCTTTCTGGATGCCTGCCTTTAGAATCTTGCCACCATGCTGTGAGGAAGCCCAAATTTTAGCCCATAGGGAGAGGCCCACTGAAGAGGAATTGAGGCTTCAGCCAAAAGCTAGCATCAGCTATAAGACCTGTGAGTGATGGACTCCAGCTCCTAGATTTGGAACCTTTCAGCTGGAGCCTCTGATGTCAGAAGTGCCCTTCTTGCTCTGCCCTGTTCGAACTCCTGAAACACAAAATCCATGAACATAATAAAAGGTTGTGTTAGACTGCTATGCCTTGAGATAATTTCTTATAAGTCATTAATAACTGAAGTAAGCATTAATTGAACCTTTAAACAGTTAAACTTACAATAATTATTTTGAAGATCATCTTGCCTTAAAAACTTCCAGATCTTTGAGGGAATAATTTGCCATCTTAGAATTTAGATGAATTGTGTTTGTATCTGTATGAGGGAGATCAGATTATAATAGAAGGTAAATGGGTACAGTATTTTGTATGAGCTATAACTGTCTTAAAAGCTTTCCTGGAATTTTAAACTATTTTCTACTTTTGATTAAAAAATAGAGGATGAGATATGAACTCATTACAAGAATAATAAGTTTCAGGATTTGGTAAAATGAAGAGAAAGTTTCGAATGGGCTAAACAGGAATTCAAGGACTTCTTATAATACATTCCAGAGCTCAGCAACTCTTTTTTTATATTGCCTGCTGTTTGGGATTATATTCATCATTGCTGCCTTCAGTTACAGGTGGGAACATTATTTTGGAAACCTTTCTTTGTATTGTCTTTGTAACCTAGATCTATTGCCCATGACATTTTAGCTATTTAATAACTCTACTGTTCCAGCAAAACCTCCCCAAGGAGCAGTTCAAGCTCCCAATGTCCACCAACCTAAGCTCTCCATAGGAGCAATGAAAAAACACAGGTGTGAGAAATCTGAGGATTCCTTCTCCGAGGGCTCTCTCTTCAGTCAGGGGTGTATCTTCCTTAAAATAGAGCTTAAGCTCTATGGGGTAGTTAATCTTAGATATTCAGAAATGGAAGATTAACCCCCAAATTTTAAATGATTATCTAAATGTGTTAATTCAAGGTGATTGTTAATTTGTTACCTTCGATTCTCATGAATGAATGACAGTTCACTCTGCTAACTTCATATAGATTATTTTCATCAAATGAGAACAAAAGTGTTTTTGTGAGGAAAATACATATATTTCCTCCAAATGAACAACAGAAAGATAGCACCATGTTTATGTACCTTATAAAAGGTGTGAAGGAGATTCTGAAATTTCATGACTCACTCATCTGGTGTGACATTTTTCATTTCAAAGAATATTGGTTTCTGCTTGAGCTTATTGTAAAAAGACAGGATTCCAATATTTATAGAAACAAACAAAAAATTTATTGGCCTTTTTCCTCTCAAAGAGATTTAGGGCTACCAAGTCTAGCAAACCCCATTGATTCAAGAGATCCCTACCATATGTCATCTTTTTGCTAGGCTTTTTTACTGGTTCTGGAGAGGTAAATTAGACATGAAATTTGCCTTCAAAAAGCATATAATCTCATGGGGAGGTAAACCATGTATAAAAATAATTAAAATGTAAGGTAATAGAAAGTGAGATGGACTGTATGGAAGGTAGAGACACACTAAGAGAGAGGTAAGAAGGAGAGAAACTTTGCAGCTGCTGGTAGAAAATTCAAGATGGTGGGATAAAGGGGATGTGGAGTCAGAGGAAGTTGGTTTCATGGTGGAGATGAACCACGGGAAACACACAGAGGATTTTTCAAGTGAACAACAAAGGTTTGGTTTGGCTGGAACATCCAAACTCGGTGTACATCAGTATTGATGGGGTCCTGCTAAAGGGGAGATTCCTAGGCCCTACCAGACTTACAGATCCAGCTCAATGGAGGGTTCTATAGGGGTGGACCTGAGCACTCATACATTTAACAGACTGCTCTTGGGACCTAACTACAACTGGGTTCAGGGGTTTCCAGGATGAAGGACAAGATTTATAATGGGGAGTGATGAGAGATGACACTGGGAAGGTTGGTTGGTGTCAAATCGTAAAGGGCCTTGACTTCCAGAATGTATATGAGGTTTATTCATTAGTCAGTGGGGGTACTGGGAGTGACTCTTGAGGAATGAACCGACAGATCAGAGAAGTGCGTCCAGAATGGTGATCAGCTGTTGTAAATAGGATGGATTAGCAGGTCAAAGACCAGAGGTAGGGAAAACAATTAGGTGCCACCTGTAATTTCCCATGAAAAAGTAATTGAAGCATAAAGTTTAAGAGTGGCAACAGCAGGGCTGGAGAGAAAAGCATGGGAGGGCTTCTAATCTCATTCACCTGACAATGGTTTACTTTCATTCCTGGCACATCTCTGACTTTGATCTTGCCTCTCCTTGAAGACACTCTTAGTAAACCCTTAAATACTTATAACCCAGGCTCTTGTTATTTATGGCTAAAGTACATTGTGCTTAAATATATAGAATGGCACTTGCTATCATTATTTTAAGACAAAAGCATGTTCATTTCACTGAGTCCTCTGAACTTAAAGATACTTAAGGATGTCTTAATCTAGATGTGATTGACTCTGCCAAAATGAGATGGGTCAAGAAATGGTGGAAGCCATTGAATTTTTTTATCTGGCCAGCACCTTGTATATGAGTGAACACACAGTAATAACTTTAAAAATCTTGGCTATTTATTTGAGCTCCAATTCCAGTTTCTGAGGATTTTGATTCTGTCCTGATTTTCTTGGGAAGTCAGGATATGCTTTTAAAAATATTATTTCTTCTCTAATAATCTTTTTCTCTTTCTCTGCTCTCTCTCCTCACACAGCCTGTTCTCATAGGCTTAATGGGCCCTGATTACTCACAGGGATGCATAGAGTAGTCCCTTTAGAGGAATAATAGAGGCTGATGACTTCTTGGAATTACCTGGCCTTTGAACACATTGCACATGTTTGGGAAATGGCTCAAAATTTGGCATATTACTGTCTTCCACATGAATAATTGCAGCATATAAAAACAGGCATTCCCAGCAACTCTGTATAAGGAAACATAGCTAAATGAAAAGAAGAGAGGGCAAATGCTGTGTCCTTTTGTGTGGAAATATCGGAAGAAGAAAAAAACTTTCTGTCTCAAGTTAACAAGGATACCCAGGAATTGAACTCAGCTCTGCACCAAGCGGACCTAATAGACATCTACAGAACTCTCCACCCTAAAGCAACAGAATATACATTTTTTTCAGCACCACACCACACCTATTCCAAAATTGACTACATAGTTGGAAGTAAAGCTCTCCTCAGCAAATGTAAAAGAACAGAAATTATAACAAACTGTCTCTCAGACCACAGTGAAATCAAACTAGAACTCAGGATTAAGAAACTCACTCAAAACCGCTCAACTACATGGAAACTGAACAACCTGCTCCTGAATGACTACTGGGTACATACTGAAATGAAGGCAGAAATAAAGATGTTCTTTGAAACCACCGAGAACAAAGACAACATACCAGAATCTCTGGGACACATTCAAAGCAGTGTGTGAGGGAAATTTATAGTACTAAATGCCCACAAGAGAAAGCAGGGAAGATAAAAAATTGACACCCTAACATCACAATTAAAAGAAGTAGAAAAGCAAGAGCAAACACATTCAAAAGCTAGCAGAAGGCTAGAAATAACTAAAATCAGAGCAGAACTGAAGGAAATAGAGACACAAAAAACCCTTCAAACAATTAATGAATCCAGGAGCTGGTTTTTTGAAAGTATCAACAAAATTGATAGACCGCTAGCAAGACTAATAAAGAAGAAAAGAGAGAAGAATCAAATAGATGCAATAAAAAATGGTAAAGGGGATATCACCACCGATCCCGCAGAAATACAATCTACCATCAGAGAATACTACAAACACCTCTATGCAAATAAACTAGAAAATCTAGAAGAAATGGACAAATTCCTCGACAAATACACCCTCCCAAGACTAAACCAGGAAGAAGTTGAATCTCTGAATAGACCAATAACAGGCTCTGAAATTGTGGCAATAATCAATAGCTTACCAATGAAAAAGAGTCCAGGACCTGATGGATTCACAGCCGAATTCTACCAGAGGTACAAGGAGGAGCTGGTACCATTCCTTCTGAAACTATTCCAATCAACAGAAAAAGAGGGAATCCTCCCTAACACATTTTATGAGGCCAGCATCGTCCTGATACCAAAGCCTGGCAGAGACACAACCAAAAAAGAGAATTTCAGACCAATATCCTTGATGAACATTGATACAAAAATCCTCAATAAAATACTGGCAAACCGAATCCAGCAGCACATCAAAAAGCTTATCCACCATGATCACGTGGGCTTCATCCCTGGGATGCAAGGCTGGTTCAACATATGCAAATCAATAAATGTAATCCAGCATATAAACAAAACCAAAAACAAAAACCACATGATTATCTCAATAGATGCGGAAAAGGCCTTTGACAAAATTCAACAACCTTTCATGCTAAAAACTCTCAATAAATTAAGTATTGATGGGACGTATCTCAAAATAATAAGAGATACTTATGACAAACCCACAGCCAATATCATACTGAATGGGCAAAAACTGGAAGCATTCCCTTTGAAAACTGGCACAAGACAGGGATGCCCTCTCTCACCACTCCTATTCAACATAGTGTTGGAAGTTCTGGCCAGGGCAATGAGGCAGGAGAAGGAAATAAAGGGTATTCAATTAGGAAAAGAGGAAGTCAAATTGTCCCTGTTTGCAGATGACATGATTGTATATCTAGAAAACCCCATTGTCTCAGCCCAAAATCTCCTTAAGCTGATTAGCAACTTCAGCAAAGTCTCAGGATACAAAATCAATGTACAAAAATCACAAGCATTCTTGTACACCAATAACAGACAGAGAGCCAAATCATGAGTGAACTCCCATTCACAATTGCTTCAGAAAGAATAAAATACCTAGGAATTCAACTTACAAGGGATGTGAAGGACCTCTTCAAGGAGAACTACAAACCACTGCTCAATGGAATAAAAGAGGATACAAACAAATGGAAGAAGATTCCATGCTCATGGGCTGGAAGAATCAATATCGTGAAAATGGCCATACTGCCTAAGGTAATTTATAGATTCAATGCCATCCCCATCAAGCTACCAATGACTTTTTTCACAGAATTGGAAAAAATTGCTTTAAAGTTCATATGGAACCAAAAAAGAGCCCGCATCGCCAAGTCAATCCTAAGCCAAAAGAACAAAGCTGGAGGCATTACGCTACCTGACTTCAAACTATACTACAAGGCTACAGTAATGAAAACAGCATGGCACTGGTACCACAACAGAGACATAGATCAATGGAACAGAACAGAGCCCTCAGAAATAATGCCACGTATCTACAACTATCTGATCTTTGACAAACCTGACAAAAACAAACAATGGGGAAAGGATTCCCTATTTAATAAATGGTGCTGGGAAAACTGGCTAGCCATATGTAGAAAGCTGAAACTGGATCCCTTCCTTACACCTTATACAAAAATTAATTCAAGATGGATTAAAGACTTACATGTTAGACCTAAAACCATAAAAACCCTAGAAGAAAACCTAGGCAGTACCATTCAGGACATAGGCATGGGTAAGGACTTCATGTCTAAAACATCAAAAGCAATGGCAACAAAAGCCAAAATTGACAAATGGGATCTAATTAAACTAAAGAGCTTCTGCACAGCAAAAGAAACTACCATCAGAGTGAACAGGCAACCTACAAAATGGGAGAAAATTTTCGCAACCTACTCATCTGACAAAGGGCTAATATCCAGAATCTACAATGAACTCAAACAAATTTACAAGAAAAAAGCAAACAACCCCATCAAAAAGTGGGCGAAGGACATGAACAGACACTTCTCAAAAGAAGACATTTATGCAGCCAAAAAACACATGAAAAAATGCTCATCATCACTGGCCATCAGAGAAATGCAAATCAAAACCACAATGAGATACCATCTCACACCAGTTAGAATGGCCATCATTAAAAAGTCAGGAAACAACAGGTGCTGGAGAGGATGTGGAGAAATAGGAACACTTTTACACTGTTGGTGGAACTGTAAACTAGTTAAACCATTGTGGAAGTCAGTGTGGCGATTCCTCAGGGATCTAGAACTAGAAATACCATTTGACCCAGCCATCCCGCTACTGGGTATGTACCCAAAGGACTATAAATCATGCTGCTATAAAGACACATGCACACATATGTTTATTGCGGCACTATTCACAATAGCAAAGACTTGGATCCAGGCCAAATGTCCAACAATGATAGACTGGATTAAGAAAATGTGGCACATACACACCATGGAATACTATGCAGACATAAAAAATGATGAGTTCATGTCCTTTGTAGGGACATGGATGAAACTGGAAACCATCATTCTCAGTAAACTATCACAAGGACAAAAAGCCAAACACCGCATGTTCTCACTCATAGGTGGGAATTGAACAATGAGAACACATGGACACAGGAAGGGGAACATCACACTCTGGGGACTGTTGTGGGGTGGGGGGAGGGGGGAGGGACAGCATTAGGAGATATACCTAATGCTAAATGATGAGTTAATGGGTGCAGCACACCAACATGGCACATGGATACGTATGTAACAAATCTGCACATTGTGTACATGTACCCTAAAACTTAAAGTATAATAATAATAATTAAAAAAAGAAAAAAAAAAAACTTTCTGTCTCAAAACCATAGCAGCTTATAAATTCAGATTAATCTTAACAAAAAAGTATAAAAAGCAAGTGAATCTTAAGGAAAAACTTAAAATTAGTTGCTGTAATCTCCATGGGACCTGTTATAGGCTAAACTGTGTCTCTTCAAAATTCATATGTTGAAGACCTAAACCTCGATACCTCAGAATCTGACTGTATTTGGAGACAGATCTTTAAAGAGGTGATTCAGTTAAATGAAGCCATTAGGATGGATTCTAATCTGATGTGATTGGCATCCTTATAAAAAGAAGGAACGTGGACACAAATAGAGACATCACAGATGCAAACAGAAAAGACCACGTGAAGACAAAATGAGAAGATGCTGTCCCCAAGCCAAGTAGAGAGACTTCAGAAGAAACCACCCCTGCTGACACCTTGATTGTGGACTTCCAGCCTCCAGAACAGAGCAATGAGAAAGCAAACTTCTGTTGTTTAAGCAACTCAATCTGTAGTACTGTATTTTGTTATGGAAACCTGGGGCCAACAAATATGGACCCCCAGTGCCAAAGGGAAATCAGAGGGCTTGGGAGGAGCCTGGCACCAATGAGAGACCCACCCTGTATGGCACACGCCTGAGCCAGGGGTATTGTGGCGTCAATTGATCTTCTAACTCCATCACCAAGGGGTCCCTTACCTCACCAGAAGAAACCATGAGAAGCAGCTGTTTTAAAGGTTTATCTCCATTTTATCAGATGTGTTTATGGCGACACAATGGAGACTGAAAAAAAAAAAAAACAGAAGGAGAACATATTTTCAGAATCTCTTCGTTTCAGCAACTGGTTCAAAGTTGAGATCAAATGAAGATTGTTAAGAAGAAGGACTGACCCCTCCAATGGCTTGCTTTCTGGGATCCTGACTCTCTCAAACATGTGCCTCCGCTGCCTGCACTTGACCTGAGATGCAGTTCCTTTACTGTGCATTTTGCTGTAATCACTCTGCCCCACTCAGTCACTGCCTGTTTCCACCTCCACCATATTTTGGATTTCAGACTGACTTTTTTATTCTCAAGGCCACCTTCCCCAAAGAGACTCACTTTCCTTTCTCCCTGCATGACACCCCAAAGCTGTGAGCCAACCCTAGCTGCTCCCACACCAGAATCAACTAATTGAACCCCAGGCTCGGCCAGAGCTCCAGGTTGGCCTGAGAGAGTGAAAAGAAACAAGAATGAGCCCAGTCCAGACACCAGCCCTTTGGCTGGGCTCACCACAACCCCAGTGCAAAGAGGAGCAAAATGCCCACTAATTAACCTGCACCAATAATACCATATTCTATCAAATCTAGGCAGCTATCAGTCGAAAGACACAATATGATTTTATATACCAGTGAAAAGAACAAATACTGTCAAGTAAACACTATCATACTATCAACTCTAATATGCTTAATATTACAGAGTAGTTCAAAGGTGTTTTTTTAAACTGTGTATTTTAGAATCAATGATGACATGAGATGCATAAGTATGAAAAGGACGTGACTTAAAAACAATGTCCTAGCACTTTGGGAGGCCAAGGCGGGTGGATCACGAGGTCAGGAGATCGAGACCATCCTGGCCAACATGGTGAAACCCCGTCTCTACTAAAAATACAAAAACAAGAAGTTAGCCGGGCGTGGTGGCAGGCAACTGTAGTCCCAGCTACTCGGGAGGCTGAGGCAGGAGAATGGCATGAACCCGGGAGGTGGAGCTTGCGGGGAGCCAACATCATGCCAGCCTGGGTGACAGAGCAAGACTCCACCTCAAAAAAAAAAAAAAAGAAAGAAAAATGAACAAATCCTTGTCTTTTTGCAGACATATGATTTTATGCTGTGATTTTAAAGTTTGCAATATTTTTTCTGTACTGAACAGGAAATAAATACATTTTCCTACACCATCCTCAAAATCCATACAACTGAAACCCCATATAGTTTCCCAGGACAAGGTAATGAAGGCATGAATTCAGGGTAGATACTGTCCCAGAGGTTTCCATGACTATCTAAGCTTGTGACTATTGTACAAGAGAGTGTTTCCAGAGGCTCTTGGTTTTCTTCTGAATGTATTTCTATTGTTTCAGGTTGCCTGGTAGCCCTTGCTATCTAAATTCTCATTATTAGAATTATTGCTATCTAAAATAAGACACTAAATAGATGTAAATAGCTTTTCTTAAGATGGCCTGACATCTCTCAATATCTGAACTCTCATTCCTGTCTATCTGAAATCCACGAACCATCTGATGTGGATAATGTTTCACAACCTGAGACTGAAGATTTCCAGACCTAAATGGACCTTTCCAATGAAAGAATTGCCAGGTTTCTGTGTGGGACCATGCTTGTTTAAGCCCTGTCAGTCACTTTCTTACGCAGAAGCCTAGCAATTCTTTCACTGGAAACTCCATCATCTAACTATGCAAAGTTGAGCAAGTTACTTTATTTTTCCCACCTTTGTTTCTCTGTCTGTCCTATGCAAGTTACAACTGCCTCATAGAGTTGCTGTGAGAAATAGATGTGATTGATTTTATGTAGATGAGCAGGAGTACTCAGTGCCTGAGGCCTCACTCCTGCTGCCTGCCAGCTTGTCTGCCCCTCTACCCCTCTGGACACTCCCTTCCTTGACTTCTGGCTACTGGTTGGTTTTGGCCAATGAGAGGCATAGTAAGGGGTTGGGAGCAGGAAGGAAAAAGGAGTTTGGATACTTATTATTCCTGAAATCTTCCTGCTTTCTACTTCATTTTGTCCTAGAGAATGCCCATTCTTTGTTGTTGTTGTTGTTGTTGTTGTTTTTGAGACGTGATCTCAGTTCACTGCAACCTCCACCTCCCGGGTTCAAGCCATTCTGCTGCCTCAGCTTTCCCAGTAGCTGGGATTACAGGCATGTGCCACCAAGCCCGGCTATTTTTTTGTATTTTTAGTAGAGACTGGGTTTCTCCATGTTGGTCAGTCTTGTCTTGAACTCCCGACCTCAGATGACCTGCCCGCCTTGGCCTCCCAAAATGCAGCGATTACAGGCATGAGCCACCGCCCCTGGCCGAGAGCTCCCATTCTTTACTGGTTCCCTTAACTCTCTTCACACTCTTGAACACAGTCCCTGTTAACATCTCTTGTATTATTCCTTTAAGGGCACCATCTGTTTTCTCCTAGGGCCATGACTGTACCCTCTCCCAGGCATGCAGGTGGTGACGTTTGCCCCCGATGGAGTTTGCTTCCTTAAGAGATTGTATCTTGGTGCAGCAGCAGAATGACTTATCCAGAAAAATCCACTATTTGAAACCTGGCTCTGTGCAGGCTTAAACATTTTGTTTATGTGGTGAAAATAAGGAGAACGTCATTCTTGAAAAGGGATTTCTTTTTTAACTTTTGCCCAAACATCCCCTTTCATTCCCTTCTCCTCTTAAAAAAGGGAAAAAAAAGAAGATGCTCTGGCTTGTATTTATGAGGGAGTAAGGCATGCAGTTCTCCTTTCAAAGCTGTTCACATGGAAAGGAAACTGACCTTGACATTTACACAGTCCAGGAGGATTCCAAATAAAATTTGGACAGATTGGGAAGTTACCATCTTGGAGTGTAGGGAAAGCAAGCCTGGTGGGAAGATGTGGTGACATATATGAGGCAATCCATAGATGTTAGGAATGTGCTGCTCCGTATGTGCCTCACTTCTTCAAGATCCAATGGAATTGCCACAAATATGCATATGTTCTTTATGATGTCACATGAGAAGACCATCCAATTAAAGCCCTCCACACTAAAGGCAGGGAGTATAAGTGCTGCATATATTTATGATTGCTTAATGTCAACAAAAGGGTCTTTTAAGCACAGCACATTCCTTACCCTGCACTCGCAGATCATGCTAAACACATCCAAATGCACAAACTATAAAAGAGGGAAGAGGCAGTACCGGCACCAAGCTCTTTGGTTTCTGCATCTGGCCAGCGTCCACTGGGAGAAATGTAAGTCAGAGTTTACCACATGGATTACAAATGTGCTGAATTGCAAGAATGATTATTAAATGAAAATATCCATAGCACCTGCAGCTTGTCCCGGAAAATTCCCCCAGGGTATTGTAGGTGCTTTTCTAAAAAAAATTTTTAAGGAAAAAAAGGAAGACAGAGTGAGATGCAAATGGCAACTCCAGCTGTTTATAGTAGCAACTCCATTAATGTTCCTGAAGGGTTTGCAGAGTCAATTCAGTCAATCTGAGCTGCTTCCATTCTCAGCATGAGTGTGAGGAGTGGGGGCTAGGGGAATATCATTAGCCTCTTTCCTTTGAGGTTTGGATGATCAAGACAATGAAAATAATAGTAGTGTAAATGGAAATTTCTTTAAAAAACAAAGCACGTCAGTGCAGGGGGAAGCATGAGGCTAGCTCCCTTTCTCTGACCCAGCAGTAGTATTTATTCTGTTATAAGGTCAGGGAAACTGAGAGGCTATGTGGATTTTGTTTATTTAATACATGATTGTGTGTATATATATAGAACACTCTGAACATATGTAATATCTGGCTGTGTTTCAATTAGTTTCTGCATGTGTGTGTGTGTGCATGCTTGCACGAGCATGCTCACACATCCACGTATGTTTGTGTGCGTGTGAAAAGAAAAATAATAAACTTAGGGGAAGTTCAGTGAGGTGGTAAATTTCTGGAATTTGAAATCAAAATACCTAGAGTCAAGTTATCACCCTATCAGGGTAAGTAGTTGGGCAAGTGATTTAACCTTTCTGCACCTGAGTTCCCTAATGCAGCAGTCCCCAGCCTTTTTGGCTCCAGGGACTTGTTTCATGGAAGAACATTTTTCCATGGACTGGGGGCAGTTGCAGGGGGTGGGGGATGGTTTGTGGGGGATGAAGCTGTTCCACCCCAGATTATCAGGCATTAGATTCCCATAAGGAGCATGCATGCAATCTGGACCCCTCACATGTGCAGTTCACAATAGGCTTCCGGCTCCTATGAGAATCTAATGCCTCTGCTGATCTGACAGGAGGCAGAGCTCAGGCGGTCATGCTCGCTTGCCCACTGCTCACCTCTTGCTGTGCGGCCCAGTTGCTAACAGGCCATGGACCTGTACCCGTCTGTGGCTTTGCGAAAAAACATGATTAAATGATACTCTTAAAGCAAAGTAAGACTATTAACACAGGGACCACTGCAATGGGGTCTTGGGTTCAATTCCAAATGCAGCATGGGCAAGTGGAAGTTTATAGCCAAGGAGCAGGGCGGAGGTCAGAGGATAGAACATTACCAAGAGGAAACATCAGGGGTAAGGGGGACTGTGGCTAAATTGACTTAAGAGAATTCTTGCTGAAGGCAGGCCAGGGTGATCAGACATCCCCTGGGGATGGTGGATGGAGGATGAGGAAACTGAACACATATCCAGGCTGTTTCAGCTGCATGCCATTGTTAGGATCATTCACTCATACCTCTTCGTTTAGGATAGAGAACAATCAGGCAAAGAAGGGGGAGGACTCACCCAAGGTCAGAAAATTAGCTAAGGGCATCAGAACCCACAGTGCATGGTTGTTAGTACCACATCAAGCTCCCTTGCAAATTATCCTCATACATTCTAAGCCCACAGGCTCGGGGCTCATCTAAAAGAGATGGACCAGAGAGGTGGAGATGGAGAAAAAAGTCTCCTACCACACACTGGAACCACTTTTACAGAAGTGCCTGTTGTCTCCCCTGCACCCCTGCACTCCCAACCCCAACAATGCCAGGCAGCAAGCTGTTGCAGAAAGGAAGCAGGCTGCTGCCCCTGCAGTGTTCAGGCCTCCTCCTGGCAGGGCTCCCTCTACCTGAATCCATCTCAGGGAAATGGTCATTGCTGACTATGCTGCACAGAGCCTGCAAAGTTATGTTAATAATCTCTCTGGGCCTTAAACTGAATAACCAAGATTTCACACATGTACCATTCACTTCCCACTTAATATGCACACTCAATTTACACAGGAAGTATGCCTAAGGCTCTTTCAATGACTGTATGTGACTACACATAGGGTTTTTCTTTTATAACAGATTGGCAAATGCCTGAGGTGGTATGAGTGTGGTGTTGCTGGAAAACCTTAGTTGAAATTCCTGGACTATATGAAATCCTTTTTAAATCTCCTTATTCTGAAAACATATTTTTTTAAAAAAATTTAGACCACTCATGGGATTTAAAGTAAAAAGTACAAATATACTGTATTTCGTGACTGTAATCAAACTGGAGACATTATGCAAACATAGAGCTCTTATATTTTCATTCTTCTACTTTAGGTTGCAATTGTCTATCTCTGCATTATGTGCAAACCAAAATGAGAACTGTGGGAATAAAACACATGGTTGTGTTCACGTTCTGAATGTTCAAGTATTAGCAGAATTGAGAGATCCATAAAGTCACAAGAAATCATGAAAAATTATTTTGTGTTGCTGCCCCTCTTTCTGCACCCCTCCCTATGATATATGCCTCTTTACTTATTGCAGGTCCCTGGGAGATTCCTTCAGCTTTTAAATGGGGCAGGAGACTACTTCTACCTTTGATGACTCAGTGTAGCATCCAATAATAGTCATAGAAAAATATATAAGTATTTTCCTTATGTCTAACCTAATTTCTAAATATAGACTTATACTTCTGGCTATGATGTAGTAGTTTGTGGCAGACTTAAAACTCTTGCCAGAAACAACCAAAAGAGAAGGTTGATTTTTAAAAGTGTCTAAAGGCATGATGGCACTACTAACGCAAGGACTTAAAGGGCCACATACTGGAAGAAAGAAAGCTCAGTGAGGTGAATATCCCGCTTTTCTAGTCAGGACATTTGGCAATTTTTAGTATGGGATAAGTGTCAACCTCAAAAAAAAAACATCAGAGAAAACTATCTCTTAGGGCTGGGTGTGGTGGCTCAGGCCTGTAATCCCAGCACTTTGGGAGGCCAAGGTGGGTGGATCACTTGAGGTTAGGGGACTAGCCTGGCCAACATGGTGAAACCCTGTCTCTGCTAAAAATACAAAAAATTAGCGGGGTGTGGTGGCATGCGCCTGTAATCCCAACTACTCAGTAGGCTGAGGCAGGAGAATGCCTTGAACCCAGGAGGCAGAGGTTACAGTGAGCCAAGATCACACCACCGACAGAGAAAGACTCAGTTTCAAAAACAAACAAACAAAAAAACAAAACAAAAACTTACCTCTTAATTTAATGATTTTATTCAAGAGTAAGCAAAGAGGATTATAACCGGGCATGCACAGCTATAGCAAGTCTCAGGTGCAACTGAAGAGGGGAAGGAAAGGGGAAGCTTTTATTTGGCAAAAAGGGAGAGGTTTACATAAGCTACTTAGAAAGACTTTTATTGGTTCTGTAGGCTTAAAGCTGGAATTGGCATCAGTTCATTTGTGGAGATGCCATTACTAGGCAAGTGTTCTTCTGAGAACATTTTATCTGAATTGCTGCAGTCCTAAAGAATGTCTAGTGTTAAATCTGGTCATAGAAATATGTGCATGCATGCAAAATGTAGGTCATAAAAAGCATGAGATGCTTAAAGGACATGAAAGAATTTCTTGTGAGATTATTTTAAAAAGTCCTTGGGACAATCTTGTTTCAGACATACAAGCATTAGCTCTCTGTCTTCACGCTTTCCCAGCTTCAGTTTGTTTGGGCCTGCCAAGAGTGATTTCATCCTAGTATCTGCAACCTTCACATTAGCCTATCAGAGGAGCACTTCTATTGGGCAGAGAAGTGGTACAGCTTTAGGCAATGTTAAGGTGTAGGGAACAAAAGGTTGAAATTCTGGATTTCCAAGACAGCTAAAATGTGAGGGCTAAAATCCTGGAGGGAAGAAAGGTGCAGAAAAGGGAGCCTGATATTTGGCACCGTTTTTATTCTCTGGGCATTTGGTAATTAAGCTATATAGGGCAAGAGGCTGCAAAGCTAAACAGTAACAACTGAAAAGCAGAGCAGAGTCTTTGGCAGTCACATGGTGCCAAGAAATTTTTTTAAAATTGGGTTTAAAAGTTGAAAAAGAGGAGGAGTCATTGCAGACACTTCAGGCTCTAAGCTGGGACCACTGGAAGGTTATATTCTACAAGCAGAGGTAGACCAAGTTTTCCAATGATGCAAATCAGTCTCAAGTCAGTTCCATCTATAATTAGATTGAGACAATCTGTCTCCTCCTGCCGTCAGAAGGGAGGCCGAATCCCCTCTGAAAGAATACTGCGTTATTCAAAGCATTAAAAATTTTCATATACAATATCTGACATTCAACAAAAAATGATTAGGCATGCTAAGAAACAAGATCAATAAATTAATAAACAAGAGAAAGAGATATGTGACTCAGATATTCAAATTATTAGATATGTTTAAAAATAATTTTAATTAATATGTTTAATAAAATAGATGTCAATATGAAGAATTTCATTATAGAATTGGAATCTTTTTAAAGTAATCAAATGGAAAATTTTAGGAATAAAGTTTTAATATCTGATATTAAGAAATAGGTGAACAGCAGATTAGACAGAGCTAAAAAGGAGCTCAGTAAGCTAGAAGATAGGTTAGTAGGAAATATTCACAGTGAAGCCTGAAGACAAAAAAAGCATAAGAATTACAGAAAATAATGTCAGAGACACATCAAATATGGTGAAAAATCTAACACAGAGTTGCTGAACCTCTGCACTATTGGTATTTTGAGCCAAATAATTATTTGTTGTATGGATATTTTGTGCTAGGGACAAAATTTTCCAAATTTAGAGTCATTAGTCTAAACCTAGCATAATTAAAGAGAGAATGGGGCAGAGGCAATACTTGAAGAAAAATGGCTGAGAATTGATTCAAGAAGCACTGCAAATCCAAAACCTAGGCATATCAGAGTAAAACTGTCAAAACAAAAAATAAAGAGAAAATAATAAATATAGCCAAAGGGAAAAAAAGGTATGTTACTTTTGAAAGAGCAACTTTAACAGTTCACTTCTCAACAGAAATGAAGGGAACTATGTGACAATGGAATGATATCTCTAAAGTGCTGAAACAAAAATAAAAGCTGTCAGAATTCTATAGCCAGTAAAAAAAATACTCATAAACAAATAACAAATAAAGGTATTCCTGACAAAAGCTGAGAGAACTCATTCCTGACTCATTTCCCTGCAGGAAATACTTAAGGGAACCTCTCAGTCAGAAACACAGAAAATGCAAGAAGAAAAGAAGAACAATAGAATGGTTAAATATATGGGTAAATCTAAATTAATATTGACACTAGAAAACAGTAACAATAATATTTAATGAGATTTACAATGTATGTAGAAATAAAATATATAGTAACAATAACAGGAAGGATACAGAGGGTTGTGCAATAGCAAAACTAATATAACAGTCCTTAGACTGCTATCATTAGAAAGGCCTGCTTGCAAGGTTGGCTCTGCATCTGGAAACTTGGATTTTAGGAGGGTTCCCACCATTTCCTGAGCCAATAGGAGTGGTTCACTGTGTGTAAAGAGTTTGTGTGAACCATATGGTTTATGCTGAACACCTGGTTTCCTTCTGGAAGTCTGAAATTTTGGTACATGCTAGACAGAAGTTGTCTATATGACCAATATTTAATAAATACCCTGGGTGGTAAGTCTCTAATGAGCTTTCCTGGTAGACAAGCATTTGACAAGTGTTGTTACAACTTGTTGCTACAGGAATTAAGCACTTCTTATATAATTCCACTGGGAAAGGACTCTTGGAAGTTTGTTTCTAGTTCCCTCCGAACTCTGCTATATGTACATTTTCCCTTTGCTGATTTTGTTTTGTATCATTTTGCTGTAATCAATCATAGCTATTAGCATAACTATATTCTGAGTTCTGTGAATCCTCTTAGTGAGTAATAAAAACTTGGGATAGTCTTGGAGGACCCCAGATACAGGGCCTTTTAACTCTCAACGTTCAAACGTTCAAGATTTCCAAGGCTCTTTCAACATCAGTGAAGTGGTAGAAGCACAAATTTGTATTAGTTTCTAATAAATAAAAAAATGCACACTGTAGTCTTCAAGATAACCACTAAAACAAAACTAAATGAATGTTTACTTAATGAGCTAATCAAAGTGGTAATAGGTAATAGGGAATACTTGATTAAGCCAAAGAAAGGCCAAGAAAGGAGAAAAGGAGATCAAAATTAATGTGAAAGATGAAAAAACAGATATTAATATAGACCTAAATATTTTAGTAGTTCCATTAAATGTAAATGGCCTATATATCCTAATTAAAAGACTAAAGTAGGCCAGAGGCTCATACCTGTAATCCCAGCACTTTGGGAGGCTGAGGCAAGAGAATCGGTTGAGCCAAGGAGTTCAAGACCAGCCTTGGCAGCATAGCAAGACCCCATCTCTACAAAAAAATAAAATAACAAATTAGGTGGGCATAATGGTGTGCATGTGTAGTTCCAACTACTTGAGAGGTTGAGGTGGAAGGATCACTTGAGCCCTGGAGGTCAAGGCTATAGTGAGCTATGATTATGCTGCTGCACTCCAGCCTAGGTGACAGAGTGAGACTTTTCCTTGAGAAAACAAACAAAAAAGATTAAGCTAGATTTTGTAAAAAGTCCAACCATATACTGCTCAGAAGAGATGCACTTTAAATATAAGGAGACAAAACTATTGAAAGTAAAAGTATGGAAAATCTATATTAGGCAAACCAGTAGTATACTGGAGCCAGCTATTAAGGGCTTGCAAGGTTGTGAAACATTCAGAAATTTTGACTGTTAAAACTTTGTTTTAACATTTACACTACTGATGCAAACCTTAATCAAAAGAAAGATGATGTGGCTACACTATTATCAATCTTCTCTAAAGCAAGAAGCATTATACAGATAAATCCATTTCTTACTGATAAAATGATTAATCCACTATTATAGTGTAACAATTTGAAATTTGCTTACACTTAATAACATACCTTCAAAAACAGCAAAATTTGATGGAATTTAAAGAACATGTGCTGAACGTGCAGGTTTGTTACATAGGTATACATGTGCTGTGGTGGATTGCTGCACCTACCAACCCATCATCTAGGTTTTAAGACCTGCATGCATTAGGTATTTGTCTTAATGCTCTCCATCCCCTTTCCCCCTACCTCCTGACAGGCCTCAGTGTGTGATGTTCCCCTCCCTGTGTCCATGTGTTCTCATTGTTCAACTTCCACTTATGTGTGAGAACAAGGACATATATGTAAATTCACAATCATGATGGAAGGCATCAATATATCTTTCTCAATAAATTATAAATATATTGGAAGAATTTCCTGCCTATATGACACAAAGTGGGAGTGTTAGAACTTTTTATTTGTAATCTTCAGACTTTAAGTCTGAAACAAAGATATCCCAAATAGAGGCCATCATTCCACCTGCTTTTAACTGTTTAGCAAAGGCAATCCTGGGTATTTGATATGGGTAATTTGATAACGGCTACTCATGCATGTATTCATAGTCAGTCAAACATGTATTCAACTCCAACCTGTGCCATTCTCTGTTTCAGCTGTTAATTATACCACCATAACGTCTTTGCTGTGAAAAATTTAGTCTAATTTGAGATGTAGACATAAACAAGTAATTGCAGAGCAAAGCACCAAATACTCCATTATCAGTTAAGATCTTTCCCATTGCAAATAATAAAAACCTCGACTCAGATTGTTTTTAAATGTTATTCATCTGCAACTTTTGAATTTCTATAATCATAGAAAGTTAGACATAGACAGGACATTTATAATCAACTAACCAGAATGCTTTAAGCATTAAATATAACACAGCATAGGGACTTATTTACATTCATAGAGAAAAGTAATTGTAATGCCTGAGAGGAGAACACCTTATTCTTTATTGAATGGTGCTCTTGTTACACCATATTGCACACCTTGGTTCCCTTTTGAGCCTATTCTATTTTGAAGCAAAACTTGTAGTTTCTTCTCTAAAGCAAATAATCAGGGTAAAAAGATTATATAGATGATTATGCAAGATTTTATATGTACTTTTAAATTTTTCTTCATTCTAAAGTCTTTATCCATTTATAATCAGGTGCAATTGAGAATTTTCAGGACAAATAATATAATAATTCATTTATTTATTCAACCATCACATATTTATTGGTATTTATGTGCAAGATACTTTGCTAAGCCCTTGGAATTTTAGAGTGACTTTGCTGAGTGCAATATCTGGAAGGAGAAAGAATAAACACATCTCTACCATAATAGTGATAAATGCTGCCATAGAGGTATGTACTAAGTAAGTGTATATAGGAGGAGATACAATTTATTGAATAATCTTTTATGGTCAGAAGGCTTATAAAATATGGCAAATATATCACAAGCTTTATAGAAATAAATGTATATGAGCCTGGGTGCATGTATGTGTATGAGAATGTGGGTTATTAAAAATGGCTGAAAGTAACTTTGGCAGTGACATAAAAACTAGACTCAATGCTGTTAAAGTAAAAGTAATTACCAGATCACTGGGAAATAGGAGAAAGACAAAGGTAGTCTCTAGCCTATTAGTAGGGAAGACCAGAATGAAAGTACCACTACAGCTTAGGTAAAAGCCTATTTATATTAATTGATGGTAGAGACCCACTGACACCATCTTTGGACAAGCAGGAGAATGGATTGTGGGACCCTGAATGCCCTTCTTGCCCTTAATACCTTCATGAAGCAAATGGGGGTAGTTCTCTCAGCATATTATATCATTTGATCCTGTTATTCTGACCAATAATGGTTGCAACTAAAGGTTAGTCCTCTGGACAAAAACAACTTAATATACTGTTCTGTGTAGTAGGCACTAGCCACATGTGGCTATTGAGCACTGGAAATGTGGCTGATCTGAATTAAGTTATGGTCCAAGTATAAAATACACACAGGATTTCAAAGACTTAGTATATAAAAAAGAAGTAAAACATATTACTAATTTTGTTTTACTCAACACATGTTAAAATATAAATTTAGATATGCTGGCTTAGATGAAATGTTATTACAGTTAGTTCCACCTTTTTCAGTTTACTTGCTTAAAGTAGTTACTAGGAAATTAAAAATTACATATGTTGCTTGTAATTGTCACTGGCATTATATTTCTGTTGGACAGCGCTGCTGCTCTATAGGCTGGACCAACAGCTCGTTAGGAATTGTGATGCAACAACTGCCTGATAGAGGTGCCCCATGTTGAATGGTGACTGGAAACCAATCAGATTCTTTCTCTTGCGGGGGTGGGGTTGGCACACACACACACATACACACACCAGAAGAGCAGAGAAGAGAGGCATCAGAGAAAGAAGTTGCTTCAGAAGAATTGTGGGCCTTCACGGTAGAGAACAATGGATGGCACTTCTGAGGAGACAGGTTGAGAGTATCATCAGACAGCTCTCCAACTATGAATGCTGTTCTGTTTTCAAGAGACCCAGCTGTGTGGTGTCCCCTGTTTTATTTCTATATAGTGTCATGATGTCTCTATCACTTAAGGTACTTTAGTGTTTCTATGTTCCTTGTATCTCAAAAGAGCTGAAACCATAATCTGGGTAATAGAAAGGGTTAGAGAAGTTGGCAGTTTTCTGGGAGAGAGGAAAAAAGAAGATTTTGTCTCTGTGAGAAGATACAGTGTTTAAGAGTAACAGAACCTCTCTTCATCTCATTCAACATGCAACCTGTGCCTGCAAGGATGCATTTAGAAGGCAAGCGAAATGCTTAGTTGATGCAAAGTAAATAGTAGCCATTGTCATTATTACTATTGTGATTATTTTTATTGCAGCTGCCTTTTCATGGGGACTAAATGAGATAACATGGGTACAGCAGCATGCATAATGCTCAGTAGAGAATTTTTTTTCCTCTTTCCTTTGAGAAAAGTGAACCAGACACATTGGGTATCTGGAAAGAAGGTTACATTGAGAATTACTGACTTTTATTTTTTAGATAGAAAGTGATTATTTCACATCATCAACAAACAAGTTAGTTTTTGTTTATTTGTTTAAGAAACCATTTTCTCCACTCTTCTATGCAAATTCTCTTACAGCTAAGCCAAGCACCTGCACTCAAATCCTGACATCCTTGCACAATCTTTTCTCTATGCCTGTGTTTCTCAAGTGTGATCCTCAGAACAGCAGTGTCTGCATCAACGGAGAACATGTTAAAATACACATTCTTGGACCCCATCTCAAATCCACTGAATCAGTCTCTGGGGGCCCAGGGACCTGTTGTAAGAAGCCCTCCAGGGGGCTGAAAATGGAGAACCACTGCTCCCTGTCTTTACTCATGCAATCTCCCCAGCCCGAGCTGTTCCACTGTCTCCTTTCTACACAGTCAATCTCCTAACCTAGCCTCTCACTCGGCTTCCTCTTCCAGAAAGTCATCCTAAACATCCAGAGGAAGTGTGTGCTTTCTGGCCGAAAGGTTGACACACCTGAGCTAATTCATACGCAAGTTTAATTTATTCTATAAATGGCTTCTTGTGTGTGAGACAACGAGCTTGAATACATCTTGGGGGTAGGAGTTCTGCAACCTCTCTTCCGCCTTTCTAATAAGTACACAGTAGCCATGCTTTCTGCATCGAATTGAAATTACACAGAACTTCTTTGTCTTTGCATGGAACATAGTGATAATTTCCTTTCAGATTAGGAGTAACATCCCAAGCCTTACTTTTCTGTCCTCTCCCTGCCTGAGGTAAGACATCTGAGACTTAGGGGAATGGACTTTGAAGCCACTCTCCCTTCATTTAAAAACTTCCTCCTTCACTGGCAAAAATGCCAGGGTAGCCAGATGTTTTCTTCTCTTAAATCATTGAGGTGTTATTATAGTTTCAGAAGTGTTGCTGAATTTTTCAGAGAACTTCTGAGAAAAGGAGATAAGGCTTGAAAGTCCTCAACAATCTGCCTGTTCCCTCTAAGACCATAAGAAACTCTTAGGCACATTAAAATGTTTTCCTTTAATTTTTAATTTTTGTTTTACGATAAAGCTAATTAAAGCAACACCTATTTGGAATGATATAGTTGGTGCTAGGTCAACATTTCCATTGGTTTATAATCCAGCTGTGAAAACTCAATTTGAACTAGAACTTGGGTGTATAATATCCAAACCCAGGGGAATTCAAAAGAAACACTAATATACCAGTGTGCATATTAGGGGGCAAAACAAATAGACGCAAAGTGGTTTCAGGTGCTCTTTAGCACTTGTGTAGTGTGCAAACTTTTTTTATGATCACAGTTTGTAGGCCTTCAGCTCCTCATGTAGGTGGGATACCTTTGGGTATTTAAAAAGAATGAAAGCAGGCCAGTTAGTCTGTGTAAAATATCAGCTACTGTGTACACATGGTAATGAGGTTTCTCTCATCAAGGGGTCTTAAGATGTGAAATGACTACTCCCGTGTTTTTCTGGATTTAAGACTCCCTAGGGGCATCCTGATGTGACAGATGACAATATGTCTTGAAGACCAGTGGGCTGCTTCTGTCTTACCTCTTCTACTGGGAGGCCATGAAGCAGAGATTCATTGGCATGTCATGTAAAGAAACTGGAACTTGGGTTCAGGCTGGAAATAACACTACAGACTAGAACCTGCCCTGTAGTGGTTCTCAAACAGTTCTTAATACCTATAGGGAGACCAGTAAATAAAGCAGATAAAAGTGGAGTTTCTCAGATAGAATCAGGGGGAAAGCCTAGAGCACCCAGCTGCTCAGCTCAAAAACATCCAGAAGCCTGGGAGATGCTTGGTCGAATTCTAAGGCTGTGAGAAGCATAGTTTGAAAACTGCTGTCCTACCAAAGATATAAGCAGCTAAGCTAACTCTAAGCTTTATTTTTATATGCTCTTTTGGAGTAGAAGTTTGAACAGTCAATGAGGGAGATAAAATTCACGTTCAGCAGGCTCTGCTTGAAAACACCTTCGAGAAACCCGATAGTGCCACAGAACTGGGTGTTCAGAAAGGAGCACCTGTCAAGGATGAAGACTGGTGACTGGAGTCCAGCTGACCCCATGATGTGCTATATGTGAGAGCTTTTGCAAATCACTGAGCCTAGGATCTTTCCGTGGAAAGGGGATAGGAATTCCTGCCAAATTCATAGGTTTCCATTTTTCTTCTTCTTCTTCCTCTTGTTTTAGAGGGGCGGGAAATCAAATAAAATAATGGATTTTCAATTATTTTGTAAATTGTGGCACAAGTGGAATTAAAGCTATTAAGAGAGTTTAAGGCAGAGTAGAATGTGATTTACTATATTGGAACGTAAAGCACAGAGGAGAAAGAAAGACATATTTCCTGGAGTCACTGGAGAAGACGTATGTATCGCATATGGGAAGTCTCAAGAAGACTACATCTACTTTTACATCTCCAATTCTCTTTTCCTCTTCATCTTCCTCACATCCCAGTCTTTCCTGCTATTCTTGTCTTTCTTAGTTTTCCTGTCAATTTGGAGAAATATCTGCTAATCTGAAGTCAACATAGACCATTTAAGCTGGGAAAGATGTTAGAGATTATGCTATCTTCCTTCTGTCTCTATAGTTGAAATTCTAAGTTTAAAGTTCAGGCCCCTGCATGCCCAGTTCATGCTTTTTTGACTAATGGTAGAAGTGCCCAGTTGTTCCCATTGCAGTGGATAAACACATCACTGCCACCATGACACTGGCCATGTCCTTCTATGTGTCTTTTTCTATCTCTTTGGGATTAGAGGGAGCCAGAAGACCTCACGCTCTGACACCCCACTAGGGAGCATCTGGGTCCTATGCCCCCTCTGTTGTCTCAGACACATGATGCTTTACTACCCTCCAGTAGTCGCTCACCTGATATCAAAGCCTTCGCCTGAAGGTGTCAATGATTGAAAACAACCTTGGGTCTAGACATTCTGAGGGCTTTTGTTTAATTATAAATAAAAAATTCTGTTGAAGTAATGGATTTCTAATGGTTGGATTTTAGATATCAGCAGATGTAACACTTGAGGTGGAAGTCCGATCCCAGGTCCCTCCCATCCTACTGTGCTGGCTATCTCCTCGACCTGAAAGCAAGTTTGCCCAGATGCTCTCATTTCTCTTTTCTTCTTTCACCTTATAAGTGTTTTAGCTCTTTGCAGGAGTGATCCTGTAACAGAGGAAAGGGGAGAAGAGTAAATATGTGCAAGGCAGCCATTCATCCAAACTTCCTAAGACAATCTCATTTTGACTCTATTTGGTAACTCTTAGAAGAGATCAGAAACCCCTGAAGTGATGTAGAAATAATAATAGTATTGAAACTACATTTACTATACTGTCTATGCAGTCAGGAATAGCAAAATATTCTTTAATCATATGCATTGATCTTTGAGGTTCAGAAAAATAATGTTCACATATATAGGCAGGAGATTGCAGACCCTCTGACAGTTATGGCTTATCTTCTGCTTTATAGATTACAAAGCTAGGAAGAATTCAAGAGAGGAGGTGAGGACAATGAATGGCTTTTGTTTGCAGTTTGACAATCTGGTGATGGTTGGGGTGCACTCTGGAGGCCCAAAGAACCATCTGTCATGCAAGCTCAACACAAGCTAACCCCACTTGATAGGATAAGGCTAAAGGCAACTGCAGGCTGCCAAGTCTCTAGCCCTCTGGGAAGAAGCATGCAGTGTCTCTCAAGAGGTTAGGAGCCCCTTCTTTCCTCTGGGATTCCTCACATTTATCTCATGCAATTCACCAAGTTGGATGTAACCTGTGCAGCCCTAATTCCTTTTCCAGGTGACTCTCCTGGGATATGGCTTCCCCCACAACATTCCCAAAGCCAATCACAATGTTCTATGACTATAACAGAGAAACCTCAGAAATGGAATCAAGTGGTAGCCACTTAATAAGGCAGCTGGTGGACTGAATTGAATGAGCTAAGCTCAGCCAGCTCAAACCCTTCATTTTACCAATGCCATACTTGAGGTATGGAAGTTGGAATGTTTAATCTGGTTCCCTAAGTAGGTTAGTGGCAGAACAGATTCTGGAACCAGTTCTCCTGCTTGTCTTTTCCTGACCTCCCAGCCACCCTGCAAGCCACATATTTCTGGGGATTTTCTGTGAAAAATGTCAGGAATGGGACATTTTATGAGCTGTTTCTTCAGGATTAGCTCTAAGCTTTGAAGCCAAAACAGAGGCGTCTGGGCCCAAGGATTGAAGAGCAATTGAGGAAGGAACGTTTAGGTTCATGTGCTGCATTGTGCCTTCACTCTGTATCCTGTTTTAACACACTACAGTCTGGCCATAGGTACAGAGAATGTATTAGTCAGTTCTCACACTGCTGATAAAGACATACCTGAGACTGGGTAATTTTTAAAGAAAAAGAGGTTTAATGGACTCACAGCTCCATGTGGCTGGGGCCTCACAATCATGGCAGATGGCGAAAGGCACATCTTACATGGTGGCAGACAAAAGAGAATGAGAGCCAAGTGAAAAAGGAAACCCCTTATAAAATCATCAGATCTTGTGAGACTTATTCACTACCATGAGAACAGTATGCAGGATACTACCCCATGACTCAATTATCTCCCACCAGGTCCCTCCCACACACATGGGAATTATGGGAGCTACAATTCAAGATGAGATTTGGGTGGGGACACAGCCAAACCATATCAGAGAACACGTTCAGGGAGTCATATTTCCATTGCTGTTCTTTTGTATATACTAGGAGTCAGGGACAAGGGTGAGGTTCTACCTGGAAGACAAGATAAGGAATTTAGGAGTCAGTTGATCTGGCAAAGCTTTTTTCAGTGATCACCTATGACTGAGGAGTTTAAGAGATATGTAGTTGGTAAAATGATAGGACATGACAACAAAAACAGTTGAAAAAAGGAAGGAGTATAGTATGAGCACTAGGCTATTTATTGAGCTGTTTTGCCTAGAGCCCTGAATAACACATGTGAAATAACAGATGAACGAAATCAAATCTTGTATGATCAAGTATTCTACTGTGTGCTGGAGATTCCAAAAGTTGCAATTTTAAGATAAAGGCGACAATGAAGACTACAGGCTGAATTGGGAAGATGCTTGTCATCTTAAAAACAAAACAAAAGGTGAAGCTTAATTCCCACCCTCACCCCCACTCTCATACCTGGGTGTGGGCTAGACTTAGTGAGTCACTTTCAAAGAGTAGAGAGTAGGGTAAGGAAAAAGGAGTAACTTTCCAATGGAGAAATCAGCCAAGGGATTGAAGTTAACATCGTCAATGTTGTCATGTGGATATCATGTTTACTGATGTGATGTGATGAGAAGGACATTTCTATAGCATTCTTCCCCAAAAACCCATAACACCAGTGTCAACATGAGTAAAACTCAGAGTAGAAGACATTCCGGAGGCTGCCTGGTCAGTGCTCCTCCAGCCTATTGAGGTTATAAAAATCAAATACGGACCAGAGGATATTGGGGAAATATGACAACTAAATGCAATGTGGTACTCTGGTTTGGATCTTAGAACTGAAAAAAACGCCTTTGATAAAAAGCTGGTGAAAGTGAAATAAAGCATGGAATCCTGTTAATACTGTACCATGTTGGTTTCTTAGTTTTGATAATGTACTGTGGTAATGAGAGATGTTAACAATGTGAATAATGGCACTGTCTAGGCAACTTCTCTGTAAATCTAAAATTATTCCAAAATAAAAGGCTATTAAAAAATACAACAATAGCCCATAAGCCAACCAACAATCTCCCTTGGCCATGTGTCTCTGCTTTCATAGTTGAGCCTCCTGAGAGACACACTCACTATCCTCATTTGCTTTCTCTACCAGTTCACTCCCCAGCCCACTTAGGCAGACTCCTGTCTGTGATGCTGTTGACACAGTGGCCATTTTGTTCTTTAATCTCTGTCCACCTTTAGTTAGTGATTGCCCAGGGTCTCAACTGCAGACCTTTCCTCTCATCCCACACATGCCCTCTGGATGATCTCATCTTACTGTGTCTTCAAGTTCTGCACATTGTACACACCAATGACTCTGAACTCTATTTTTCTAGTTCAGACTTTTCCCTGAAAATTCTCCTGCCTACTTGCTATGAGTTGAATGCCTGTCTCCTCCCAAACTCATGTTAAAATTTAATTGCCATTGTAACAATATTCAGTAATGGGACCCTTACAAGGTGATTAGGCCATGAGGGTTCATCTCCCGTTAATGGATCAATGCTGTTATCACAGAAGTGGGTTTCTGATAAAAGAGCTCTTTAGCATCTCCATCGCCTTCTCTTTGCCTTTCTGTCATGTGATGTCACAGCAAGTCCCTCACCAGCACCTTGATATTGAACTTCCTGGCTTTCAGAATTGAGAGCCAGTAAATGTCTGTTTATTATACATTACCCAGTCTGTGGTATTCTGTTATAGGAGCACAAAGCATACTAAGACACTACTTAAAACCTCTCTTGAGTGCTCCACGGGCACTTACTCAAAATAGCCTCCAACCAAATTTCTTTTCCTCATCCTCCTTCCCTGAAAAACTTCCTATATTCCCTGCGTTGGTGAGTGGCATTGCTGTTCATCCAGTTGTCCAAGTTTCAAGTAAACTGGAAAGTTTATTCAAGCCATTCATTTTCCTCACTCCCCATGACCACACTAAAAACCTCTTAAATCTATCCTCTCTTCTGGGTCTCCTATACTACCATGGTTCAGGCAACCATTCATCTTCACCTGCCCAGCTGCCACAGTCCCTAACTGGAGTCTTTACTTTTATTTTTGGAGCCTTTACTCTTTACTTCTGTATCTCTTCAACCCAATCTCCACATTTCTGACAATGATATCTCTAAAAATAAATTCTAAACCGATGACTCTTTTTCTTATAACCTTAAATGACTGATAGGAATATCACTTTGAAGAACATATCCAAACTTCTTTAGAAAGTATTCAAGGGATTTCATCATCTGACTCTCCCACACCTCTTCAGTTTCATCTTTTTCCAGTCCACCACCTGTGCTCTAGATTTCAGCCACAGCAAACTCCTTATGATCTTCCAATTCTCAGACACAGCCTGCTCCCTTTCTCTCTATGCTGACTTTTGCACAAACAGAAGGCCAGTCCTTCCTTCACTATGGCATAGTACTTCCTAGTACAATTGTCAAGACCTAGCTTTATTCTGCCTCATCCTGAGGGACCTGAGGCACAGACAGCTTTGGTAATGTGCTCAAGGTTAACTGACCAGCAGTGGCTTTCTTCATTGAGGAACTACAGCTGGTAAGAGTTTTTCATTTTTGGTTTATTTGCTTGTTTGTTTGGTGATGACATCCCAGAGAAGCAAAAGGGGTTGCGGAATATGGTCTGTTGGTTACAGAATTCTTTATGAAGTGAGGAAGGGATAACTGGAGCAGCATAAGTGAGTGTCTCATACTTGCTGAGTCTGAGACAGGTGAGAATAAGGGAAAAAAGGCAAAATGTCTCCCAAAATGATGGACTGGTCCCAAAATTTAAAACGTTAATTTATAACAATAATCTCCAAAGGAAAACATCCACTTTGGCAAGTGATTCCCAAATTGGAATGGCTGATGGATGGCAAGGGAGCAAGTGCTGAGATGAGTTATGGTGCTGTCCACAGAGAAGAGGGGCGGACAGTGGTGAGTTATGGCTCTAATTCCACCTGGACTGCGAGTAAATAACACAGTGCCAGAGTGAGGCTCCAGATGGTTTGTGTCGTGAGTGTGACCAGAGCTCCACAGAGGAGCTGGAGCCTGGGAATTCAAGCCAGCCTGCCTTTTTATGTCGTAGCAATTTACAAACCTGCCAGAATGTGTCTATTGGGTGTGCCGGTGGCCCTTTGATAAATGCAGGCTTCCATGGAAACCACTGATACCAAACTTTGGAGGCCATGTCACATCCTGGCTAAAGTCCACTGCTTCCTGGGAGACAATTATTGATAATTTTAGGGAAATGCCAGTGAGCCTTACTAAGTTTCATACACACATGTCAGCCCATCGCATCTATTGCAAAGTGAATGTTCTGGGCTGGGGGATGCAGAATTAAAATATGAAAGTAAAGTGGCTATCCTTTTTAACCTCCACCTTCATACCTTATTTTATATGTTCCCACTTCCCCACCCCTGTGCCCACCACTGCTGGGGCTACTTTGATGAGACAATAATGAAGGCTTGTTCTCATAGAAGTGTGTGAGAAATGTGGAGGCCTTCCAGAGGCCTGTGTCATCCATGGGTTAGAGCTATAGCTATCCAGCTGAAAATATAAGCGAGCTTTCCCAGTGGCTCCTGTCTGTAAAGCCAGCATCTCCAACCTGGAGCTCATTCCTGCTTCAGTGCCACTAGGAGTGGAGGAAGCTTGCAGGGCAGTGTGTAACAGCCTGAAGTCAAAAATGGAAGAGGAGGCAGCAGTGCCTCAGGCCTGAAGGGATGGAACACAAGTAACAGGCAGCAGGCAGCTGCCTGGGAACTGCAGGGCACAATGAATTCTTTAAAGACAAGGCCCATGTTGGCATTATTGTCTTTGGATATGCATATGTCTGAGGACAAAGCACAAATACTTTCTTTCAGTTGGGGACATAACGTTTTATGATTTATTCCCTTATTCACAAACTACTTTTGAGAACTTATTACCTAGAGGATCAAAAAAGGAATACGGCATATTTCCTGCCCTTGTGAATAATGAAATCAACACACATTTACTGAGTATGTTCTGCTCGCAAGGTGCTGGGTGTGGAGACACAGAGATGGAAGTTGCTGTCCCCAATACAGTGCTCATCATCCAGCCAGAAAGACAAAGTTTTTTAAAAAATGTATCTTGATAGAAGAAATTTTAAGAACCCAGTGGATCTTTCATGGAAGGATATTTAGTGACTGAAGCAGAGGGTGGGGTGAGGGAGCAGCAAGAAAGCAGCTGGTATTGCCATCTAGTGCAACCTCATGGGGGACTTTATGCTGAAGATTTGAGGAGCTGCGGACAACTCTCTGTAAGGGATGACACATTGAGATAGTGTTTTATATTATTTGTCAGTTACGTGGAGGATGATTGAGGGAAGCAAGACCAGGAAAGCAGGGGAAAACAAAAAAATGAAGAAAATATGCCCCGATGTTCCTTTTCTTGTGTTCTAGACTTCCCATCTCTAGCAACTACATAGTGATATGGTTTGGCTCTGTGTCCCCACCCAAATCTCATGTTGTGTTATGATCTTCAGTGTTGGAAAAGGGGCCTGGTAGGAGGTGATTGGATCATGGGGGTGGATTTCCCCCTTGCTGTCCTCATGACAGTGAGTTCTCATAAGATCTGGTTGTTTAAAAGTGTGTGATACTGCTCCCTTTGCTCTCTCTCCTGCTCCAACATGTAAAGACGTGCTTGCTTCCCCTTCACCTTCCACCATGATTGTAAGTTTCCTGAGGCCTCCCAGCCATGCTTCCTGTACAGCCTGTGGAACTGTGAGTCAATTAAACCTCTTTTCTCCACAAATTACCCAGTCTCAGGTAGTTCTTTATAGCATGTGAGAACGGACTAATACACACCAATACCAGAGCAAACAAATGTTAATTTCAAATAACTGCTGTGAGTGGCTTTAAAGTAAAATGGCTTGTCCATCCATAAATATCTTAGGTTGCCTTCCCCAGGATTGGAGGCCCATCTGCTTTCTTTGGGGCTCAACAGAGCATAAACCTTCCTGTGTTGTCCCACAGGTAATTTGTGGCCTGCCTCCTGGGTCTTGGGGTGGGGAGTTGGCCTAGGTAACCAAGGGTCTCTCCATGCCAGGGAGGCAGGGGGCTTGGGGGCTGGCTGCTCCTGGGCTGGCACAGGCTCTTATTTTTCCCCTGCTAAATTGTTGGAGAAGTGGTTGAAATAAGAAGCAAAATGCCACATTGTACGCCCACTGAAGTCTGGGCTCAAGGGAAAGGAAAATGATTGCCAGCACATTCACTGTTCCCAATCCACTCCTGGACCTTAAGCTGTCTTGAACAGAGTTGCCAAACAGCTTGGTAGAGACTGGCCTTTGGGTGGGTGTGGGCAGGGGATGGGAGGCGGGAGAGGAGCAGTTGGCTCTCCACCTTGATTTCTTCTTCAGAAGCAGCTCCCTTTCCGCAGGGCTCTGGGATCCTCTACGGCAGGGTAAGTCTTTGACTTTGCAAGAGAATTGCTGGCATATATGCCATTTGACTATCTATATGCAAATAAAGGTCTGTTTAAACTGATTTAGAAGTACTGTCTTGGTAAGGTCAAATCCAGTAGCAAAGTCTTAGAAAGGACTTATTGTAAAAGAATGGTAGCATCTTTTTGTGGACTGCTGGGTACTGTTCTAAATTTTTATGTGGAAAAGGGAGATTATCAGGAGGTGGTAATTTAGGCATCTGGCAGTGACAAAGTACCATGGAAAGAACAGCGTCTGGGGCTCGGTAGACTGGGGTTCCAGTCCCAATTCTAATTCAGTTGTTATCTTGTACAAATCCCTTCACTTCCTTAGCCTTGTTAACCCTAGGGGAAATAAGGGTGTTAATCCTTCAAGTCAGTACAAATGTGAGATTTTCCAATGGATCTGACTGAGGCCTGAAGAACTGAAAATACCTATGCATGGTCTCAGAGTGATGTGTCAGTGCCATGAGCAAATGCTCATTCTCTCTGTTCCATAGGGAAGTCACTTGGGTTCCACCTGGGTCTATGTGTGTGCTTTGCTGTGGCGCAGTGGGAGTGGCCACTGCAAGGTCTCAGGTCACCACTGTGTGCCTTCTTGTGTAGGTGCTAATATGAAGATGAGCTGTCACTGATAAAAACAGAGGAGTGCTGGAGAGTAAAGTACAGCAGCAACCTTCTGACTTTTCCACAGTGTGATGATACCATAAGATCATGGTCTGCAAAAGGCACAGGGCCCAGAAGGTGAGGGTCCTCTTTTGCCCTTGAAAGGCTAGTAAAGAATTGATTCCTACAATGTGTTTGTGTGCTTCTGCCATTTGCTTTTTAAGCATGCACAGGTTTGTCTGGGATTTTGGCAGGATAGCAAGACCTTTCAAGATGACCACAGTGATCTAGGCTGATTTACAATGTGTTGCTTTGAAAAGTACATGCTCAAAGTCAGGCTTGGTGCATTCTAGGCTGATGCCATGTTCTCCAGACAGCAGCAGGCCTACATGACCCTGTAGAGGGTTCCTTAGGCACCCATTCAGTGGTGTGGGTGACAGCTGCAGTCCTCAGCCTTCTCTGTAGTTCCTGTGTCACTGACGTTTTCTGTAGCTGAGGAAAGGGACAAAAGTTGGTACATTTAGGGCAAGATTGAAGTGAGTAGATAAAATGCTATTACTTTAGAGGAAGCAAGGAATGAGTCTTCAGGAATACAGTTCAAAGCAAAATTAGCTTACTCCTTAATTTTTTCTATTTTAATTTTTAAGTAATATGTCATTTCATACTAAGAATAATAGCAAATGGTTATACAACTCTGAGTATCCCTCTTTCAAGTGCTTTATTAACCGATTCAAGCCTTACAACAATCCCACATGGCAGGCATTATTATTATTATTCCCATTTGAAAGCTGGGAATCAAGATATGGAGAGATTAACTACCTTATCCAAGTGTCAGAACTGAAATCTAAACCCAGGCAGTTAGGCTCCAGGTCTGGGCTTGTAAGCACCATAGCATACTGCGTCTCTGAAAAGCAAAAGCCAAATAACATTCTCAGTCTTATAATAACAAATAGCAGCTCCTTGTTCCACCCATCTCCACCCCTAACTTTTGTTTTCCAGAAGTAGCCACTTATAATCCTTACTGTCGTTTCTTCTGGCATTTATTTCCATATTTCCAAAGATCACATTTACTGTCTTTTTTCTTGTTTTTTTTTTTTCAATTTTAGATATTATTTATTTACTTTATTCAATGGAAGATGAAGATTTAGTTCTCTATGCCATCCTTCTGCCCCTTCCCTAAACACACACACGTCATCTCCCGACTCGCCTTTTAAAGCAACAGCACCATTTTTAGTTAAATCAATATTCAATGTCTTGCATTATATAATCAGTAAATATTATTCAAAGATGGGCCATGCAATATGATATTACTCATTATCTTTTTCTACATTTTTGTAGCCAGTAATTCCTTCCTTTGTTTCCTGTTGTCATCTGTACCGCTAATGCTAGTTCTTCTGCAGCTTTTCTAACAGAGCTATAAAGCACTTCTCAATATGAACAGATACTTCAGGCAATCTTTCAGGTTTTGGTTTTTCTTAGAGTTATTCCTCCTGGAGCCATCTGTCCTGTTCTTCCTATGCCAGTCAAGATTGTTTATGCTGTAGGACTGAGGCATAGCTGTTATCCTAGGATTTATCTTCATTATCATCCTGGGAATTCCCTTCATTGGTCTCTTAAGCTGCGTCCCTGGTCTCCTGAATCTCATGTCTTTCCCTTTCCTAGTTTAGACTCTCATATTGGGGAATGTATCTTCCAGTAGGTCCCTAAGAAGAAAGGAAAAAAAGTTTTGAAGACCTAACATGTTTTAAAATATTCTTGTTCTACTCTCACACTGGCTTGCAGTTTGAGTATAGATTTATAGATTGCATACAATTTTTTGTTCTAATTTTAAGGCATTTCTCCACTGTCATTTAGCTCTTAAAGCTACTTTTTGAGAGGTATAAGACCATTCTTTTTTCCTAATTCTTTGTATGGAACTATTTTTTTTCTCTAGAAACTTTTAGGGATTTCTCTTTATCCTACATTTTATGATGATATGCCTTGATGGGTCTTTTTTTAATTTAACATGCTGGGCATGCAATATTTCCCTTCAATCTGGAAAGCCATATCCCTTGGCTCAATAATATTTTCTTCAATTTTTTTTTACAGTTTATTTCTCTGATTATTCTTTCAGATGATCTCATCAGCTGGATGTTGATCTTCATGGATTTATTCTTTAATTCTCTAACTTATTTTTTCAATGTCTTCTCACCAGCTTTTTTGTTATGCTTTCCAGGAGCTTCTCTTAAGTTTAATCATCTAATCATTCTATTAAAGTTTTAAATGATGTTTTTAAGTGCTATAATATTTTTAGTTGTAAGAGTTTTTCTTGTTTGCTGTTCTTTTGTTAATAGCACTCTTTTTGTACAGATTCAATATCTTTTCTTACAGCTGAGATTTAATTGTTTTCCTTTGTTTTCTGATTTCTCAAATGCTTCTGCTCTGCCTGGGTTATTTTTTTTCCTTTTTTGCTTTAGTTTTTTGTTTGTTTGTTTGAACTCATAACAGAAACTTAGTAGAAATGTCTTAGTGCAAGTAAATGGCACAGACTCATTCTCAAGTTCAAACCCTAAAAATCTGATTTGAACCTGTGTATACATTTACTAGCTGTGATACTAAGGGGGAGGAGGGTTTGCCAGTGGTGGGTTTGCCTTGGGGTTGTTGGATGAGGACCTAGATGTTTCACTGGGTTCCCAACCTAAGATTTTTCTTCCCTTGGGGAAGATCAGATTCCCCTGAGAAGAGTTTTAATTCTCCAATCCCCTGCCTGGGGAATACAAGTCTGGCTCCCGGTGTTCTGGCTGCTGAACAGGGAAAGATGGTGGCTTTCACTTTTCATGTGCATATATGTTTATCTATGCCACCTTCTTTTTCTTTTAGTGCCTCACCCCTGCCTTCAACTGAGCCTGGTGTCCTCCAGTCCCTCTGGAGAGTAAACCTGTTTGTGTCCTAATGGACCAAAGGCAATTGCTTGACTGTGGGCTAGGGGAGGGTCTGGGGTCTACTTCTTACATAACTGTCAAGCAACCCTCCTATTTTCAGGCTTATCCCACACCAGCCTTGAGATACACAACACCCTCTCATCTCTGAGACTAGAGGGTGTTGAGATACACAACTGGGTTGTACTGGGTAACAACTGGCATTCATGGGTTCCACAGTTCCTGAACTGGCAGTTGGATTTTAGTAACCACTCATTTATCTACTTTCTATTCCCTAAATTTTGTTGACCATCTCTTGTCTGTTGTAATACCGCTTTCATTTTCTTTGTCATCATGTGTTTATATATTTTATATGATTATATTTTAATGCTGCTTCAGGAATGAGTGGAGATGAGTGTCTATTCAACTTTCAACAAACCTCATCCACATGTTGGCTTTCTATATTCAAAATAGTTGAAAACATCAACCGCTATTTCCCTTACAGGATAATGTTTAGGGTTCACCAACATATCTCATGTTCATGTCAATTAGGAAACAATTTCTGATTGTCAGAGCATTGCGGAATTCAAAAGGTATACCTGAGCCAAATTCTGACCTCAGGGGAAGAATAGACAATGCTCGCAGAAGAGAAGATGTACAGTGTGGGCAGGAAAGGGGAAATTTCTGGGATTGGAGGTAAGGAGGAGCCACAGAGTTAGGTAACTTCTGAGTTGTACTCTGAAGTTAGAAATGGTGCTTGTCTGGGAAGAGGAGAATAGGGCATCCTCAGTGGTAGAAACAGGTTAGAAAATGCTTGGAGCAAGAATTTGCAAGGCAGTAGGGAGGAAATAGGGAGGAGGCCAGCAACAGCAGAGAGCTCTTGGGAGCCTGTTGGGAAGATAAGATCAGAAAGACAATTAGAAACAGATGGCAGAAGAAGCTTGTCTGTCAGGAGAGAAAGCATAGACTTACATCTAGGGGCTTGATTTCCTTCAGTTATTGTAAGGAGATGAAGAAGTAGCTATGTACATTTTGTTCACAGTTTGACTCCAGAAGTTGGGGATTTCAGTAAGGTCCGTCAAAAGGCTGCAGTCAAGAAGAAGCAGTTACCCGAGTTGTTCCAACTTCCTGCTGGCCTTTGTGAATGAACTGAAGTGGGTTCCTTGTCATGGGTCTATCCTAGGAGAGGAAGTAGATTTACCAGCAAAGTGCAGTGATTCCTGAGAACTCTTACTGACGGTGAGCAGAGAAGCCATCCTGGGCTCATGAGTGACCGAGTGAAGTGAAGCCTGGTGGAAGACAATTGGGCTATACAAGTGTTGATTAGAAAGCATGAGACCTCGCTGACATGTTGATATGATGATGGTGTGGCAATCAATGTCTTAAGAGTTTTATTACTTTTCATCTTTTCACACCAACTTTGAACAAATTGCTTCCTTTGCTGTGGTTTGCTAAAAATTAAGGAGCAATTTCTGTTTACTCTTGGTGAACTGAATATCTGCATTTGCTTTGATTCTTCTTGAAACCCAGCCTGAAAGCTTAGAACTCAGTCCACCCAACATCTCAGATTTCACTATATAGGTAACAGGCCCCCTCTCCTTATAATAAGAGTTATTAATTTAAATGCTCTGCATACTTTGGAGGAGGGTATAATTCATGCTTATATTAATGGCACAAGGGGAGAGAAATGAGTGCCCTTTTCTGGTTAAAATCCACCAAAGAACCTTTGTGAGATAGAGGGAACTTGGTAAAGAAGGTAATTATGGGAAAGTCTAATTTTCCAGTTGACCAGATTGTCCAGATTTCCAATTCATTGCTAGTAATAGCATTCATTAGTGCCTCTCATTTACTACTGTCACCCAGATTAATTTTTGAAATATGGAGATAATCTCAGCTCTGTTCTTTGCAATTACAAACATCCCTCCACCATAGTTCATATAGAAATAGTTTAATTTAAAAATAATAGCATTCCAAATACATAAGTATACAGGCTATGGTTTTGAAAGTATGACTTAAAAGAAAGGAAAAATTTGCCCAGAGAAGTTTAAAAAAAGCAAGTCACAATAAATAATGCAGTTTTAAATTCTAACCCAAACTATAAAATAAATATCTATGTGCTTCCACTGATATAAATAAATGATCGAGTAAAATAAGTGAAGGAGAGTAGGCAAATCTCCCATGCAGAATTCCAAATAATGTATGTAGAAATTCTGCCCTCAAGCAGGGGAGCCTAACTCTTCACTCCTGAGGTCTGAGCTAAAAAGTGATTAATAGTAACTTCTTCCAAAGAGTACAGTGTTGAAAGGAGTGGGGGAGTAATTTTACAATGGAAAATATGAAAAACACCACCTTAGCCAAGTGATAAAAATTAACATCAACAGTGATAGTTATGTTTCTAGTACATATTCTTAACATGATGTGATACAATTGGCAATTCACCTTTGTGGCCTCCCTCTCAATAACCCATAACCCCAGTTTAATCATGAGAAAAAAATCAGAAAAATCCGAATAGAAGAGCTGTGTTAGGCCATTCTTGAGTTGCTACAAAGGAATACCTGAGGCTGGGTAATTTATGAAGAAAAGAGGTTTAGTTGGCTCATGATTCTGCAGACTATACAAGCATGGTGCTAGCATCTTCTTGGCTTCCAGAGATGCCTCAAGGGGGCTTTAACTCATGACAGAAGGTGATCGGGGAGCAGGCAAGTCACATGGTGAGAGCAGAGGCATGAGAGTGAGGGGGGAAGATGCCACACACTGATAAACAGCCATATCTCTGAGAATTCATTCACTATAGTGAGGACAGTACTAAGGGGATGCCGCTAAACTATTCATGAGAAATTCACTCCCATGATCCCATCACTTCCCACCAGGCTCCACTTCCAATATTGGAGTTTATAATGCAACATGAGATTTAGAAGGAACAACATCCAGACTCTATCAAGGGCATTCTACAAGACACCCATCCAGTGTTTCCAAACCTGTCAATATAAAAAAGAAAAATCTGAGAAACTGTCACATAAACAGGAGCCAAAAGACACATGACAATTAAATGTGATATGGTATCCTGGGTGGGATCTTGGAACAGAAAAAGGACATGGGGTCAAAACTAAGGACATATGAATACAGTATGGCCTTTAGTAATAACAATTTACCATTGTTGGTTTATTAATTATGACCAATGTACCATAGTAATGTAAGATGTTAATAGTAGGAGAAACTGGGTATGGGGTATGTGGGAAGTCTCTGTATCACCTTCACAATTTTTCTGTAAATACAAAACTCTTCTAAAGTAGTTAAATAAATAAAAAGTTTTTTTTTAAAAAAGCAAGTCACCAAAAATATATTGTGAGTCTACTTATGTAAAAACAAACTAATTCTAAATTATGCATGTAATATATGTCAATATCAATACAGATACTTGGAAAAATTTAAAAGAGGGCATGTCTAGTTACTGACTTGATTAGTTCTAGAGGAGGGAAGTGAGATTTTTGGATAAGGAACAATTAAGGGGACTTTTATTTTTACTGTACATAGTTAACAAGTTTTGGAAATACGTATGATAGACATGTATTATACATATATAATATTTAAATATGTAAATATGTATGATATATATTGTTATACATATAATTAAAATTAAACATGAAAAGTGAAAAGCACTCAAGTAAAATGAATATTTTTCTAGCCTTAGATCTTTTTTTTGCTCTTAAAGCCAAGTGTGATGCAGACAGTAGCAGTGGGGAGATTGAGTACAAGTAGCTGAAGCTCTTGATCTGAAATCTCTAACAGTATCCCTGTTTGGTCCTTCAGCAGACCCATGCTTCTCTCTCCAAAGTTAGGCTGGCATCCTCTTAAGATCAGATCGTGTTTTGAAGTATGTAAGAAAGGTAATGAGCTACTTGGTTTAGGTCTTTACTGTGAGGATGCTTCAGCCTCAAGGGTTTCATTTCTTAAAAGTGAACTGCATTAGTTTTCATCTTAGAAATTAGCCAAAGTACCAGGAATGTTTCTAGCTGGGATGATAGCATTGTTTGGCTTCCCCAAAGCCTTATTCAGCTCAGCTATTCCAAATTGTCAGTGGCTTCCTTCCAGAGTGGCTGGGGCTGTCTGAGATGAGTTCAGACTCACTTCACGGGCATGTCACTTTCCTACAAGTACAGATATGAAGCCTAGAAGAACTGATTGTTACAATAGGTTGCAGTTACAATGGACTTGGCCTTGGCCACAAGGTGGATTGGGGGAAGGATAAATCAACCCTCCTCGCTATGGGGCTACTGAGAGGCAGCCAGCAGCCCATCAAGAGTGTGATGAACTTGGATCCCATCAAGCCTGACATCCAGATTGGAAGGGTTTCTCTGGGAAAGGAAGATGGTGACATGTAGAAATGGTATGGCACCAGGAGTCTCTGCAAGGGAGAGTTATTATTATTATTGTTATTATTATACAATTGCCTTTATTAAAGGAGACCTGTTCAGGTTGAAGCAGGAACCTATCCATCTCTGTTATACTCTTAACAATGAAGCCAGGAATAGCCCACATAATATAAACCAAGTTTCCCAATTGAGCAGTCAAAGTCTGGTTTGAACCTTTTACTCAAATTTTATCGTCATAGTTTCCTATGACTGCTATAACAAATTACCACAAACTTGGTTGCCTAAAACAACACAGATTAATTCTTTCCTGGTTCTGGAAGTTAGAAGTCTGAAACCAGTTTCACTGGACTAAAGTCATAGTGTCAGTAGCACCGGTCCTGTCTAGAGACTCTAGGTGAGTGTATTAGTCCATTTTCATGCTGCTGATAAAGACATATCTAAGACTGGCCAATCTATAAAGGAAACAGGTTTAATGGTGAACTCACAGTTCCACATGCCTGGGGACGCCACACAATCATGGTGGAAGGCAAGGAGGAGCAAGTTACATCTTATGTGGATAGTAGCAGGCAAGAGAGAGCTTATGCAGAGAAACTCCCATTTTTAAAACCATCAGATCTCGTGAGACTTATTCACTATCATGAGAACAGCACGGGAAATACCCACCCCCATGACTCAGTCATCTCCCACCAGGTCCCTCCCACAACATGTTGGAATTATGAGAGCTTCAAGATGAGATCTGGGTGGGGACACAGAGCCAAATCATATCAAGGAGAATTTGCTTCCCTACCTTTTCTGGCTTCTAGAGGTCACGTCTATCTCTTGTATTTTCTGCAGCTCCAGGGCCACATGGGTGCCCAGGACTTAGCTCCCACCAGGTCTCTGTCAAGACCAAGTCTAGACAAAACTTGCTGTTGAGAAGGGGACCCTCACTCTGCACCAGGTCTTATTCTCTTTAGCTCAGGACTCAGCAGATCCAAGCTGTACGTTGGAGATATAAACAGACAAAGTTGAGGAAGGCAAGTGCCAAGGCAACCCAGGTGCCCTATGTGACTAACTTGCCAGGGAGAGCAGATCCCGGGTCTCATTTTTTCTCCTTCCCCAGCATCCACAAAGCCCTGCATGTTGTTTCAGTAATAAAACCTCAAATTTTTTAGCACTGTTATTTCATTGAACTTACCCAATTTCTGTGCCACAGGTACTATTATTTTTCCTACTTTCCAGATAAAGAAATTTAGAGAGGGAAAGTGACCTGCTCGAGGTTACTGCAAGCAGCTAGTAGTCCGAGGCTCAGGCCGCATGGTGCTCTCAGATCTAACCATAAGAGATGTCAACAATTTGAATACCCGGTGCATTTTCAAGAGAGGTGGAGTTATTGCTCATATTAATGGCAAAAGAGGAGTGAATGTGCCTTCTTTTCCGGATAAAAGAAAACCAGACAAAAAACCACCTGCATACAAATGCTCACACGTGGGACCAGGCATCACATTTATCATCAGTAAAAGATGCCTGAACCGCAGAAATCTTTTTGAGCAATAAGCTTGTCCTGGAATGTTGCCCTTCTTCACAATGGTCTTCAGGGCATAACTATTCCCTGCAAGCCCAGAGTATTTTAATACATGTTTTATATAACCAGCCATTAGGCGAACGTTCTAAGTGGCTCCAGTAAGCTACTTTTACCACATATAACCTGCTTTTTCAAAAAACAAGAATGATTAAGAGCAAAAACATAAATCAGCAATTTAGCCCACAAAATTCCATTTTGCATAATAGAATTATGAGAGTGTATGTTTCAACAATCTATTTATTAGAAGAACTTAGAGAAAAATTGCTGCCTTGAATATGTTTTTTAGTCCCTCATAGTGTCTAGCACAGGAGCTTGCAACAAAGTAATGAAATGCTCAGTAAATGTTTCACTGGCTAAATGTAGTTAGTAACACCTTCATGAGTGTAAATATCAGTTAGCTTCTAAATGAGATGTCTTTCTTAAACACCTATCATAATGTTACTCTTCATTGCACATAAGATGCAGATTTGTAGCATCATGTTCAAAGTTACTTGAAATCTGACTCCAGCCCATCTTACTAACTTCCTTCCCTATATACTGCAAGTACATGATATTGACTTATCCCTTCAAAATGCTTGAACTTTCTTGCCTCCATGCTTTTGTTCATTTTTGCTTTTTCTACCTAACATGCTCTTTTTCCCTTGTCTGTTACAATCCCTTCAAAACCAAATTCAAATTCAATTTCCTCTGTGAAGCCATATCCAGTTGTTACCACTCAGAATAAACTCTACCCTCTCTTTGGCCAGGGTTAGAAACTGTGTGTAATTCTAACGTAGCACTTACCACAGTCTGCTGTAGGTTCCAGTTAGGTGTGTATATTTTGCTCCACATTCCACCATTCTCTGCTTCTTGAAGACACAGTCTCTTGCCTTGTGTTCTTTTGAATTTTCCAGTTACCAAGAGACTCACTTATATTAAATGCTCAATAAGTATTTATTTAAGGCAGTGGTTTTGGAACTGGGCTGCACAGTAGAAGAATATGGGGTAGTTTTTTTAAAAAAAATACCAACTCTTATACCCCACCTTAAAATAAATAAGTCAAAATCTCTGGGAGATGGGGCCCAAACACTGATGTGTTAATAAAGCTTCTCACGTGGTTCCATTGTGGGCAGAGATGAGCTTTAAGGTCTGTTAGCTGGAAGGTAGCCCTCCCCTAACTCAGTTTTTCCCGGCCTTGATCACCCACGTCTCTGAAGAGAAATCCTTGCACCTGGAAAAGTTTTTGACTTCACCATGACTCTGAAGTGAGCTTTAACTTCTAAAGAAATCTGTGATGACACAAAAGGCAGGTAAAATATATAGTTGAGATATCAGCCCCCACATGTGGAAGTGGTTTGTTGCACTCTGGAATGTACCTGTGGAAAAGGTAGTTTTGAAAATGTGAGTAGCAGATGCTCCTGTTCATACACATGCAGTTGGCTGATTATGGTGTGCAATCACTTCTCAAATTCAAAACCAGTTGTCTTCCAGAGGTGTTTCCCTTAATCAGGTCTGTGGTGCCAACCTGTGGATTGGCAGACCACGCCTTTTATGCAGCTTTATGGAGGCTTGCCCTAGGCTGTCATGCCTTGCTTCCTGTCCTGTCTTTACAGGTGGAATGGGTAATGTTTCTCTATTCCAGTACAGCTAGTTCCTATGAAGGAAGACTACTGGCCCTATGTCAGTGGTTAAAACACGTATTACTGGGCTCTATCCCCAGAGTTTATGATTCAGTAGGTTTTGGATAAAACCTGAGAATTTGCATTCCTAAATTCCCAGGTGATCTTGATGCTGCTGGACTAGTGACCACATTTTGAAAACCACTGCTCTGGAAACAAGAACAAAAAGAGAATAGAAAAATAATTGATTTGATTCTTAAAGCGGTATAGATTAAGGTTATAATTGCTTATAAAGGCTATGAGGAGAGAGGAGTGGCTGTGATTCTTTTTTTTTTTTTTTTTTGAGACAGAGTCTTGCTGTGTCCTGTCGCCCAAGCTGGAGTGCAGTGGCGCAATTTTGGCTCACTGCAACCTCCACCTCTCAGGTTCAAGCAATTCCCCTGCCTCAGCCTCCTGAGTAGCTAGGATTACAGGCATGCACCACCACACTCAGCTAATTTTTTTGTATTTTTAGTAGAGACGGGGTTTCACCAAGTTGGCCAGGCTGGTCTCAAACTCCTGACCTCAAGTGATCCGCCTGCTTCGGCCTCCCAAACGTGACTATGGTTCTTAATGTTTCAAGAGCTATTTCATGGCTAGCCAATGTTACATTTTAGCAACAAAAAACAAGGAGTAAATGTGTACATGATTTGTACACATTTACTTCTCTGAGATATGAGCTTCTCTGAGATATGAGTATGTGGATGGAGTTATGCTGTGAAATGAGAATTTAAAAGGCAATTATATGTCTGCTACAGAATTTGTTTTGTCACAAGTGTGAAGCTTTATCATAGAATAAAATGGTATTTTTCTAATAAGAAAACCAACTGTGCTTAGCATGACCCTTACCAAACACATAAAGCTCAAGGCCTGTGCCTGAACCTCTAACAGATGAAAAGCTCTTAGCTGCCTCCAGAAGGTGTTATACAGTGAGAAGAGTGAATGGAGAAAATATAAAACAAAACAAACAAACAAAAAGAAGCTGTTTCCCTGATTTACAACTATCAGTGTTATCTACTGTTTGCGTCAAGTAATAACTCTCTTGTAGGACATTAAACAGGTGCTAAAAAAAAAAAAAAAAAAAAAGCCCAAGGACAAAAGATTAATCAACCTGTGTTTTCTCAATAACCCAACAGAACTCATCACCTGCCATAGTTCCAGAAAGTTGCAGTCACAGGCTATGACTGAAAAGATTAAAAATGAATCTAAGAGATGATCCCACCATCACAAAGTGACACTTTATTTTGTGAATACAGGAAAGGCAGAGCTGGCAAAACAAATGCTAACACAACATTAAGGAGAACAGGAGTACAGAGAAGCAGGTGGTTGGAGAATCGGATTCCTGTACAGAGTAAACACTTAAGCTGACGCCAACGTGAAAACAAGGCAAATCCTTAGAATTCTAGTAACAGAAGAACAGGATTTTAGGCTTTACAAATGTTGGACTGGTGCTTTTCTAGGTCTTCAAATTCATTTTTTTTTTTTTTTTTTAGCTTTTTCTTCCCAAGTTTGTCCTCATAAATATCTAGCCTAATCTGTTCTATAGTAGCACATAGAGTATACCCTGGGATATAAGACAGGATGGCAAAGGGCTGCACACTTTAACACCAAACAGCCATGGGCTTTGGGAGGATATGTCTTGGCGGGCCCCTTCCAGGCAGACACTGAAAAAATATGTATTTGGGGCAGGGAGGAGAAGAGTAGTGCCTATGAGGAGGACAGGAGACACATTTACTTAGAATATTTATGTCTCTCAGGTAAACTCCCCAACTATATAGAAGTCGCCCACTTAATAGTTCAGTGGGGCTGGGTGCAGTGGCTGATGACTGTAATCCCTGATCTCTGGGAGGCTGAGGCGGGAGGATCACTTGAGGTCAGGAGTTCAAGACCATCCTGGCCAACATAGTGAAACTCCGTCTCTATGAAAAATACAAAAATTAGCTGGGCCTTGTGATCCCAGTTACTCGGGAGGCTGAAGTGACAGACTCGCTTGAACCTAGGAGGCGGAGACTGCAGCGAGCCAAGTTTACGCCATTGCACTCCAGCCTGGGCAACAGAGCATGAATCCATCTCAAAAAGAAAAAAAAAAAAAAAAGATTTCAGTGCTATCCCTGGAGTCAGGAACAGTGGAGAGGCCCCATCTCCTACCTCCTTTTCTTCCCTTTGCAGGAGGAAATATTCTTGTGCAACCCTGATTTAAGACATTCTCCAGATCTCTTTGTTTTTCACCCAGCAAAGGATATAAGATCTTTTTAAATCATGCTTTTTTAAGTACTAAAATGTTTTTCTGAGGCCCCTTTAGGGGAGATATTTAGATATTCTTTATAATCCAAATTCTTGTCTGTTAAACGCAAGAAAAAAAATTCTAAAAAAGAATTTTTAAAAACTTTAAAAAACTTAAATACATCTGGTGAAATTAAGCATAATTTATTTTAAAATTAGGTTAAACATGTTTACAGTGCTTGTCCCAACTTTTCTAGATGTTACAACAAGTAAACACTATTAGATCAAATTTAATTTGGTTTGGGGTTTTAACCAACTTACACCTTGATTTTCTTTTTTCCTTATAACAAGATTCACTCCGGTATGGGGGGTGGTCTTAGAAGTGTTGATTTTAGCTTTTCTTTTCAGTGCAAACACATGCACCAAGGCACTTTCTTATTGTAAACTGAGTTAGATAAACTTTCAGTGTAGCTCTGCTTTATTAAACCAGGAAGTTTCTAGAACCTACAAAAGGAATAAGTATTTCCATTTCGTGTTGGCATCAGTGGTAGTACTGTGTATAATGTTGTTAGTACTGGTCGCTGGAATTCTCCATGGGAGATAGATGAAAGGCGGGTGACAATAAAAAGGGTATCAGAAACTAAAAACAAAATGTAAGATGGACTCTAGAATCAAGGGCACTATTTACGAAGGCAGAAACTTGGGATTTGGCCTTCAAATCTCAGAGGAGAGTGAAATTGGGGCTCCCTGAATAGCACAGCAGGTAGCAGGAGGAAACAGGACAAGCTCAGGGAAAGGAAGAGTTTCCCCAGCTTCCAGATTTGCAGGGAGAAGAAGTGCTTTATGGAATGTACAGTGCTTTACGTTATTGTTCAAAAGTAGTTTTCCGTATAATTTCAAATGCCAGAGAAATGTGTTGGTTTAGCTCCTGTTTAGGGGACTGAATGATGCAAGTTATAGTTTAGTCAAGTTAAATTAAAAACAAACCAGTGACGGAGTTGACATTTGATCCCTGTAATAGCAAACCTTGTTTGATTCTTCTGAATTATTTGTGTTAACAAAGGTGATGTTAATGGCTTCCACCTTCCTTTTCATGCAAATGATAATTTCGTCTTTGCCAGTTCTGTGCCTGGAATTGTTGCATAGATGTGGATAATGAGGGAGAAGGAGAAGCAAAAGCAACCAAACTAATTTGATGAATTTACATTGGAAGGACAGAGAGCTACTTGCAGAAAAGAAGAGACTAGATTATGAAAGTAAGGGGAGATGGGCAAGAAAAATGAAGTCTAGCTCAGGACAAATTTTGAGAAGGCGTCAGAGTACATTTAGGGAGAGAAGGAGAAAGACTAGAAGAATTCATTATGCTGAGATGAGAAGGACTTTGGGATATAGATAGCAAAGAGGATTTCAAATAATTTTGTGTTGCATCATGCATGGGCTGTGAAAAGACTCACTCAATGTTCCCAGCAAACTCCCAAGAGCCAAGCACTCTTCTTCCTTGTTTTCCTTATGAAACCCTTTTCTTTGCTTGTTTTTCTTATGGCACAGTTGATCAAGTTTCATTTTGAAATAGTTTTCCTTGGATTTCCAGGGAGTCTACTACAGTACAAATTCATACAAATCTGTAACAGCCTCCCATTGCCATCAATTAGGATTGCATTTGACTGCATGTAACACATAATCATCTTCAGTTAGTTTATTTTTTCCATATAAGTAGAAGTCTGGAAATGGGCAGATCTCGGGAAAGCGCAATTTCTCAAGGAAATATTCCTGTCTTTAGGATTTTTTTTTGAAGATGGCCATTTCACCTTCAGATATTGAAACTGTGTTCCAGACAGAAATGAACAAAGGCATATGCCAGATGAGTCTATCTCTTTAACCAGAAAAACAACAACAACTTTCCGTATCTGATGGACCCCCCTTTAAATTTCTACCACAAGCTTGTCACCTGGTCAACCCCTAGTTGGAAGTGAGCCTGAAAGACAAAGCATTTTATATGTGCACATTACTCCCCCACCGAGCAAAATAGAGCTTCTGTAAATACAAAGAAGGAGGAAGAAGATAATGAATATTCAGCAGGCTGCTAGTCATGTCTGCCACTTTTCTAGCTTGCTACATTAAGCTGGATATACAGATGGAGACTGGTAGACACTTATTATGTTCTTCCCCTACACACTTACATCTACAAATTTGTAGTCTGTTATCCTCAGTTTTAGAGGTTTTATATCTGTCAAAGTATCCTAGATAGTATTGCTAATTTTATATATCCTGTTAATTAGATCAAGCTGGAGAAGTCTGCCTTTCCCACCAAACTGAGACCTTTATGCCAATCCAAGAAATATATGAAAAGTCGAAAAATTTAACCAGAATATTGGAATATGTAAAGAAACCAGTAGATATTCTACAACTGAAATATATAATACCTAAGATTAAGAATAAATTAGATGAGTTCAACAGCAATTAGACACAGCAGAAGATTCAATTATTGAACTCAGAGATAGGTGAATAGAAAATATTTAAAGACAAATATTGAAACAACTGAACAAACAGAGCTTAAGAGTTGTATAGGATCTCTCCAAAAGTTCTAATGCATGTTTAATTGGACTCCCATAAGACAGAGGAGAGAAGACGGCAGGAGCAATAATCTAAGACATAATGGTTGAGAATTTTTGAAATTAATGAAATGCTTCAATTCACAGATACAAAAACATCAGTGAACCTCAAGCTAAATAAACATAAAGAAAACAGACCTAGGCACATCTAGTCAAACTACAGAAAAATTAAAGACAAAGATAAAATCTTAAAAGGAGCCCAAGAAAATAACTGCCATAGTAGTATCTTAAACTCAATGAAAATTTATTTCAAAAAGGAAAGGAAATTAAAGTTTTTTCTTTGTTTGTTTTAGGAAAACAAAAATTAAGAGAATTTACGACCAACAGGTCTGTACTAAAAGAAATAGCAAAGGGAATGCTTTGGAAAGCTCAAAAATTATCCCAGCAAGAAACATGAAAATGCCATTTGAAATAAACAGAACTAACTGGAAATGATAAATATGTTGGCAAACATAAAGCAATAGTGACGGTATAGACAATAGTAGAAATGACTCAAAAAGTGTAAAACAAAGATGCTTGATAAAGATAATACAAAAGATGGAAGGAGGTAAATAGACTTAAAGTGTTTTAAGATTCCAAATTGTAGGAGAAATGGTAAAGGTAAAAATTTTTATTAGACTTAAATAATTTGAAAATGTAAGTTGTAATTGCTTGAGTAAAAAATAGAAAAATGTATAATTAACAAATGAATAGCAAAGAAAATGAATAATAAAAATATTTGATTAATCTAAAAGAAGGGAAGAAAGCAGAATATAATACATAGTAGTAAATTAGAAATCAATAGTAATACATAAATACATAATATATGTATAAACCCAGTTTAATCAAGTAAATGGACTGAACCTTTTGAGTAAAAAAAGTTATAGTACAAAATTCTTTTAAAAAAGAAAAAGTTTCCACTATGGTACTTTCAAGAAAAAAGCAAATATGAACACAGAAAGGTTGATACATACAGTCATGGAAAATATCCTATGCAGGCCGGGTGTGGTGGCTCACGCCTGTAATCCCAGCACTTTGGGAGGCTGAGGCCGAGAATTGTTTGAACATGGGAGGCAGAGATTGCAGTGAGCCAAGATTGCACCACTGCACTCCAACCTGGACAATAGAGTCAGACTCTGACACAAACAAACAAACAAACAAAATATACTATGCAAATACTGACCAAGGGAAAGCTGGTATAACTATGCCAATAACAGACAAAATAGGCTTTAAGACAGAAAGTATTATGGAAGATATAGAGGATATTTTCTACGGGCAGAGGGATCACTTCAGTAGAATGGCAAAATCCTAACTCTGTAAGCACCCAATAACATAGCTGCAAATTATAGGGATGAAATTTACTAACAACTAAAAGAAAAACTAAATAAATCAACAGTTTCACAACTACGGTAAAAGGTTTTAACATATCTCTCTTAACGACTGATAGATCAGGCAAATTATAATCTGCTCCCAGACAAAGATTTAGAAAATGTGAAGAACAAAATTAACCAACTTGGCCTAAAGTCATATATATGAACTAAGTGACATATATAGAACACAGAACCAATGTTGCCACAATGACATCTTTTCATTCTCACATGACACATTTACCAAAATAAACAATCATGTTGGTCCATGAGGAAAGTCTTAAAAAAGTCTAAATGACTGAAATTATTCAGAATTGATTCTCTGATATCAATGAATTAAATTAGAAACCAAGACCGGGTGTGGTGACTCACGCCTGTAATCTGAGCAGTTTGCGAGGCCAAGGCAGGAGGATTGTTTGAGGCCAGGAGGTCAAGACCAGCTTGGAAAAGACCTCATCTCCACAAAAAAGGGAAAAAAAGGAATTAAAAATTAATGATAAAAAGATAACTGAAAATATTTAATTGCCTAGAAGTTAATAAGACACTTCTAAATAATTAATAGGTCAAAGAAGAAATCAAAATTAGAAAATACTTTGCACCAAGTGATTATGAAGATAAAACATACAGTTTGTCACTTGAAGCTAAAGCAGTACCTAAAGAAAAATTTATAGCCTTAAATCATATGTCAGAAAATAATGAAGATCAAGAAATAATAATTTAAGGTCTATCTTTTAAAAAACTATAAAAAATTATACATAAGGAAACAAAATTTAGGAAACAATAAAGATAAGCACAATCATCAATTTTTTTTAAAGTACAATAAAGTTAATAGTCCTAAATTGGGTTTTTAGAAAGGGATAAAGAAGTGATAAACCTGCAGCAAGATTGGTCAAGAAAAAAAGAAGAGAGAATAGACAAATTACCAATATTTGGAATTAAAGAAGAGATCTCATTGTAGATCCTACAGATACATTATTTTCAAAGATAAAGGTATTGCAAACCACTTTATGCAAATGGATTGACAATTTGTATGAAAAGGACTAATTTTTCAAAACATGCAACTTACTATAGCTGAGAGATAAAGAAATAGAAAACCTGAATATTTCAATATCTCTTAAAGAAATTGAATATTTTATTAAAACCTTTTACTCCACACACACACAAATGACTAGACAGCTTCCAAACACATAAAGTAAATAGAACATAAATCTTATTCAACTTCTCCAGAAGGTAGAAAGTGTAGGTTATTTAATGAGTTCCACTCATTTGAGATGTTTGTGATGTTTGTGAGTGAACATGTCTAATAGGTAGCTGAGTCTGGGCAGCTGATTTGAGACTGACTGTGTACAGATGGTAACAGAAATCACAAGTGTGAAAGTGTCTTTTACTAATTGTCACCATTTTATTAACACTATGGAAGAACAAAGGAGAGGTAGTGGAATTCTTGTGATTAGGAGAGCTGCACATGTAGGCTACTTATTAAGAGTTAACATTCAAGAAACAAAGTTATTCTTTTGGGCAGTTCTTTTTATATATCTTTAATACCAAAATCTGATGAGCATATTATAAGAAAGAAAAATTTCAGTCTTATCTTTCCTGTGAACATAAAAGCAAAAATTCTAAACAAAATATTAGCAAACAGGATCAAGTAATATATTGAAAAGGATAATAGATCTTGACCACTAAGTTGGATTAATTTAAGAAAGCAAAAGAAGATCAACATATTAACAGAAAAATGAGAAAATCACATAATTTCAATAGATGTAGAAAAGGCATTTTATAAAATTGAATGCCTTTTAATTATCTAAACTCCAAACAAGCAAGAAATACTCTGATTATAAATATCTATTTTAAAAAACATACAGCAAGCATCATACTAAAGGTTGAAATAGTTTCAGCTCTTCCCCTGAGTTTGAGAACAAGGTGGGATGTTCCATATACCACTTCTATTGAACATTGTACTAGTGATCCTACCAAGTGCAATAAATAAATAAAAATGTGCAGGGAAAATAAATCAAAGTCATAAGGATTGGAAAGGAAAGATAATGTTATTTTATTCACAGATGACATGATTGTATACTTTAAAAATTCAAAGGATTTTAGTGACAATAGGTTTAATAAGTGAATATTGCCAAGTGGCTGGATAGAAAATCAGTATACAAACATTAGTTGTATTAATCTGTATACCAGCCACAAACAGAGAGAAAAGAAAATACAAAATATGTATCACTTACCATAGTAACAAAAAACTTGAAGTTAAACAAACGATGTCCAAGAATCCTACACTGAAAACTGCAAATCTGCTGAAAGGAGTTTAAAAAGACCTAAGTTAATGGAGAGAGAGATAATATTCATGGTTTATAAGGCAGACTACTGTTAAGGGGCCAGTTATTTTTAAATTAATCCAAAAGTATTAATGGCATTAAATCCCAGACGAAATATCAGTAGGTTTTGTTATAGAAACTGACAAGCCATTTCTAAAATTCATATACAAAGGCATTAGAGAAAATAAGGTAATTTTTAAAGATAAACTTTCTATTTTAGAGCAGTTTTAGATTGACAAAAAAATTGCAAAGATAGTACAGAGAAATTTCCTATATATCCCATACCTAGTTTCCCTTATTAACATCTTACAGTAGCATGACAGCTAATGAACAAATATCAACACATTATTAGTAACTGAAGTTCATATTTTATATTCAGATGTCACCAAGGCAATTTAAAAGCTCAAGGTTTTGCACTATCAGATTTCAAGACCTATGTGAGGCTTTTGTAATTAAGACAGTGTGACGTTAGCATAAGCATAGACAGATTTACCAGTGGAACACAATGGAGAATGGACGGTCCAGAAATGGGCTCACACACACAGTCACTTATTTATAATCTATTCTATTGTTCTATGCAGGTTTCTAAATCTATTTGTTGGATCAAACTTGAAAATCATTTTATTCAAGAATCCTGTATGTTTACTTTTCCAAAAAATCTTATATGTTTACTGAAAGAAGTATGTTAAAAATCACCTGTTCTAATAGCCTTTTTTTCGTAAAGTTTTCAGGTTTTTTTATAATTAAGTTATACTAAATTGTATGTATTTTGTTGATGTTTGGATAAAAATATATTAGTGAATAATTGTTCATTTCTTTGTTCCTCTATGTTATACCCTGGCGGATTTTCTCAGTTGTATCTTCCAAGGAACTGTTCTTTCTTCAGTTTCTCCTGTCTATTCTTTTTCGAATGCTTTTATTTCAGCTCTAATGTTCTAATGGTTTTTAATGTCTACCTTTAATCTTTCATAACTTGTAATTCTTCCAGATGTTAGTTCCTCCTTTGGCTTTTTGAGAATTTTAAACATCCAGTGTTTATTTTAAAGTCGTTTCCAAATACCTCAATCATCTCTATATTGTCAGGAATAAACAATCCCATCTGCTGGTTCTTTTGACGCTGAAGTCCTTTCTTGGCACTGGAATCCTCATACATCTTGCTTCATTTCTTTCTCCCTTCCCATCTACTATTGGAATGATCACATTTTTTTAAAATTCCACCTTGTCTTGTGCTCCCTTGGGCTAGAAGTTTCATTTTACATTTTTATTTTTGAGATGGTTATACTCGAATTTTTAACATACATGATTAATTTTAAAATGTCAAGTGGTGTCATCTCCACATTCGTAGCAGATTTGCATCATTTCAAAACTACATGGGAACACTTAAGCCTCCAGCCATGTTGGAAGCTTAACTGGTAGTGAACTTTTCCACAAACCATGAACAGCTAGAAAACTGGGTAAATATGTGAAATAACTTTCTGGAGATTGGGCAATCTGCTGTACAGTACTGTGTTCCCTAAGAAAAAGGAGAGCCATGAAATGAAACTAATGAGCCTTCCTGCTTTCTCCCTGGGCATTTTCTGTCCTGAAGCACAAGACAGAGAGGAGTGGGACCTAAGCAGACCATGGGGGTTTTGCTGCACTGAGAGATTGGAGGACTGAAAGCTGACACAGCTGAACTCTGATGAACAGAATACTGTGGGGAAGGAAACCACAAATGGGAAGAATTGCCGAAATCTGCTGTTTTAGTCCATTTAGGCTGCTATAACAAAATTCCACAAACTGAATAGTTTATAGATAGCAGAAATGTATTTTCCACAGCTCTGGAGGCTGGGAAGTCCAAGATCAAGGCTCCAGCAGATATGGCGTTTGGTAAAGACCTGCTTTCCAGTTTGTAGCTGACACATTCTTGCTCTATCTTCACAGGCTGAAAGGGATGGGGATGGCTCTCTGGGGCCTTTTTCATAAGGGCACTAATCCTATTCATGACAGCAGAGCCTCAATCATCTCTGAAAGGCCCTACCTCTTAATTCCATTACTGGGGGTTTAGAATGTCAACATATGAATTTTAGGGGAATACAACCTACTCCGTATTTCGTATTATTTTTCAGCCATAGCATCTACGCAGGGAGGGGTTACTGTAATATTTTTCCTAAATATTGAGCTGCATAGGTAAAGCAAGATGCCATGAGGGCAAGGAAAGAACAACTACCAGAGATTTGTGGGTTGAGTAATTCCCACAGCTCACATATGTCTGGGAGAATTTCATGTTCCAACTAGCCAGAGTGGAGAGACCTTGCAGAAAAGCCAACTGTTCGGTATAATTTTGTTTCTTGAATGATAACTCTTAATAAGTAGCCTACATGTGCTGCTCTCCGAATCACAAGAATTCCACTACCTCTCCTTTGTTCTTCCATAGTGTTGATAAAATGGTGACAATTAGTAAAAGACACTTTCACACTTGTGATTTCTGTTGCCTTCTGCACACAGTCAGTCCCAAATCATTTATCCCTTCTGCCCAGACTCAGCTATCCATTGGACATGTCCACTCACAAACATCATAAACATCTCAAATGAATGGAGCTCATTAAATAATGCAAGAATGAATTAAAATAACACACAATGCTATAATATTATAATTTACCAATTGTTTCCCATGTTTGTTTTATCTCTCTAGCTATATTGAAAATTTTTGAGGTCTGGTATCTGGGTTTGAGTCATTGCCACTTCCCGTATCCCCTTGAACAAATCACTAAACCTCTTTAAATGTTTACTTTTTTCACTTATGTACTAATGACACTTATTTCTCAGATTTTTTTGAGGACCAAAATTTAAATAAGCAGTGTATATTAAGTGCTTTTTAACTTGTAAAGGATAATAAAAGTGTGGGATGTTATTATATTCCAGCATTCCCCAACAGCACATTCCCCACACCTGCAATAGTACTGGGCATGTAAAGGGGGCTCAGTAAATGTCTGGATATTGGTAAACTAGACTGTATGATGAAATTGGAGGACCAAAAATCACGAGTAAGAGGACCTGACTTTGTTCTCTTCTGTACCACTGACTTCCTGTGTGACGTGGGGCCAGTTCCTCGCCTCACCGGACTTTTTCTTTTTTTTTTAGTCTAGATAACATCCAAGAATCCTTTCTGTCCCCATGGCAGGCGGTTCTTAACAAAAGGCTTAGTTAATCCTGCTTTACAGATTTCAAAAGCAGAGTCCAGTGGCCCTTCCTATCTGACACCTTACATTTACCACCTTATCGATGTTCTATTTTCCTTCTGTATTCCACTTCTGTAGCTCTCCCAGGTGAAGATCTGGCATGTGAGAGTGAATTCTCCATTGGAATCTCCGTAACAAAGGGAAAACAAGAGTAGAAGTCTCTGTAATACCACAGAACTCTCTGGCAATGCTAGTTCTGGCCGTTCATTCCCCATTCCTCACAGATGGACAATTGAGAAGACATAGCCAGTTGGCTTTTTTAAAAAGCTAGTCAACAAGTTTCTTGACATAGCAAGTTGCTTTTCTTTCTTTCTGTCAGCAGGGAAGGGTGGGGACATGTTTCTCTCCCAGGCATGGGGGCTGCCCATGTCTACCTTTATATACTAATCTCTCAAGACTCACATTAGGGTCCATCCAATCTTGGCTGCATCCACCTAGATGGCCAGGGATCAACTTTCTGTCTGACTTCTATTTGGATTCAAGGCAGAAATAAGGGTCCCATGGGCAATGCCTTTTTTACTTTGGGGCTGTTTCCAAAAATTAAGTTGCTGTAATACCCAATAACACCAGATAAGGAACAGAGCAGTCACAGTTGTTCCCTGGCCTTTCACCTCCTAGTGGCCATCAGCCAGTGGACTGCAGGGCCCCCGAAGGCTGTGCAATGAAGCATGGCTGCTAGGGTCCTCTCTTCAATATATTTAGATCCACCATAAAGTAAACTGCCTCAGGATGCCACCTTCCCCCAGCCCCTCCCAGGACTTCCAGAGGGCACTGCTGACATACAGATGGCCCTCTTTCCTCCTAAAACTGCTGTTTCCTAGCAACTCTGCTTTTGAACTTTTCCCATGGCCTTCGAAGGTATCCTTTTCTCTGTTCTGTTCTTAAACTTAAAAGCTATAAAAATTTGCAAAACATTTTTTCATTCAAAGGCAAAATAATAATAATTTTTATGCACATAATTTCTCCCCTTACACATGCTATCTCTATGTTTACCAACTGTTTCTTTTCTCTCTCGGGGACATTTTCTGCATTAAATGATTTGGAATTGTTTTCAGAAGAAACATAGAGACAGCAAAGTAGAAAGAGGAAAGAAAGCAAGAGAAACAAAAGAGAGAAAGAAGAAGGAAGGAAGGAAGGAGAAGGAAGGAAGGAGGAGGAAGGAAGGAAGGGAGGAAGGAAGGAAGGAGAAGGAAGGAAGGAGGAGGAAGGAAGGAAGGAAGGAAGGAAGGAAGGAAGGAAGGAAGGAAGAGAAAGGAAGGGAAAGAGAAGAAAGAAAGGAAGGAAAGAAGGAAGGAAGGAAGAAAAAAGAAAGAGAAAGAAAGGGGGAAAGAAAGAGAGAAAGAAAGAAAGAAAACAAAGAAAAAAGAGAGAGAAAGAGAGAAAGAGAAAGGAACTGCATTTAGATATTGGCCCCAAAATACCAACCCCCCAAGAAGCCTAGGTTCTTAGCTGCAGAGTTTCCTAACACATTGACCCAAGACACACATTGACCCAAGTGTGTCTGCACTCAAGCCAGAGGCCCCACATTAATTTAAATCTGGCAGCAGCTTCAGCTGTTCTTCATGAGCAGAAACAGAATTCTCTTTGGGGATCTAGACCTAGGAATTTGAAACCCATACATTTCTAATGTGGATGGCAGGCTGGAGTTGGTGTGGGAAAGAAGGGGGTCACAGGTGTGCAGAGATGGAAATTAACTGGAGCCTCCTGAAGAGAGTGGAATGTACCAGAATTAGCCAGAAGACTGAGTGCTCCAATGTGGCTGTTATGCTTTAATGGTGGACAGAGAGATGGTGAAGAAATAAATCCTTGCGCAGGCACTCTCTGCCTTACAATATGTACTACTCAGTGGTTTGGTACCTTTGTGCGTTGTATTCTTTATTATATAAGGAACTTGTAAACAGAATGTGAGCCCTTTTAGAGAAAGGGTCAGTATCCCCCTCTGTTAAACAGAGAAAATGTATTCAGACTTTATTTAGTATATAACACTTTCCATTCACTTCACACACACACACAAAGTTTCTAATAAAAGTTAAAAACAGATTTTCTATTATAACCTTGCTCTATTGCCAAACTCAGAGACTAAAGTTGTCACCAATGACCTAATAGGCAACTGTCTCTCCCCTATGTGAACATGATACATAAAGCTGTTTCTATTTTTAAGTAAAATATCTAACGCCTTGTGAAATTTCTTGAAAGTATTTCTAAATGTTTTAGGCAAATCAAGTTATCAAAACTAACTCCAGAAAAAGTAGAAAATGTGCATAGACAGTAGCATTGTAATCAACATAAAAAGTTGTTAATGAATTATACCACCCAAAAGGAAAATGGCCAAGGGTCCAGAAATTTTCCTAGTGAATTCTAGAGAGGCTCTAAGAATAGACTATTTTCTATCTAAACTGTTTGTAAGGGTGAACATAAAGTTCAAACTTCCCAATACATTTTTAAAGCCAGAAAAATTTTAAAGCTAAAATATAAAATACATCAACCTTATTTGTGAATGAAGACTCACAAATATTAAATATAATATTAGCTAATTAAATTCAGCTACATATTAAAAGAACTACATACTACCACCAAGTTGAGTTTATTCCAGAAATGAAAAGATGTTTCAATGTAAGAAATCAAACAACATTATATATTTTGTTATTAGGTGAAAGAAGAAGAGCTGTATGATCATTACTTGAGATGTTTTTCAAAAGGCATTTGTCAAAGAATCTATTTGTAATAAAAAGTATTTAAATGTCTTACAAAACTGAAGAGTAGTAGATTGCTTCCTTAATGTGATAAATATCTGAAAACAAAAAAATTTATATTTAATAGTATAAGCCAAAATAATGCATCTTAAATTCATAATTGCCACTCTGGTTTAATTATTAAAGTTTTACATTGTAGTTATACAGTGACTCATTTGCCTTCCTTTGTGTTATCAACATTTTCTATTATTGTCTCTTTACTCTTTCATAAAAAAACTCTTTGTTTTGAATTTGATTATTATTGCACTAAATGTATAGGCTAATTTTTGGAAGAATGGAAATATCTATAATATTATCTTATCATTAATGAACTTGCTATATTTGTCCTTGTATTCAGGTCTTTATTTCTTTCAATAAGCTTCGTGATTTTCTCCATAACTATCTTAATCATGCACTGTTAGATTTATTCCTTGAGTAGGTGCTTTGTAATTGTATTGCTACTTTAAATGGATATTTTATTTTCTGTTACATTTTAATTAGGTACTGCTAATTTAGAAGCCTGTTAGTTTGTTAAGACTTTCCCAACAACATTTTACAGAATGAGTGGGCTGAAACAACTGAAAATTATTTTCTCATGGTTTGGAAGCTAGAAGCACAAAGTGAAAGTATTGGCAGTGTTGGTTTTTCCTGAGGCCTCTCTCCTAGCTTGTGGATGGCTACCTTTTTGCCTGTGTCCTCGCATGGTCTTTCCTCTGTGCACGGACATCCCTGGGTCTCTTTTTGTGTCCAAATTTCCTGACTTATGAGGACAAAAGTCAGATTGAATTAGGGCTCACATTAACGCCTAATTTTAATTTAACCACCACTTTAAAGGCTCTGCCTCCGAATAGTCACTTTCTGAAGTACGGGGTTAAGGCTTCGATGTGCCAATTTTTTTTTTTTTTTGGTGGTGGGATGCAATTAAGCCCACAACAAAGTCTATAATTTATTTCTCTATGTTAATATTTCTTATTAAAAGTAATAGTTTACAGTTCTGTTAGCTTTTTAACATGGACCATCATATTGTCTGAAATTAACATTTTTCTCTCTCCCATTCCAATTATTATTCTTCATGTAAATATTTTTCTGGCCTTATTTTGTTGGTTACACTTTACAGAGCAAGGATGAATAGAACTTGTGAATGGGATCATTCTGATCTTTTTCCCGCTTTTCCAAAGTCTACTTTTTCTTTCTTGGGGTGTTTTTGTGGCTCTTTGAGGTGTCACTGTCAGTGGGATTACTTGCATGCAGTTCCCTTCACTCAAACACATTAACTGTTTACCATGGTTTCAGATGGATATTATTAATATTTGTCAAGTTAAGAAAGCGATGGCCGGGCACGGTGGCTCACCCCTGTAATCCCAGCACTTTGGGAGGCCGAGGCGGGCAGATCATGAGGTCAGCACATCGAGACCGTTTGGTTAACACGGTGAAACCCCATCTCTACTAAAAATACAAAAAGTTAGCTGTGCGTGGTGGCGGGCGCCTGTAGTCCCAGCTCCTTGGGAGGCTGAGGCAGGAGAATGGCATGAACCTGGGAGGCGGAGCTTGCAGTGAGCCGAGATCTCGCCACTGCACTCCAGCTCTGGGCGACAGAGCGAGACTCTGCCTCAAAAAAAAAAAAAAAAAAAAAAAGCGATTTCCTTTTTACTAGTGTAACAAGCTTATTGAACAGATTGGATTCAGCAATCTGCAAGCAGAAACAACTTTTACTTTTTCCTCCTTCATCACTCTTGATCAATTTGGCTCTATTGGCTAGTTCTTTCCTACCCTGGATAAAATAATGGTCAAAATCCCTACTTATGCAATTTGTCTCAGGTAAGAATATGTTCTACAGCTACTTTAAGTTATAAATAGTCGAGTCCACTTAAGTAAGAAAACTCTAGACTTGAATCCAACTTCACATTTCCCTTCTCCATCAGGGGCTTATCCCAGTGTACAAGCGCTGCAGTGAGAGGAAGGGCATGGCTGGCGTCCTCACTGTTTTTCATCATTCCTTCTTCTGGACTCGCTAGTTGGTGTTTGGGCCTTTTGAGGACTGGTTGAGGGTGGAGGGAAGGTGGCTATAGGAAATGTCTTTCTTGACTATCATTGCTATTCTCCGGATATGGTGGATGTTGAAAAGCTGATTTTTCTTTCTTGAGATGTTTTTGTGGCTCCTTGAAGAGGCACTGTCAGTGGGATTTATTGCATTTAGGCCCCTTCACTCAAGCAGAGCCTTGAGTGGTCTTGAGAGATTTTCCTCCAGGCTGCTGGCTTCCAGGGGTACATAATTCAACAGGGACATTTTCTTCCAACAGCCATTTGCACAGCATTTCTTTTAAGGTGACTGGCCTTTGGGTCCATTCTGTGGGATGCTAGATGGCCTATGTGAAACACACTCATCCCTGCCTTCACCAAGCTGGGGGAGCACAAGCTTGTCCCAGGAAGCACTGTCTGTTTGTCACCCTCAGGCACCTCCCCACAGAGCCTCTTGCCTTTAGACTTCCTCCCAAGGCAGGAGGCGGTACCAGTCCAAAAGTCCTCAAATCAAAGACTCCATGTCAGATTTTCCAAGAGGCTCTTTTGAAGGCCCTCTCATTTGGTCTCAATTAGAGATAAGTACTTTTCTTCTCTCCCCAATGTACATGTGTGCGAGATTGCACAGCACAGCTCTGATGGCTCAACCTTCTTGATGAAATGTTAAACTTCTTTTCTATCTCCTTGAGATGGGAGATGGCTGATGCTGACAGAAAAGGAGTTGACTACCCCTTTCCAAGTTCTCCATGACTGGTGGCTTAAGCTATTTGTTTTAGAATATACAAGTACTTAAAAATTATCATTTTGTTTTAATCTTTCGGAACTTCAACCAATATCCAGAGATAACAGGAAAGACACGATGTCACAGTCTGACAAACAAACATTTTGTTTTCTGTTTAACATGAATAAATGTTAAACTTTATCAGACAATTTGTCTGTAAGCATTAAAATGATCATGTAGCTATTCCCTAGAAATATTATTATGAGATTATTTGTGTCTCCCCTGAATCTGTAGAAATTGTCTATATTTTATTCCTAATATTGTTTATTTGTCTCTTCTTTTTTAAATTCCATTTTGTTAGAAATTTGCCATCTTTAAGCCTTTACAAAATGAAAGCATTTTATCTTGTTAATCATTTCTATTATATTGAATTTTCTATTTGTTAATTTTTCATTTTAGTATTTCTTTACTTCTACTTTCCTTGAGTTTTCTGTTCTTCTTATGGCTTCTCTGTGTTGAGTATTTATAACTTTTTTCTTGTTTTTCATAAGGTATTTGAATGCATAAACTTTCCTCTAAGCACAACTTTATTATAACTCACATATAGCTTTTAATATGGTATGTTTTTCCGTTGTTTAGTTCTAAATATTCTGTTATTTGCAATATCGTTTTCCTCTGAAACCCATAGTTATTTAGGAGTGTATTTTTTAGTTTTTAGTTTTAATATACATATAATTTTTCAATTATCTTTTTAATTTCAATTTCCAATTTAACAGCATTATATTAGAGGATGTGATCTATTATGATATCAAGTCTTCATAATATTTTGAGTCTTTAGGGTCAATGCATAGTTAATCTTTAGAAATGTTTTAAGTATACATAAAAATAATTTTATTTGTTGGTGGACAAGATTCTATATGTACCTATCAGATAAAATTTTTAATTTTATTGGTCACATTTTCTATGTTCTCACTAATTTTGTATCCAATTGATTTGTCTGGGTCTGAAAGAGGTACATTAAAATCAGTTGGTTTAAGCAATTTGGACAGTTTGACAGTGATGTGCCTCAACATGGACTTCTTTGGGCTTATGATTCTTGGTTTTCATTTAGCATCTTGTTTCTGTAAATTTCTGTCTTTCATCAAATTTTACATGGCACTGTTTGATATTATTTAAGAAGTCTCTAAAGCTGTTCTTTATTTTTTCCCCTGTTCTTCACCTTGAGTAATCTCTATTGCCCTGTCTTCAAGTTTACTTGCACTTTCCTTTGCCATGTCCTTTCAGATGTTAAATCCATCTAGTGATTTTTTTTATTTCCAAAACTGTGTTTTTCAGGTCTAGAATTTCCTCTCTTTTGTTTCTATTTATATTCTGTAATTTCCTATTTCTCTGCTGAGATTTTTATTCATGGAAACCATGCTCTTTTGCTTCATTTAAAATAGTTACAATAACGACTTTAAAATCCTTGTTTGTTAGTTCCAACATCTGGTTTATTTCAGGGCAAACTCAACTGATTTTCTTTCCTTTTGAGAATGTATTTCATTTTTTTGTTGTTTTTTGCAAGTTGTGTAATTTTAACATGATGCTTATATTTTCAGTGGCATGCAATGCTGCAATTATGTGAGAGCAGAGCTCATTCACAGCTTCCATCATGAACTCCCTAAGGCTATGCAGTCATCTGGGAGATAGGAGGAGAAATTTCACAAACAATTTTTTTCTCCAAGTGGATAGAGTCAAGTTCATGGCAATTAGATATATTCATGAGATGACCTCACCATTGGATGTGTGTATTTATATTTAGAAAGATAAATAGTTATAATCTTTAAAAACCATTTGTGTGTTGCTATCATTGTAGAAGATTGTACAGCATTTTCTAATATTTATGTTACAAACAACCTTAAGACAAAATATATTTCCCAAATATCAAAACCTGTTCAAATGGGCCCAAGAGACTTTCTTTAAAATCATGTCATTCATATGCTAAGGCAGATTTGCTTTTTCTGGAATGTCAGCTGATGCCATCCAACTTCTAAATGTCAATGATGTAACAACAGGGTGAAGTCAAAGGCAGTTTAACTTGCAAGGGATACTGCCAAACACTGTACTGTCTTATCTAACTTCATGGAGGAAAAGAATGCCCCTATTCATGCTCTTGTGGTTTACATAGGGAATTTATTTGTAATACTTCAATATGGTATTTGGAAGTGACAATTCTAGGCAGAAGACACTATTTCTTTCTGATAAAATTCTGTTCTGCTTGTCAGTAATTTCCCGCTTATACTAAAGTTACTTAATTAGACTCACTTATTTCATTAGAAAAATATTGATAATTGTTTAATCTGGATGACGGTTATAGAATAGTGCATTGTATTAATTCTCTTTACCTTGGTTTGCATTTGAAAATGTCCATAATATAATTTTTAAAAATTACATCTTTGTGGTTAAGAAATAGAAACACCTGTAAAATTTTTAATGAATTTCCATAGTGGTTAGTTTTTAGTATCATGGTTCAGAGCATAGCATTTTAAGTATAAATATGAGCTTTGGAGACTGCCAAATTTGAATTCTGACTCTGTGTGAGAGTCAGAATTGAGCAAATTGATTAACCTCTCTGAGCCTTGGTTTCCTCTTTCTTTCCCTTCTCTTCCTTTATCTTCCTTTTCCTTCTCTCCTCTTCTTTCCTCTCTTTCTCATAAAAGTGCCAAAGAATCAATAATAGATACTAGATAGTACACAGAATGGGGTGTCAGGAGCCTAAGTTTGATTCTGACTCTAGTTTCGTCAGAATCTAGTTTCTAGTTTCTGGAGAAACTAGACTCTAGCTTCTCAATATGTGCATGCCCATCTTTTTTCATTCTCACAACACTGAAATCATTTCTCTGCCTAGAAAGCTCTTTGCTCACCACTTTGCCTGCTAGGATCCCATTTACACTTCCAGCCTCGAATATACTTCTTTGGATGAGTCCTCTATGATGAACAAAACTAGAATACACACCCTTTTCATATGTTCTCAAAGATCTCAGGACTTTCTCTCCTTGGCATTTAGCACAGTTTCATTTCATTGATTATTACTAATGATTATGTCTGTCTCCCTCACCATACTGTAAATTCTACAAGGATGGAGCCAGGCCAGGGTGGTGGCTTATGCCTATAATCCCAGCACTTTGGGAGGTGGAGGCAGGAGGATCACTTAAGCTTAGGAGTTCAAGACAAGCCTGAGAAACATAGTGAGACCTCGTCTCTACAAAAAATAAAAAAAAAGTTAGCCAGGAATGATAGTGTGTGCCTGTAGTCTGAGCTACTCAAGAGGCTGAGGCGGGAAGATCACTTGAGCTCAGGAGATCAAGGCTGCAGTGAGCTATGATTGCGCCAGGCTGTACTCCAGCTTTGGCAACAGAGAAACACTCTTTCTCAAAAAACAGAACAAAACCAAAAAGAGGGTGGGATCAGTTCTATCTTGTTACCTTTGTTACCCCAACACTCATCACAGAGCCTTTCTTGTAATAGCTGATCAAATATTTGAGAAAGTTTCTGTTTCAATTACTTTGTCTGTAATATGTGAATAACAGCAGCAATAATAATTCACATCTTATAGGCTTTGAAACAGTAAACAAGAGAAACCCTATAAAGCTTTTAACATAGCATCTGGCAAAGAACGAAATCAATACAGAGTAATGTAATTATTAAAAATGCCTTTTTTTCAGAATTACTAGAAGTTACATCAGTAGGTATTATTTATCTTTACAAGAGCAATTTGTAATTTAATAAGATGTTTACAATCTTTTGCTCAAAGAAAGGTGCTGTTTAACTAAAATGTGTATTTCAATGTCTCTCTTTCTTTTTTTTTTTGAGACGGAATCTCACTGTGTTGCCCAGGCTGAGTGCAGTGGGGTGAGCTCAGCTCACTGCAACCCCTGCCTCCTGGGTTCAAGTGATTCTCCTGCCTCAGACTCCTAAGTAGCTGGGATTATAGGCACATGCCACCACACCTGGCTAATTTTTGTATTTTTAGTAGAGGTGTGGTTTCACTATGTTAGCCAGGCTGGTCACAAACTCCTGACCTCCTCGGCCTCCCAAAGTGCTGGGATTACAGGCGTGAGCCACCACACCCAGTCCCAGTGTCTCTTGATAGGATCAATTGTCATATAATCTTTCCTTAACCAGTTTCAGAAGATACTCCTATAATTTATGTGGGGTAAATAAGATAAAGAGACGAAGGAGTTGGAGATGGTTTGCCACTGTATAATTTAATTAATTTGTGTGATTATTTAATTGCCAGGAAATTACTAGTATTCACTGATTATTTTGACATGCAGTTGACTTATCTCTTAGAGAGAAATAAAACATTTTAAACTTCAATTCCCACTGTGTCAAAATCTTTTTAAAACCTGGGTTCACAGGGACAAATCTATGACTTTTAAAGCAAGACATACTCCAAGCTGGGCGCAGTGGCTCACGCCTGTAATCCCAGCACTTTGGGAGGCTGAGGTGGGTGGATCACAGGGTCAGGAGATCGAGACCATCCTGGCTAAGACGATGAAACCCCATCTCTACTAAAAATACAAAAAATAGCCGGGCGTGGTGGCAGGCGACTGTAGTCCCAGCTACTCGGGAAGCTGAGGCAGGAGAATGGCGTGAACCTGAGAGGCGGAGTTTGCAGTGAGCCAAGATAGCGCCACTGCACTCCAGCCTGGGCAACAGAGCGAGACTCTGTCTCAAAAAAAAGAAAGAAAGAAAGACATACTCCAATACTCCGTTGTATACAATTGCTTTCCCTTGATTGCTCTTCCCTGGATGGGACAATTTTGTAGGTGCCTGGTGAAGTTGCTGGGCACCAGGATGGAAAATTCCGGATACACGGGACAGTTGAACACCAACTCCCATTAATGCTTTTATTACCTCGCTCCATTTGTAATGTAAGTCCTTCAGAGATGCTTCAGGTTTTTCTATTCTTAGAAGAAAAGTCAGAAGCTGGGGGTGTGTGCATCACCTTTATAATCAGAACACTCCTTTTAGCTCCTAATGTGGAACATATGGTGGTTGAAGAGGTTGCAGTGTTACAGAAATGTCATCACAGAATTTCTCCATGTTAACATGTATCATCTGTCACATAATTGTTTGTTTTACAGCCCATACCTATAATGGGCTAAGTGGGGACTATTTATATCAGTTAACAATGAGTACCTTTAATTAGTATTTCATGCAACTGGAACATGTTAAGGAAGCTGACACAAATCTGGCTAGGTTGAGAGATTCCATGTGAATTTCATTATGGAATTGCTAAGATATTACAGTTGCACAGGTACCAACGTTTCTGCTTCAGCTGCTTTAAATGCTGTGTACACACATGTATATCCAACATGTATGAAAATGACAAACCATCACACTGGGCACCACCACTCAGCTGATGGACATGTCAAACTTGTCCACTTTGTTTGCTAAACCCCAAATGCCTGATGCTAGCTCATCCAGAGTCCTGCATAGGCCTGCAGATAACACAATTATAGAGCCTGTGCAAACCTTGGGGAAAAATGATTGAAAAAGTAACAATGAGCAAAGCTTTGTGGTAAAAGCACACTAAGTGAGAGACTGGCAGTTGGATAAAGTGTTTTTGTTAACTAGTGCAAAAGGTTTTATTTTTCCCATTCTTATTTTTAGACACCTTTATTGATTTGAAGACGTTTCATCAACATCTTAGATAGACTGAAGCAAAACTGGCTTTAGGAGACAATGAAGACATAATTACATGTCTAGACCTATAAGAAAGTATCTCCAATTAGATATATTGAAGAAGATAACCATGACAACAAATCATTCGTTAATTTCTTTGAAAAGGAATCCCCAGCTACGACTACAATAGAGGCTGGCGGGCCATGCTAAACAAACTCTGAGCAGCTTCATGTGATGTGCCCTCTCCCTGTTAGGATTTTGTAAGGTATGCATAGTATATTCAACCTGTCATCTTGGTTTACACAATCAGACAACATTTTCACATGTTGATCTCGGTTTCAGAAGGAATGCTAATTGTTTTGTCAACCTAAAATGAATTTTTAAACAGTAAAGTTTGTCGGTTTTTTTTATTGTTTGTTTTATTTTGTTTTGCTTAGAGACACGTTCTTACTCTGCGCCAGGCTGGAGTGCAGTAGTGCAATCATAGCTTACTGTAACCTTGAACCCCTGGGCTCAAGCAATCTTTCTGCCTCAGCTTCCTGAGTAACTAGGAGTACAGGTGCACACCACCATGCCTGGCTAATATTTTTATTTTTTATCTTTTGTAGAGACAAGGCCTTGCTGTGTTACCCAGGTTGGTCTGCAGTGAAGTTTTACATATTTTTTGATGATTTATTGCTTGGCAAAATATTCTACTTTTTTGACAATGTTAGTTGTTTGTTCTTTTGGGTTTTTTTTTTTCATAATGACAATATTACTCATCCAAGTAAGTAATAGGCTTTATGATGCTTCCTGTGAAATCTTTATTGTTTAGTGAAAATTTATGGACATTTTCTGGTGAATTTATCTTGCAACCAGAAGCTGCTTATGGTGGAAAATTGTCTTTGCTCAGTAATATTCTCAGACCACCAAATATCTGTTTCTAACACAGAAATTCCTGGAATCTGAGACACTGAAAAATTACTAGCAGGTCTCTGCTTCTTGGTATCTATGTTAACCAAAGTGTATGTAGAATAGAACAGCAGTTGCTAGTGAACCTGCACCACCCCTGCTGACAACTGCAGGAGGCTTTATTCATCACTGTCCTCCACTGTCTCACTTTCCCAGGGCCGTAAGGGTATAAACACCTAGTGCACATTTTCTTATGGTGTCTTGGGCCGTGATTGTGTGTCCGCAGGTATTTTGTCATGGATTCACAACAGATAATTGACTGTGAGTTTTTACTGCAGTCAGCAATTTTCTTTTTCTTACAGAAGCTTTGTCTTCATTCTATTTGGTGTTGCATTCAAATGATGCTTATCATCTTTCAGTGTTCTGCATTTATAGATGGTGTGATTCTTATGTTTCTCTTTTTACTTAAGTGGTATCCCTAGTAACTTTTACACTTTCTACTTCATTCAAAATTAGATATGAATATAACCTTTTGTGTTTTTCTAATTCATTAGAAAATTATTTTGTGTTTTTCTAATATCTTTAACATAAACAATTTAACACAAATGCTTAATTATTTCCTCTATTGAGTCATATTAAAAGGTACTTCGGAATGCTATTAAAGGGATATTTGGCATTTTTGCTGCTTCCACATCAAGAAATAGAGTGTAGCACAAAACAAAAATGAAATAAAAGATTGCACATATGAAATACATCCATGGACTGTGTGGAGATTTAGGGGACTCTGAGATGATTTTAAGTACCCTACTTCCCAGGAGGGTCTATCCTGGGTTCACGTATTTTCAGTGGTGACAAAGTCTAGGGTTGCAGCCTGCACAAGATGTTATCCGAGTTGTATTGGGTTTCTGAAAACATTAATATAAATGCCATTGTCAGACTTGCTGATTGGATGCATGTTGATAATCCAGTGAAGGAAAAGGAACAGATAGCACCATCTCTGAGCTTGGAGTTCCTGTTCCAGTGGAAGAAACCTCTTACTAAGCAAGTGAACTTCGTGGATTAGGGTAGGGGTGGGCTGCAGAAATGGGATTCCACCCAGGAAACATTAAATGAATGGCTTACGGGGATGAGATCAACAGAGAGGGTGTCGCTCAGGATGGTGAGTGAGGCAGGCTAGGAGGCGGCTCTGCTGCTGCAGAGATACTATCTTCTAACTGAGTCCATTTGGACCAAGCTAATACAAACTTTGCTATATGCTGGCACAGCTCAATGAGAAAAATTGTCAGATGATTTGTTGGGAAACCTTAGGCAAACCAGAGGATCACAGTGCTGTGCAATGCTCTTAATCCCTCAACAATTATTTGCTTAATTGAGCTTTTCTCCATTACTAAGTTCTAATCATATAAAACATCCTAGGCAAATGCCAATGAAGACAGAAACACATGTCTGAAAAGAATTTAAAATTGTTATGACACATAGAATAATGGCATTTTCCATCTAACATATCATCTGTGTTAATAAGGTTCAAAGACCTTTAACTCTGAAATCACTAAGAGATAGATAATGGACAAGTTTGTTTTACATGTAAGTCAAGAAGGAGTTAGATTATGGCTAATCCCTTTGAAGTCTGTTCTTGAATAAAAAAAATTGAACCAGAAAGAATTTAAGTACAGTACAATACTAAGAAGACAAAGCCATTCTAACTTGTTTCTTTTGGTTGTGTTTGTAAATGTTCATATACATCAACTAAGTCAAACTGGAAGGAAGACAGTGCAGTAGATACCAACAAAATCCTTTGCCAAATAATCACTAGAAATATGGTAGCTTGCAAACTAAACATACTCAAAGTAGCAGAAAATGATGAGAACTGAGGTTGTCTGATTGAATCTAACTGTGTGGATTCAATTAGAATTGCAGATGTAGGAGTAGGTACATTAGCAGATAGACTTGCCAAGCTCAGCTTGCAAAATAGAGAAATAAAAGCTGGGACCACAATATGAAAAGAGTCTCTCTTTGATGACATGCTACCCAAGGAGAATAGTTATTGGGAGGTGGATAGAGGATAGAATAGATTAGAATTAGAATATGGTGGAGGCGTGAAGGATTAGATGATTCTTTGCATAGTCAAAGGAATGCATAACAAATATTTTGTTGAGCTATCAGGTAGAGCAATGTTAATGCTAGGGCAGTCCTCTACAGCTTAGTTGTTCGTGAGCTGACTTAAGATAGCAGAGCTTGCCACTGTGTCTGCCACTCTGCTGGAATAAGCTATGACAGTACAATATAATTAGAAAATACTGTTTTTGCAAAACAACAAATACTTTCTTTTGTATATGGATGGGCTCCAAATATTTTTACTGAGAAGTGATGGAATGTTAATTTAGGCCCATTTTCAAGCAGCCATAAAATAAAATTATTAAAAAATATTTTTGGCCGGGCGCGGTGGCTCACGCTTGTAATCCCAGCACTTTGGGAGGCCGAGGCGGGCGGATCACGAGGTCAGGAGATCGAGACCACGGTGAAACCCCGTCTCTACTAAAAAATACAAAAAATTAGCTGGGCGCGGTGGCGGGCGCCTGTAGTCCCAGCTACTCGGAGGCTGAGGCAGGAGAATGGCGTGAACCCGGGAGGCGGAGCTTGCAGTGAGCCGAGATTGCGCCACTGCACTCCAGCCCGGGCGACAGAGCGAGACTCTGTCTCAAAAAAAAAAAAAAAAAAAAAATATTTTAATACACCTTCAAAACTAATGTCAGAATTGGATGCATGAAGCCCACGTAGGCTGCCAAGTGGAACCTAGCGTAAGGCCGAACACTGATGAGCTGTTTTCAACTCTTATTTCTTTCAGCAATCTTAAGAATTAGACACTATTATTATCTACTTAATTTTATGGGTAAAGAAAATGATGCCTTAAAAAGTGAAGCTACTTTCATAAGTCATTCAGTTAGTCAGACAAAGAATCTTGGAACTCAAGTTCAGGCCTATCAGATTCTAGAGCCTGAATCCTTTCCTATACTCTACTGCTCTCTAGTAGACATCTAAACACAGGTCACTTAGATATTCCAGCACCATGATGTTACGGAAAAAAATTAAAATGAGAAGTTTGGCAGACAGAATAACATTCACCGAAAGATGATCACATCCTAATTTCCATAACCTGTGAATATGTTATCTCACATGGCAAAGGAACTTTGCAGATTTGATTAAATTTAGTATCTTGATATGGGTAGATTATACTGAATTATCTGGCTAGGCCCAGTGTAATAACAGGGGTTCCTATAACATATTATAACCTTATAATAGGACATAATGATACCAATGATACCAAGATCATCAAAACAGGAAAGGGAGATGTAAAGACAGAAGCAAACATTGAAGTGATGGCTTTGAAGATAATGGAAGAGGGCAGGAGCCAAGGAATATAGGTGGCCTCTAAAATCTGGCAATGAGAAGGAAACAGATTCTCCTAGAAATTCCAGATGGGTCTCAGCCCTGCCCAAACCTTGATCTTAGCCCAGTGAGACCCATGGTGGACTTCTAACCGATAGACTCTAAGAATAAATTTGTGTGACCATGAATTTCTAAATTTGTTTTAGTTATACCAGGAATAGGAAACAAATACAGGAAACTTCACGGAAATTAAACATAAAAGAGCTCCACAGAAAAAGTCCAGGTCAAATTTGTACTAATGGCATTTCAATGGCAATGCGTTGAGAAAAATATTCTTGGATTTCATAATCTCTGAGAATTAGGTCAGATAGAATATAATCTGAAAAGATCATGATTTACCATTACCACATGTAACTGGGTTGTCAGGATTTATCCAACCAGAAGAAATAAACCATTGCTTAGCCAGCAAATGCCAGAGACCTGTGCCCTAACCTGGATTCTTCGAAGATACTTTGTTATTTAAATAAATCAATAAATTTTACATGCACATATGATAGCCAGCTAGAGACGTAATAGAAGAGAACCCCCATTTAGCAACAAAAAAGATAGAACCTCCATAGCAACAGAAAAAGGATAAAATGCTTAAGAATAAACTAAGGAATAAATGCTCAAATCCTATTTGAAAAAAAACTATAAGCACTCCCAAAAGACACAAAAATAGACTTGAATGAAACAATATTGCTTATTTTTCATTGAGACTTCTCAACATCATAAAGATATCCATTCTATTGAAATTAATTTATAAAGTTGATGGGAGGATCCCAATGAACAATACCAATAAACTGCCTTTAAAACTAGACAAATTGATACTAAAGTTCATATAGAAAAAAAACATGCAAGGATAACTAGGAAAACACTAAAAATGAAGAGTTTTAAGTGGCAAGACCAGCCCTCCAGATATCTAAACATACTACAAAGCCTTGATAATTAAAACTGCTGGGTAATAGTGTATGAATAAACAGAAAAATCAATGACAAAGATAGAGAGTTTAGAAAGAGATAAGACTATATGGTAATCTAGAATATAACAATACATTGTAGATAGAACTATATGGAATAGATGGAATTATATGGAAATAGGTGGAACATGAGGTAATATATAATAGAATATGACAACAGTGGTTTCTGAGATAGCCGGGGCAAAGATAGAATTTTTAAATTATGATGGTAGAAAAACTAGAAAACCATTTGGAAAAAGATACAGTTAGATTCACTTCTCACAATATCCACAGGAATAAGTTCCAAATGAATTGAAGATCTAAATGTAAGTAATAAAACTATACAAGAATAGATGAAAGCATAGTGAATTCCTCTATAATTTGTGTGTGAGGTTGATATAGTATAGTTTTGTCCATCCTTTTACTATCAATATTTCTGTTATTTTAGATATTCCTCTTAATATCAATATACATACTATTATTAATATATTAAGTTATATTTTAGTATGATATGAATACGTATTCACACATATGTATGTTAATTTTGTCACTTTAGTCTGTAGTTTTTAATGCTTCCTTGAGATCTATTACCTTAGCTCGCTATGACACTGTATCAATTATTCTGTATCTGTTTGTTTTTGTTTTTGTTTTTCTTTTGCAGTGGTGTGACTTAGATCAATAGACTCAATATTTACTTAATGTCCCAAATATTTTTTTCTATTAGGAGTTTCAGTACATTTTTTTGGTTTTGTTTACTGGATTCTTTACTTCAGCAACTCCAATGATGTTTAGGTTAGATTGTATCTAATTGTTTTAATATCTTAATCTTTTTTCCCTCCATATTCATTGAGATTATTTTAAATATTTCCTAGGTACCAATTTTAAAAATTCAGTTGTAAGCTCTGTGAATTATGTTACATTTTATTTCTAATTAATTATATTTTCTGTAATGTGGTGTTTGGATTATTGGTTTGTTTCCTTAACTCTAAAAATTCTCTTTTCCTCTTATTCTGTTGTTTGAATAGCTTGTCTATGAGGTCTTTCATCAGGCCTGTTTGTAAGAGGACTTCTTAAGATCTGTTGTCTGCCTTTTGCATATGATGTCCCTTTTGTTTCTCATCAATTATTACCAATTCATCATCATCATCTCTTTCTACAATGTATTTACAAACTTTTTTCCAACAATTTTCATGTTTAAGGTGAGTAGCTCTGCCCATTTCTTTTCTGCTTTGTGCTGATATGATGTGGGTAAACTCTCTTCTACTCCCTTTCAATTTTGACTGGGAATTGCTTGTCTTTTCCTTTGAAGGTGTAGTTTAGATGGAATTTTTCTGTATCCTAGAGACCAGAAGAGAGGAAAAGAGTCATCAGTTTGAGAAAAACCTCAGCCAGGGTTCTGTGCAGCCATGGTTTGCAGTGTGTCCTGTCTTCTCATCTCAGATTTTGTTAAACTTTCTTTTCTGCCAAATCCCACAGATAATTTAGTAGAGGAGTATCCCCACAGAAATGCTTTATCCATTAAGTTTTCCAATGCTTCTTGTAAAGGGTTGAGTCCTAAAATAGTTATTTGTATTCAAAGAATAAATAGAAGACTGAATGATCAAAGTAATGATTTGTTAATGGACGTCTATAAAATGTTACACTCTGCCAAATGTTTCATTGTTAAATTTGATATTAGTAGGAAAAAAGTCCATTATACTTGAAAGGATTGTATGTTCAGTTTTCTTACTTTGCAAGAGTTCTTGAGCTTACATTGTAATTGAAACAATCACTGCAATTTTTAAGTTTAAGAAACTGCTTGAAGCAAAAATAATTTTAAAAACAAAATTATAAAGAATTGTTTAAAAATATGAGCAAAACGTATGTTTAATGGGTGATGTGAGTGAATTTTAGTATGTGTTATACTGTAAAGATTCCAAAAGTAAGAATGCCTAAGAACTATAAGCACCATAAAATGTTTCTGCATTCTTTGGCTGCAGGTATTTTGCCAGTTCAGTCATGGAGCCCTGGGTCATCTGCTTTAGGCAGAGAATTACTTGGTATCATTTCTTACCCACTTTCACTTTTTTCCATACATGAAGCTATCTCTACATTTTCCCAAGCAAAATAGGGAAAGCAATGGTAAAAGTAGTGGTGATGGGTATGTATCATGTTTATGATGGCCCCAGGTCTTTTGAAAGCCTCTCCTATGGTTTGGTAATTCTCCACATTTGAGAGTCCTGTCTCCTCTAAGTTGGAGCTGGAAATTAATTTTTCTAATCTTCATGTATCCAGGGCACCGGAACATGAGCCCAGTTACTGCTGATTGTACCCACCACCCCAGACTTCAAGAATTGATAATGGAGGCTTTTCCTGAAATATGTGCTATTTCCCCATCTTTTGCATGCTGGTGAAGAAAAAGTTTAATGTGCAATCTGTTTTGCTGTTCTGGAGGACAATGGAGCACGGTAGAGACAGGAGGCATTCAGATGCAGTAATGGCAGAGGTCCCCTGATGCAGTCTATGGGGTGCTCCACAGTGCCAGGACACAGAGTTGATGGAGAGGATCCTCCTTGCCAGCAGTTCAGTGAGGTTCTTAGGTGTTGATCCAGGCTGCATTGCCACCAGTCTGACTGTCTGGGTCCCTTGGAGTTGCTGTGGGTTTCCCTTAGTAAATAATTTTTTCCCTTAAACTAGCCAGAGGGCCTGACTATGCTCAGACTTTGGCCTTTGTGGGAAGAGGCTACAGTGTGGGAAGGGCCAGCTCCTCCAGGTTCTCATTATGCCACTTTCTTCACCGGCTGCTTCTAATTTATTTCCTCTTTGTGTTCTCTTTGGCTGGCATTACTCTTCATTGCTCTAGAAAATTGGCTCCAGGTTAGGGCTGTTGGATTTAGAAAATAAAAATACAGGATGTAACACATATTGTATGATTCAATTGTATGAAACATTCAGATAGGCAAATGTATAGAGACAAAACACAGATTTGTGGTACAAGACACAGATTAGTGGCACAAATGTAGATTAGGGTTTTCCAAGGGCCAGGGGTGGACATGGGGAGTGACTGTTAATGGGTATTATTTTCCTTTAGAGCTGATGAAAATGCTCTAACCGTAGATTGTGGCAATGGTTGCACAACCGTAAATATATGAAAAATCATTAAATTGTACAGGGGTACAAGTTCACAAGTTCAGGGGTAGAAGTGCAGGTTTGTTACATAGGTAAACTTGTTTCATGAGAGTTTTTTGTACAGATTATTTCATCACTCAGGTATTAAGCCTAGAACCCATTAGTTATTTTTCTTGATCCTCTCCCTTCTGCCACCCTCCACCCTTCAAAAGGCCCCAGTGTGTGTTGTTCCCTTCTATGTGTCCATGTGTTCTTATCATTTAGCTCCCGCTTATGAGAACATGCCATATTTGGTTTTCTGTTCTGTTAGTTTACTAAGGATAATAGCCTCCAGCTCCAGCCATATCTCTGCAAAGAACAAGGTCTCATTATTTTTATGGCTGCATAGTATTTCATGATATATATATGTACCACATTTTCTTTAGCCAATCTATCATTGACGGGCAGTTAGGTTGATTCTATGTCTTTGGTATTGTGAATAGTGCTGCAATCAACATTCACATGCTTGGGTCTTTATAATAGAATGATTTATATTCCTTTGGATATGTACCCAGTAATGAGGATTGCTGGGTCAAATGGTATTTCTATCTTTAGGTCTTTGAGGAATTGCCACACTGTCTTCCACAATGGCTGAACTAATTTACACTCCCAAAAACAGCGTATAATCATTCCATTTTCTCTAGAACCTCAAAAGCATCTATTATTTTTTGACTTTTGAATAATAGCCATTCTGACTAGTGTTAGATGGTATAACACAGTAAAGATATGAAAGGTATAGAACCTAGTTAAATTTAAATTTTAGATAAAAAATAATTTTTAGAATGTTTTACTAAATATTTGGGATATACTTATACTAAAAAATTATTTGTTGTATAACTGAAATTCAAATTTAACGGGGTATCCTGTATTTTCTCTGACAAACCTAATCTAGATATTTATGGTATTCTTACTTTCCCACTTCACTTGAAGCAAAGATCACCAGAATGGTAAACCCCTGAAAACAGTCTGTTTATTTTTTATTTCTATTTTCTAAATGTCGAGTTGTTGGCTGCACCAAATGAAACTGTGTGGATTCTTGGAAATGTATGTCTCATTCTTTCAGTTCCATCAATCTTCTTTTTGTACAGTTGTTTTAATTCCCTGAGAATATACAATTTAACCCATGTTCATCTGTTATTGCACTGACTCTCTCCACCTTTCTCAGTATTGGTGTGTGTAGGGCTAAAATGTGAAGCTAGAAAAAAACGTGATTGCTACAATCAAAATATCTTCTCAGGAAAACTTCCTATCCATAACATTAGTAATCTTTGTACGCCAAGTGGAAATAGTTGCAGAGATACTTCAGTTACAGAATGAAAATCTACAGTGGAGGTACATGAGGCAGTTGCACAGGTCTTCCTAGGTTTAATGGGAGGGGACAGTCTCCACTTCCTGATGGAGAAGTGGCAAGGTCCTTTTGAAAAAAAGAATAAGTGGTATAGGAGAAATTGTTATGACCTTCTTTGGAAAATACAACCTGATACACTGTATTGAGTTGTCAATCTTTTTGTATGAAGCCAAGTCTTTTCAGTTAAATATGGATTCACTAATTGAAATTCCTTATTGTTTCCCTTATATAAACCATGCCAATGCATGGCCTACGATTTTAAGTCTCTTTAAAGCAGGATGAGAACGTAAGTGATTTTGGAAGTAATCTGAGTTTAGGATGCATTTAAATTTTTACAATTTTCCTTAGTCTTTTGCAATTGTCTTATTCACACCAAAATTGACAGTAATTTTGTTAGCAGCTCACTTTTACTAAGTCATTCATCAAAGAAACATATATTTCCCTAAACTACTATATCATCAATTTATGTAATAATTAGATAATAGAATGACAATAATAAGCACAACTTGCATACTGGGAACAAATCAACTTGAAACTTGGCAAACCTGCAGCTCACCCAGTGGAAACAAGAGTGTCCCGTCTGCTGGAGGCTCCTGAGAAGGGAGTGTGATCTGGATATCAGTCAACATGTTTAAAAAGAAACTGGATGTGCTAAAAAACACTCAATTGAGTACTAGTTTATGCTAAATTTCTTAATTTGATGTGAATAGATAATGTAAACATAGATAAAACATGAACATATACATATATTATCCATATTCCAATCCAAATGCCAGCACCTTTGTTAAGGGGAAATCAGCAGAAGGTTTCCTACTCAATTCAGAAGCAAAACAAAGATGCCCTGTCTCCACCATTATTTAACAGCATATCGAATGTTTCAGCCAATGCAATTAAAAAAGAAAAAAGCAACTAGTGGTGTAAGAATTGGATATGGATAATAAATATCTCTGTAGATAATATGATTATATACCAGAAAAACCCAAAAGAATAAATATGTGGAAAAACTACTATGAGCATTATGGGAGTTTAGTAAACAAAATAAAAAAAACTTATAAAAATAAGTTCCAAATACATACGTAACTATCACTTAGGTGATATAATTTAAAAAAAACAGTATTTAGGAATGCCAATAAGTTTGATTAATAAGTTAATTAATTATACTGCCCATGCATAAAATTGACCAGAAATATTTAAAACATATAAGGAATTATATAGAATGTCTGTAAAAGATATAAAAGTAGACTTAAAGTAGAAAACCATGCCTCATTTTCAGATAGAAGACTTAGCTTCATAAATGTATCAGGTTTTTTTCTGAGTTAATTTAGAAATTAACTGTATCTCACTAAATAATTATTAAGTTGTTCTTTTTCTGGAGCTAGACAAAGTTGATTATAAAATTCACTGGAGGAATAAATAAGCAAGAACATCTAGGAAATCTCTGAAAAAAGAAGTAATGTCCAGAGCTAGCCCCACAAAATATTTAAAACATATTATGTCGTGCAACACTGGGACATAAATAGACAGATGAGTGGGAGAAAAAAACTCCAGAATTGTATATTTTTAATTGGTGTATGAGAGAAGTGCCATCTCAAATCAGAGAGTGAAGGGATGGGCTCTTTAATAAGTAGTGATGAGATAACTGAATAATCACCCAGAAAGAGGTAAGATTGGATTTACTCCTCATTCTGTGTGCCAGGAGAAACTCTAAAATCATCAGACATGTTAAACGTAAAATAATTTTAAATAAAACCATAATAAGTAAAGAATAAGAGATAGGTAAATGTCTTCATTCTGTATTAGTGGGAAAAACTTTTCTAGTTATGACTCCAAATCCAATAGAATAAACAATAATGAAAAAGATGAATTTGATTACTTAAAATGTTTAAAACTTTTGCATGACAAAAATAAAGAAAAATAAAAGGACAAATAACCAGTATTGGCAACTTATATGACATAAGGATAATAGACCTAATGTTGGGCTCAACCATGCACAACTACCAATATTTAACTATTTTGATGTAGAAAAGTGGTAATTTTATATTGATTAACCTAATATATAAAGAACATCTTAAAAAGAGAATAAGAATTTCAACAGCCCTATAGAAAAATGGCCTAAAACTATAAATAAATATGATAATTTATATTTTCTGCAAACTATATAGTTCTGAAAATATAAATGCAAATAACTCTTAATCCATATGAAAATTGTTCAATCTCACTCATTGTAGATATATATATATATATATATATATATATATATATATATATATATGAACTGTAGTGGGATACTATTTTTCAACTATTATATTGGCAAAAATCCCAAAGTTGAGAGCATATGCTGTTGTTGAGGTTGTGAGGAATAGGCACTGTTATGGGTTGGTGGTGGAGATGCAAATTACACAACCACCCGCGGGGAGGAAATTGATAATATCTAGCATAATTACACATGCATTTGTCCTTTGACTCAGCAATCTCACTTCTAGGAATGTTTGAGTGTTCATTATTCTGAACTTTTAAATATAAAATTTTCCATAATGAAATGTTGATAAAAATACAAATAAAAGGAGGGAATGAAGGGTGTTAATTGAACCAATCAAATTGGTTAAATGGAGCCAGTTAAGAGTGTTTCCACTCCACTTTGATGCAAAGTAGTCTGGGTACTAAGTAGGTGAACACCAGCATCTATAGCTGACAAAGGAGTGGGCCAGTCTGATGGGTAGAAAAGGTCGTGTCACAAAAACCATCCTTTCCTCTCCAGCAAAAGGTTCAGCTTTTAGTAATTCAGGGTCTGAGAGTAATTTTATTCACTACTCTTAACAAAGCTATCTTCCACCTCTCCTCTGCAGTTAATAATATTGTGTCCGTCCAGGAAAATGACTTTGTAGATGCTTTCAGAATTGGCTTTGTCACAGTCCACCACTCTTTCTGAACTGGTCGAAGTTTCTAAGAGTGCTATTTATCTCTGCACAGCAATTTTTTTATAGAAGCAGGTGACTTGGTTCCAATTCTAGTCTAGGGTTGGGATCAGTCTGTGGGGAGAAATGCACTGCCTTAGGGTGCTTAAAAATCCCAAATCAATCTGCATAGATGACAGATATGAGTTTGCAAAATCAAGGGCACCAAAAAAATGATATTCTTTAATTTTTTTCAATAACAAAGCTATTTCTTTTAGGAAGCCCCATTCTGCTGGTTGAAACTTAACTTCAATCCATTCACTGTCCCTGTTCCTTTCCCCTGGGCTATACAGAAGCCTCAGGCGCTTACCCAAGTCAAGGTATGAGGAAAGTGGAGCTATGGTCAGTCTAGGTTCGTCTGTCCATCATGTTGGCATGCCCCAAGATACTCTCCCTGATACATTTGGGCCTCTGCTGTGCCTCCTCAGCATGGTCTGTTTCAGGCTGCTGGTTCTGTCTGCCAAATTCATACTGAGCTACAATACTAAATACTAAATATGCTGACATCACTGTACCGGCCTTGACAGATAGACGCAAGGCCTTAGGAATTTAGCTGAAATATACCTGCCTAGACATATTTCTACCTTCATTCTTGTTCCTTTTCCAAAATCTGCCCAAAGAAAGGAGTAGGCATGAGAAAGAGGTCCCCTTCATGCATGGGGTCATGAAATATACCTGGGATTTGTGTTGTCCCTCCCAACACTACCACCCACAGGGTCTCCTTTCTCAGAGACACATGATTTTCACTCTTAATTCCATTCAGATTTCTATTTCTCCCTGACAACTCTTGAAATCATTATCTAAATAGAGAGGTAGCTATGAAGCCTTTTCCTACTCACCAGGAAGTCTTCTAAAGACATGTACTATAACTCTATATTTCAAATATGTAAGTGTAGGATTTGTTTCCAAACTCAGATCACCTAAGAGCTAAAATATAATATATATCTCATATATATTTATATATAATATGTAAATCACATATATGATTTATACATTTGATATAGCTGATCGTAGAAATGTGGTTTAGATGTGTGGCCAAAATTATCTCCCTGGGTATTTCCCTAAATTATATAGTCTTGCATAGTTTACTGGCATAGTTTACAACCATAGGTTTTCTCCACAAAGGAAAGACCTCTAACCACAGGACGGAGGGCAAAACTGATTGCTGGCAATCTGCAGAAAAACCAACACCCAAAACAAAGAGAGACCAACAAGATTGCTTCTTCCAAACTCACCAATCAGATAATCCACCTCTTCAGCCATGGGAAAGAATGAGCAAAGAATGTGTAAAGGCTCTGAATATTACTGGGATAGAATTTGTTTCATATGAAAGCATAAGGCCATGGAAATAGAGATATAGAATTCAGAGGGGAGGCCAGGTGTGGTGGCTCACGCCTCTAATCCCAGCACTTTGGGAGGCCAAGGCGGGTGGATCACTAGGTCAAGAGTTCAAGACCAGCCTGGCCAAGATGATGAAACCCCGTCTCTACTACAAATATAAAAATTAGTCAGGCACAGTGGTGGACGCTTGTAATCCCAGCTACTCAGGAGGCTGAGGCCAGAGAATAGCTTGAACCTGGGAGGCAAAGGTTGCAGTGAGCCAAGATTGTGCCACTGCATTGTAGCCTGGGTGACACAGCAAGACTCCATCTCAAAAAAAAAAGCAATTCAGAGAGGGAATAAAATAAAGCTGAAGAAAAGTATACGTCTATTTTTATACCTACATATAAATATGTAAAACATTGAAAATAGAAAGATATCACTAGGTTGCCTTTAGGGAATATAGGACAGAGAATAAGATTGCAGAATATCAGTTATCTTTGTGGGGTTCTGAATTTGTTTTTTTCTAAGGGGAAAATATGAAAAATGTTAGTGATTTTTAATTTGGGAGGTAGAAATATAAATTTCTTTTTAATATGTTATCCAAAATTCGTAGTTGTATGAGAATGTCACTCCAGATACCAAGCCATACACATACTAATATAATATAATATAATATAATATAATATAATATAACATTGCCTTATATAAGTATTGTGTTATTATAAAAGCATATTGTATTATATTATACAATATTATTTATAATATATGTACTGTATAGTATGATACATATTATATAATGTGATATGTATGACATGATATACATATAAAATATACAGTATGAATAAGCATAAAACAATATATAAATATCAGATTAAGTATTTTACAGCTTATTTCAAATGCAAAGAGCTGGAAAGTTAGAAGTTTTTTTCAGGCCAAAGATTTGTATAGGGAGAAACCCAGTGAAGTAAGCAGAAATGAACATGTTTTAGCCTCAAGAGAATTTTCCCAACCTTATAAACTTACATTTTCTCAGCCTTGCTGAATTGTAAGAAAATAAAGTCTAAGGTCCAAGGCAACTAGTTTAGTAGCAGAATTCCTTTGCCTTAAAGTTGAAACTCAAAGTGTTATACCCTCAGTGTGAAAATGAACTAAAAGTAAACTTTCCTACCACCTTCAAACCCCATAGAACTACCAGGAATGTTTGCCTTGGTAAAGAGCAAAGCAGAAGAAAAAAATGTGCCTCAGAAGCTGTCATCACAAATCAGCCCTTGCTCACATCTGCAGCCCAAGTCTACAATATGGGGTGATGTAAAAAACCTCAAGTAGTGCATTCAATTTAAAATGGTCATTTCGCATTCCAAGATGCCTGAATAGGAACAGCTCCAGTCTACAGCTCCCAGTGTGAGCCACGCAGAAGACAGGTGATTTCTGCATTTCCAACTGAGGTACCAGGTTCATCTCACTGGGGATTGTCGGACAGTGGGTGCAGGACAGTGGGTGCAGCGCACTGAGCATGAGCTGAAGCAGGGCAAGGCATCACCTCGCCCAGCAAGTGCAAGGGGTCAGGGAATTCCCTTTCCTAGCCAAGGGAAGGGGGGACAAAGAGCACCTGGAAAATTGGGTCACTCCCATCCTAATACTGTGCTTTTCCGATGGTCTTAGCAAACGGCACACCAGGAGATTATATCCCGTGCCTCACTCAGAGGGTCCTACACCCACAGAGCCTTGCTCATTGCTAGCACAGCAGTCTGAGATCGAACTGCAATGCAGCAGAGAGGCTGGGGGAGGGGCACCCACCATTGATGAGGCTTGAGTAGGTAAACAAAGCAGCTGGGAAGCTCGAACTGGGTGGAGCCCACCACAGCTCAAGGAGGCCTGCCTGCCTCTGTAGACTCCACCTCTCAGGGCAGGGCATGGCCGAACAAAAGGCAGCAGAAACCTCTGCAGACTTAAATGTCCCTGTCTGACAGCTTGGAAGAGAGTAGTGGTTCTCCCAGCACGGAGCTTGAGATCTGAGAATAGACAGACTGCCTCCTCAAGTGGGTCCCTGACCCCCAAGTAGCCTAACTGGGAGGCACCCCCCAGTAGGGGCAGACTAACACCTCTCACAGCTGGGTACCCCTCTGAGACGAAACTTCCAGAGGAACGATCAGGTAGCAACATTTGATGTTCACCAATATTCGCTGTTCTGCAGCCTCTGCTGCTGATACCCAGGCAAACAGGGTCTGGAGTGGACCTCCAGCAAACTCCAACAGATCTGCAGCTGAGGGTCCTGACTGTTAGAAGAAAACCTAACAAACAGAAAGGACATCCACACCAAAACCCCATCTGTACATCACCATCATCAAAGACCAAAGGTACATAAAACCACAAAGACGGGGAAAAAACAGAGCAGAAAAACAGAAAATTCTAAAAATCAGAGCGCCTCTCCTCCTCCAAAGGAATGCAGCTCCTCACCAGCAACAGAACAAAGCTGGACAGAGAATGACTTTGATGAGTTGAGGGAAGAAGGCTACAGATGATCAAACTTCTCTACGCTAAAGGACGAAGTTCGAACCCAACGCAAAGAAGTTAAAAACCTTGAAAAAAGATTAGACAAATGACTAACTGGAATAACCAATGCAGAGAAGTCCTTAAAGGACCTGATGGAGGTGGAAACCATGGCACGAGAAATATGTGACGAGTGCACAAGCTTCAGTAGCCAATTTGATCAACTGGAAAAAAGGGTATCAGTGATGGAAGATTAAATGAATGAAATGAAGCAAGAAGAGAAGTTTAGATAAAAAAGAATAAAAAGAAATGAACAAAGCTTCCAAGAAATATGGGACCATGTGAAAAGACCAAATCTACATCTGATTGGTGTACCTGAACATGACGGGGAGAATGGAACCAAGTTGGAAAACACTCTGCAGGATATTATCCAGGAGAACTTCCCCAACCTAGCAAGGCAGGCCAACATTCAAATTCAGGAAATACAGAGAATGCCACAAAGATACTCCTCAAGAAGAGCAACTTCAAGACATGTAATTGTCAGATTCACCAAAGTTGAAATGAAGGAAAAAATGTTAAGGGCAGCCAGAGAGAAAGGACGGGTTACTCACAAAGGGAAGCCCATCAGACTAACAGCGGATCTCTCAGCAGAAACTCTGTAAGCCAGAAGAGAGTGGGGGCCAATATTCAACATTCTTAAAGAAAAGAATTTTCAACCCAGAATTTCATATCTAGCCAAACTAAGCTTCATAAGTGAAGGAGAAATAAAATCCTTTACAGACAAGCAAATGCTGACAGATTTTGTCACCACCAGGCCTGCCCTAAAAGAGCTCCTGAAGGAAGCACTAAACATGGAAAGGAACAACCGGTACCAGCCACTGCAAAAACATGCCAAATTGTAAAGGCCATCAATGCTAGGAAGAAACTACATCAACTAATGAGCAAAATAACCAGCTAACATCATAATGACATGATCAAATTCACACATAACAATATTAAGCTAAAATGTAAATGGGCTAAATGCTCCAATTAAAAGACACAGACTGGAAAATTGGATAAAGAGTCAAGACCCATCAGTGTGCTGTATTCAGGAAACCCATCTCACATGCAGAGACACACATAGGCTCAAAATAAAGGGATGGAGGAAGATCCACCAAGCAAATGGAGAACAAAAAAAGGCAGGGGTTGCAATCCTAGTCTCAGATAAAATAGCCTTTAAACCAACAAAGATCAAAAGAGACAAAGAAGGCCATTACATAATGGTAAAGGGATCAATTCAACAAGAAGAGCTAACTATCCTAAATATATATGCACCCAAAACAGGGCAGCCATATTCATAAAGCAAGTCCTTAGAGACCTACAAAGAGACTTAGACTCCCACACAATAATAATGGGAGACTTTAACACCCCACTGTCAACATTAGACAGATCAATGAGAAAGTTAACAAGAATATCCAGGAATTGAACTCAGCTCTGCACCAAGCGGACCTAATAGACATCTACAGAACTCTCCACCCCAAATCAACAGAATATACATTCTTCTCAGCACCACACAGCACTTACTTCAAAATGGACCACATAGTTGGAAGTAAAGCTCTCCTCAGCAAATGTAAAATAACAGAAATGATAACAAACTGTCTCTCAGACTACAGTGCAATCAAACTAGAACTCAGGATTAAGAAACTCACTCAAAGCCGCTCAACTACATGGAAACTGAACAACCTGCTCCTGAATGACTACTGGGTACATAACGAAATGAAGGCAGAAATAAAGAGGTTTTTTGAAACCAACGAGAACAAAGACACAACATACCAGAATCTCTGGAACAGATTCAAAGCAGTGTGTAGAGGGGAATTTATAGCACTAAATGCCCACAAGAGAAAGCAGGAAAGATCTAAAATTGACACCCTAACATCACACATTAAAAGAACTAGAGAAGCAAGAGCAAACACATTCAAAAGCTAGCAGAAGGCAAGAAATAACTAAGATCAGAGCAGAACTGAAGGAGATAGAGAGACAAAAAACCCTTCAAAAAACCAATGAATCCAGGAGCTAGTTTTTTGAAAAGATCAACAAAATTGATAGACCGTTAACAAGACTAATAAAGAAGAAAAGAGAAGAATCAAATAGATGCAATAAAAAATGATAATGGGGATATCACCACTGATCCCACAGAAATACAAACTACCATCAGAGAATACTATAAACACCTCTATGCAAATAAACTAGAAAATCTAGAAGAAATGGATAAATTCCTCAACACATACACTCTCCCAAGACTAAACCAGGAAGAAGTTGAATCTCTGAATAGACCAATAACAGGCTCTGAAATTGAGGCAATAATTAATAGCTTACCAACCAAAAAAAGTCCAGGACCAGACGGATTCACAGCCGAATTCTACCAGAGGTACAAGGAGGAGCTGGTACCATTCCTTCTGAAACTATTCCAATCAATAGAAAAACAGGGAATCCTCCCTAACTCATTTTATGAGGCCAGCATCATCCTGATACCAAAGCCTGGCAGACACACAACAAAAAAAGAGAATTTTAGACCAATATCCCTGATGAACATTGATGCAAAAATCCTCAATAAAATACTGGCAAACCGAATCCAGCAGCACATCAAAAAGCTTATCCACCATGAACAAGTGGGCTTCATCCCTGGGATGCAAGGCTGGTTCAACATATGCAAATCAATTAATGTACCCCAGCATATAAACAGAACCAAAGACAAAAACCACATGATTATCTCAATAGATACAGAAAAAGGCCTTTAACAAAATTAATCAATGCTTCATGCTAAAAACTCTCAATAAATTAGGTATTTATGGGATGTATCTCAAAATAATAAGAGCTATTTATGACAAGCCCACAGCCAATATCATACTGAATGGGCAAAAACTGGAAGCATTCCCTTTGAAAACTGGCACAAGACAGGGATGCCCTCTCTCACCACTCCTATTCAACATAGTGTTGGAAGTTCTGGCCAGGGCAATCAGGCAGGAGAAAGAAATAAAGGGTATTCAGTTAGGAAAAGAGGAAGTCAAATTGTCCCTGTTTGCAGATGACATGGTTGTACACCTAGAAAACCCCATCGTCTCAGCTCAAAATGTCTTTAAGCTGATAAGCAACTTCAGCAAAGTCTCAGGATACAAAATCAATGTGCAAAAATCACAAGCATTCTCATACACCAATAACAGACAAACAGAGAGCCAAATCATGAGTGAACTCCCATTGACAATTGCTTCAAAGGGAATAAAATACCTAGGAATCCAACTTACAAGGGATGTGAAGGACCTCTTCAAGGAGAACTACAAACCACTGCTCAAGGAAATAAAAGAGGATACAAACAAATGGAAGAACATTCCATGCTCATGGATAGGAAGAATCAATATTGTGAATATGACCATACTGCCCAAGGTAATTTATAGATTCAATGCCATCCCCATCAAGCTACCAATGACTTTCTTCACAGAATTGGAAAAAACTACTTTAAAGTTCATATGGAACCAAAGAAGAGCCCGCATCGCCAAGTCAATCCTAAGCCAAAAGAACAAAGCTGGAGGCATCACGCTACCTGACTTCAAACTATACTACAAGGCTACAGTAACCAAAACAGCATGGTACTGGTACCAAAACAGAGATATAAACCAATGGAACAGAACTGAGCCCTCAGAAATAATGCCACATATCTACAACCATCTGATCTTTGACAAACCTGACAAAAACAAGAAATGGGGAAAGGATTCCCTATTTAACGGGTAGCTGAAACTGGATCCCTTCCTTACACCTTATACAAAAATTAATTCAAGATGGATTGAAGACTTAAATGTTAGACCTAAAACCATAAAAACCCTAGAAGAAAACCTAGGCAATACCATTCAGGACATAGGCATGGGCAAGGAGTTCATGTCTAAAACACCAAAAGCAATGGCAACAAAAGCCAAAATTGACAGATGGGATCTAATTAAACTAAAGAGCTTCTGCACAGCAAAAGAAACTACCATCAGAGTGACCAGGCAACCTACAGAATGGGAGAAAATTTTCACAACCTACTCATCTGACAAAGGGCTAATATCCAGAATCTACAAAGAAAACAAATTTACAAGAAAAAAACAACCCCATCAACAAGTGGGTGAAGGATATGAACAGACACTTCTCAAAGGAAGACATATATGTGGCCAGCAGACATGTGAAAAAATGCTCATCATTACTGGCCATCAGAGAAATGCAAATCAAAACTACAGTGAGATACCATCTCACACCAGTTAGAATGGCAATCATTAAAAAGTCAGGAAACAACAGGTGCTAGAGAGGATGTTGAGAAATAGGAACACTTTTACACTGTTTGTGGGACTGTAAACTGGTTCAACCATTGTGGAAGACAGTGTGGTGATTCCTCAGGGATCTAGAACTAGAAATACCATTTGACCCAGCCATCCCATTACTGGGTATGTACCCAAAGGATTATAAATCATGCTGCTATAAAGACACATGCACACATATGTTTATTGTGGCACTATTCACAATAGCAAAGACCTGGAACCAACCCAAATGTCCAACAATGATAGACTGGATTAAGAAAATGTGGCACATATACACCATGAAATACTATGCAGCCATAAAAAATGATGAGTTCATGTCCTTTGTAAGGACATGGATGAAGCTGGAAAGCATCATTCTTAGCAAACTATTGCAAGGACAAAAAACCAAACGTCGCGTATTCTCACTCATAGGTAGGAATTGAACAATGAGAACACTTGAACACAGGAAGGGGTACATCACACACCAGGGCCTTTTGTGGGGTGGGGGGGTGGGGGAGGGATAGCATTAGGAGATATACCTAATGTCAAATGATGAGTTAATGGGTGCAGCACACCAACATGGCACATGTATACACATGTAACAAACCTGCACGTTGTGCACATATACCCTAGAACTTAAAGTATTATAATAATAATAATAAAATAAAATAAATAAAATGGTCCAACTATCTAAGCACAACGTTTCTTGGAAAGTCTAAACCTCATCCATGACCTGAGAAATATTCCACAAATATGCTTCCCTTCCAAATTAGTGGATCTCAATCAATAATCATTGAGTATATGTGATAGTTAATTTTATGTGTCAACATGATTGGACCACAGAGTGCCCATATATTTGGTCAAATATTATTCTGTATGCTTTTGTGAGGGTGTTTTTGGATACACTTACCATTTGAATTGGTAGATTGGAAAAAGCAGATTGCCTTAACTAATATGGGTGGGCCTCATTTAGTCCACTGAAAGATTGCATAGAACAAAAAGGCTGACCATTCCCCAAGTAAGAGAGAATTCCTTCTGTCCGACTGCCTTCCAACTAAGACATTGACATGTTTTTTTGAGCCTGCTGGCCTTCAGATGAACAACACCATCAGCCATTTTTCTCCTGGGTCTCCAGCCTGCCAACTCACCCCACGCATCTTGGATGGAACTTGTCAGTCTCAATAATCATATGAGCCAATGCCAATTCCTTATAATAAATCCCTTTATGCACACACACTGTGAATAGATTTCAAAAATTTTTCACCAAAATAAACTCATACTGACTTGTTATAAGACGTCTAACTAGAATCTAGTTTGAGACACTAAGAGGGATAAGACGTCAGTTCAAAAAGAGTCCCTAGCAGAGCAACATAAATTCTGCTAAAATTGAAAGAAAAGGAAACATTCAATTTATGATGAATCTTGGGTGAAGGAATGGCAGAATCATTGATGCTTTAGGGGGCATGAAAAGTTTAGGGGGACAATGCCACCAAAGAAATCAGAAGTTTATAAATGGATAACTCATTTTAAGAAAGAATGAGAGAATATTAAAGATGAACCCCACATTGGCAGAACATCCACACCAATTTGTGAGGAAAAATTTCATCTTGTTTGTGCCTCAATTGAAGAGGACTGATGATTAACAGCAGAAACAATAGCCCGAACCATAAACATCTTTATTGGTTCAGATTATACAATTCCGACTAAATAATAAAAGTTGAACAAACTTTATACTTAATGGGTGCCAAAACCATTGCACCCTGACCAGCTGCAGATAAAGACAGAGCTTTCAATAGAAATTTTAAACAAATGGGATCAAGATCTTAAAGCTTTTCTTCAAAGAACTATAGCAGTAGCTGAAATACGACTTTACCAGTGTAATTCTGAAGAGAAAGCACAAACAAAGCAATGGCTACCAAGAGGCAGTAGTGATCCAGTCAAAGCAGAAGTGGACTGGCCAAGAGCAGAAGTCATGGCAGCAGTTTTTTTTTTTTTTTTTTTTTTTTTTTTTTTTTTTAGATCCTCAAGGGGTTTTGCTTTTAGACTTTCTGGGGGGCCAAAGACAATACATCTACCTACTGTGAGAGTGTTGTGAGAAAGTTAGTCAAAGTTTTAGCAGAAAAGCATCCAGGAAAGTTTTACCAGACAGTCCTTCCCCACCCTGAGAATGCTCCTGCTCATTCCTTTCACTAAACATGGGAAGTTTTGTGAGAGTTTCAATAGAAAATCATTAGTCCTGATTTGGCTTCTTTTGATTTATTTTTGTTTCCCAATTAAAAAAAAATCTCCTTTAGAATGCATCAATTTTTCTTCAGCTAATAATGTAAAAAAGACTGTACTGACTAAATGGCTGGTATCATCACTTATAAAAGTGCCTTAAAGTGGATGGAGCTTATGTTGAGAAATAAAATAATAAAATTCATATTTTTATGTTTACCTTTTAATTCAATTTTCCGCAAACTTTTTGAAGTACACACACACACACACACATATATATATATACACATATATATGTGTACATCTTATTGGTTCTGTTTTTCTGGAGAACCCTCATACAGTACACAAGTACAAAAAAGCATGATATACTAGAAGCACAGAAACAGACCTATAAAGACAGTGTTTCTTCAAATTATTAGACAAGGGTGTGAAAGAACTATTCCTACTATCTCACTGAGAACAACTACAAAAGACATATAAAATTGGGGAGGGGGGGTGCTTGAAGGTATTAGAGTATTATACAGGATTTGAGTGGCCAAGGTCTCAGAGAAAAAGTAGGTGCATCAATATTGTATACATCACTTTTCCCTTCAGATCAGTTGCAATTTTTTTGGGAACAAGTTGAGGCCAGGTAGAGGTTAGCTGCTAAGAATTAGAGAAGCCAGCAGAGTTCCAGTAACCTCACAAAACTAGGAAACAAAAGTTTGAGTTTGAGACTCAGAAGGCAGCCAGGACTTGAGAGATCAAGAGAAGTGGGGTTCAAAGAAATGACCCAACACCCAGCAACTTTCCTTTCAAGGCCTTTGTTAAATTGTGATGTTGCACAGGGCAAGAAGATAAAAAACCAAGCAAACTTCTGCCTCCATTCAGAAGGGATGAATTAACTGCTTTGAGAATGTCTTTTCATCATAAACAACTAGAAAAACAGACAAAACATATGTAGATAAATGTAAAGCAGTGCAGCAGGTAAATATATAATATTTCTAGAAGATAACCTAAGAAAATAACTTTATAACCTTGAGGTGGAAAAGATTTCTTAAAAGGGATGTGAAATGAATCTGCAAAAAAAGGACTACATTGCAATTAGGAACTGATTATGAAAAGATACCATTAATAGGTCAAAAAGACAAGCCACTTAGTGGAAGAAAATATTTACAAAAAATATATTTGAAAGAGAACACATATCAAGAATATAAAAATAACCCATACGAAATAAGAAAAAGCCAAATAGAAAAGTGGACAAAAGAATTGAATGGGAACTTCACAAAAGAAGATATTCATATGGCCAATTAATGTGTAATAAAGTGGTCAATATCATTAGTCTTCAAATAGTGCAAATTAAATCTCCAGTGAGATACCATTCATTATACAACATCAAATGGCTAAAATGAAAAACTGATACCACCAAATTTTGGTGAAGATGTTAAGCAACTGGAACTCATTTACTGTAGTAAAAGATTTGGGGCTATTGTGGTGATTTTGTAGCATATCAACCTAGCTGAACTTAAACCACATTTCCCAGAATTTCTTTGCATGGGTGGTTCTGGGCTAAAGTTGGCACAGTAGACATCTGCCCAGGATTTGGAAGGCGGAGGTGAAGCCATTTTACACTTGAAAGAACTGTGTGCATCAGGTGTTGTTACAGCTCACAAATACTTTTAATGATCTGCTGACTCATTGTGATGGGGCAGTAGCTGGGCCCACAGCTCCTCCAGCTCCTTGTGAATCTCCTTCATCTTCTCTAAATCCTAGGTCAGGTGCATGGACATCTTCATGGAAAAGTGTGCCAAAATACCCTGCAGGTCACCCACATTACCAAGCCTGGAGGCATTAAGAGACAGATGGAGTTCCAGGTTGTCATTGCTTTCTGCCATTGAATGAATATCCACTGCCCCTGCTGACTTTCGATCAATACTAGACACAGAGACAAGAAGCTTATGTAGACGGCGTAAACAGCTCCCAGGGTTGCATGAGGTCTAATTCCTATGATAAATCCCTGATTCTGTATCAGTTATAGTGGCCTGCTTTTCCGATCAAGCTTTGTCTGATTGATAGATCTTTTTCATCATTGGAGACTATACATTTTTTCAGGGAGGATCTAAATAATGGAAATGCTTAAGTGAAAGAAGAGACAAATTAATAACCTTGTCAAATCCTTCCTCTTACCGTGCATGTAATATATTCTTGTATAATGAAATACCATAATAGTTATTCCCAGTTAATGCATCATTATTATTCCCAGTAGTACCAAACATCCATTTTCTTTCTTTTATTTATGTTCCAGTTTGTGGTTTCAGAGGTACTCACAAATTACCGTGTATTTATCATAGGTTTCAATCAGTGCATCTGTTAGCAGTGCTGGCTGGGGAAACCATGGGTGTTGGCAGAGTGTGTGGAAACAGACAGGCATTTCTGGTGCTGACCACATCAGCTGCATCCTCCTTTGAGGTTTCTAATAAATTGAATTTTTTAATAAGCTCCCAATTTGTGGATTCCACCTTAGCTTGCTCTGGGGAAGCCTCATTCCAGGTAACTGCTCTTGCATCTGGGTCTTGGGAACTCAAAATATTTCAAAAGATAGCTTTCCCCTTTCTCTTGGTTTCAGGAGGTTTAATTCAGTTGACAAATCCCATCTCCATAGTGGAAACAAAGCACCACTGACTTGTTCTCATAAGATGGGTCTTCTAGGGAGGGGTCTGCTGAGCAGATTGATCTGGGAAGCCCATGATGTATAGACCAGAAGGACATTCCCTATGAGATACTGTGGAGGCATTGTCCAAATGGAAGCCTCGTGTACCCGTACTTGCTTTTTATATTCTAACTCAGAATAGTTGCAATTTATGTTCAGTTGGGAAAACAAGAGAATACTCTAAAACAGAGAACATGTGCATACTCATGTGCTTCTGCTAGGAGTATACAAGCAGCCCTGGGACTGAACAAACCATAGTTCTGGGTCTCCATTTCCTCATCTCTAAAACAAGGGGTTTAGTTAAGATGGCATTGAAGGATCCTTCCAACTGTATCATCTGCAAATTCCATGAGACTGCATCTCTAGAGACTCGGCCTCAGATGCATTAGCACTTGGTGACTGCAGCAAAAGGGGACTTGAAGAACCATTAAAACAATGTTGGGTGACATGCTGTCCCCATCCAGGCCCTCAGTCATTGATCTGACCAGCTCTTATAGTCTACCCCGACTTAGAAGTTGCCCTGCTCCTGAGCTTTGCTCAGCGTTTCTTTTTATGAAGACCATTTGCGTGTTTCTGTTATACATCTTGGTTGCCATGCAAACTTGGCTCGCAGAAGGCTGAAACAAACCCCTAACACCTCCGTACATACTTGCTTTATGACATTTTATTTGAATGCCAATATAACAAGTTTATAGTAAATGGAGGATATGGCAGGAGACTAAAATAACACCATAGTCTTTGAACACTCTAATCTGAGCTTAATAATTTTAAGATTTTTAGACATTTGTAACTCAACCTATGGGCATAATCTAGTAGTAATGGTACTTGGGTAAAGATGTTATGCATGGCGCTCAAAGATTGTACTGGATCAAATAACACAGTGCTTCCAAAGGAAACTAAATCTTTTTAAAACCCTCAAACATCAGTTTAAACTGTTAACTTTAATTTTATTTTAAATTCATGTTAAAGTAATTGCATCAAGCTGGGATTAGGTACTGTCTCTAACTCTCCCTCTACATAGTTAACTATTTCACGTATTAGAAATACAAATATAGTTATTTAAAAGGGGAGGAAGTTAAAAGTAATCTAGAGGTTTCTGTCTTCTGTGGTTTTACAAAAGCAACAGAACCAGGTGCACCATCCCTAGCCTGGACATCAGTTGCCCATCGCACCATCTGCTGGAAGAAGAACATCTATCTAAGCACATCACCTGGGGAGAGGCAACAAAATAGTACACAAGTACTTGGACAAAGTGACATTTTAGTTAGTACCTTGCTCATTAGAAATGCAAATGTTCAAAGTTGCCTTGATTGTGTTCTTAAGGCAACAAGTCTTTCGATATGCCACCTATAGATCAGAGAGAGCACTGGGCAGAGAGTCATGCAGACCAGTATTCCTGCTCAACCATTCTCTGACATTCTAGCTTTAGAAAATTTATCTCTCTTGATCTCAATATTCTAAACTATAAAATTAGGGGGTCAGTAAAATCTCAAGGGTCCTGTCAAAGCTGATGTTGCATGATCTTTCGTTTAGCCAAGCTCTCCAGATGAGCAGTTAGAAAGAGAATCACCTGTACGGAGAATTTTAGAATGGCTCTTTCCCTTACTTTGTTTTACTGTGCCCCAGATGTGGCCACATCATGAAGTGGTCTGGAAGTGCCTGAATGCTCCTACTTGGGCAATCTCAGGCTGCTGCGGGGTAATATCCATGTCATTATGTAGGAAAAATAGGGAAACAAAGGAAAGTCTCTGATTCCACTTTTTCTTGACAAAATAACACTCCAGGTTCCCAGCCACAAGGGGGCACTGCACTGTCAGAAAGGGCTAGGACCCCCCAGCAAGGAGCTACTGCTGGGTTCATCAAAGTCTATACCAGCAGACTGACCAGCAAGATGAGTGCATGTGGGTCAGCGTCAGGATGGGTTCATGAAGGTCAGGCTCTGGGAGAAAGGAGGGCGGCCACAAGACAGTGAGGCCATGAATGTGGGAAATCCGTCAGGGCTGAACAGTCAACGAACAGCCCAAGTGAGAAGGGAAGGGCACTTCCTGACCTTGACCATTCGAGAACATCCTAATTCAGAGGTTTTCACCAAGGGCCAAAGTCCCATTCTTCCCTATGTATCTCATTCCCTTGGCCCCAGTGGTATAATGTAGACACATGAGCTCACATTCAGAAGGGGGTAAAAACACCAATGTTAACACTCCATCGTTCCAAGTTCTTAGTAAGTGTCCACCTGCGCTAGACAAAGATCACTCTTGGAAACCAAGTATCTAGTATTCCATTCAGAAGAATTTCCACATAACTTCCTTTTGTGCTCTTAAAATTTAAGTGCCCAGATGTGATCTTTGAGGCATTTAGCTACCCTGAGACTCATGCTTCACTCAGAATTCAAAGTCTTTGATTTTCTTTTTTAAGCACAAACATAAGGATTTGAAGTGGTAACTTTTTCCATATTGTGGTCCTCAACTTCATTTTCCAAAATTCTTTTTTCTGCTAAATATAGAGCAAAGTTACCTGTAGAGTGGCTTCAATATTTTTGGAACTTATTTATCCAGAAGAAATAAAATAATTTTCTTATTATAAATGGGTGTTTTAAATAAAATACAGCTACATTAAAAATAAGGTGAAAAATTTAAATGTACAAATGATCATAATATTTTTAATGGCATATATTTTATTCATCTACACAGCTAAGGTCTTGTTTTGGCAGGAAAAAGTAAAGTTATTAAAGTTAAGTTTTGTTTAAACTTATATAATTGTTATAATTTATTTCAGTTAAACTCTTTTTTCTTTGTTAAAATAGTTGTTACCTATCCCATAAATTGAGTTATGTCCTTGAATTTATCATGAGTTTGTTTTCATTTCTGTTCTTGATGTTAAGGTTCAGATGTAGGTAATGGCTTCCTGTACGAATCCCTGTGATAAAGACACCACATTAACTTAAAGAATAATTTCTTTAAGTGATGCACTTACGAATTTGTTAATTTCATTTCTTATAGTAGAAATCAGCTGTTTTAGAATCTTTAAGCATTTTACACACCTTCTATGGATAGAGTTCTGGAAAGGAGATGATTCTCCCTTAATGAGCCCAATGAATGTTTCAAGTAGCAACGCTGCCTGATACCTAGGGGCTTTGTCTGTGAACTATTTAGCATTTAGTAAGCTCAGCTTTGGGTGAATGGTATGGTGGGGGGAGTGAGGAGAGAGAGGATTTCCTTTCCTGTCCTTAGAGAACTTTAAGTCTTACGAGAATGTAAGTAACAATCAAGAGACAGTAAGAACTAGAAGAATTGCTTGTATTTGGGATACAAAATGTCCCCAGATATAAAACTTGCTCCCACCCAATCTCCAATATACCTACACTGTTTGGTATTCTTTGGAAAAGGTGAGGTGGGAGAACCTCTGTCTCCCCAAACCCTCAAAGACCAGTTTTGAGATTTTCCTTGTTTTCTTCTACCATTAACACTTTCCAGGAGATAAGACAAAGAGGGTACAGGATTGTGATGATTAGTTTTATATATCAACTTGACTGGGCCACAGGGTGCCCAGATATTTGATCAAACATTATGTTGGGTATATCTGAATGGAATTAACATTTAAATATATAAATTAAATAAAGTAGATTGTCTTCCCTAATATAGGTGGGCCTCATCCAATCAATTGAAAATCTGAATGGAACAAAAAGTCTAAGTAAGAGAAAACTCCTCTTGCTTGAGCTGAGACATTGAGTTTTTTCTGCCTTCAGTCTCAAACTAAAAATTCTACTTTTTTGGTCTTAAGCCTACTGACTTTGGACTGGAACCACACCATTAACTCTCCTGGTTTTCGGACTTTAGGACTTCGACTAAATCTGTACCATCAGCTCTACTGAGTCTCCAGCTTGCTGACTGCAGATCTTGGGACTTGTCCGGCTCCATAATTGCATAAGCCAGTTCCTTATTATAAGGAGATGTTTGTTCTGTTTATCAGGAGAACTCTGACTAATGCACAGGTCTTTCCCTTTAGCTTATCAATATTTAAAGTACTTTTAAGGTATTTTCCCAAAAAGAACAAAAAATGAGAGAAATGGAAGAGTGTCTAGCTTTGCAAATAGCCAACCAGTCCCAATGTTGGTTGAGCTTTCCCAGCCAACACTGGTTCCCATCACTCTTTTCTGAACTATTGCTGCCCTGGATCTCCAGCTTTAATTGCTTAGAGAATGTAACCATTCCCCTACTATGAACCTACAGGCTGGTGTTAAGCATAGTCTGCAGCCCCAACAAGTGCCACTCAGTACCCTTTTCTCTGCCATCTGGAGGTGGTTTGGAGCCATTCAACGGGGTCTTCTGCCTGATTCTGACAAGCATTGCTTTTACTTCTTGCTCCCCTTTGAGGTCCCATACTGTCTTGATTCTGGCCTGGGCCTCCATTTACATTTTCTGCTTCACTTGAGGCACATTGCCTAAAACTTCACTGAAGGGCAGTGCTATGGTTTGAATTTGTGTCCCCTCCAAAATTTATGTTGAAACTTAATCCTCAATGCAATAGTGTTAAGAGGTCGGACCTTTAGAAGGTAATAAGTCCATGAGGGCTCTGCCATCATGGGGGGATTAGTAACCTTATAAAAGGGCTGGAGGAAAAAAAGTTAGGCCCTTTTTCTACTTTCCATCCCTTTTGCTTTATGAGGACACAGTGTTTAGCCACTCTAGAGAATGCAGCAACATGGCACCATCTTGTGAGCAGAGAATGGCCTTTACTTGACACCGATTTTTCTGATACCTTGATCTTGGACTCCCCAGCCTCTAGGAATGTGAGAAATAAATGTTGTTTATAAATTACTCGGTTTGTGTATATTGTCATAGCAGCACAAACAAAGACAGAAATAGGTACTGGGAAGTCAGGTTGTTGCTTTAGCAAATACCTAAAAATGTAAAAGCAGCTTTGGAACTGCGTAATAGGTAAAGGCTGGGGGAGTTTGGAGGTGCATGCTAGAAAAACCTTAGATTGCCATAAATGGCCCATAATGGGTGATTCTGGTGAGTACTCAGGAGATCAGGAGAGCTATAGACAGAGCCTCAATCTTAGAGATTACTTAAGTGGTCATGATCAGAACATTGGTAGAAATACAGACAGTAAAGGCTACTCTGATGAGATTTTAGATGGAAATGGGGGACATCTTATTGGAAACATCTTATTAGAAAGGTCATACTTGTTACAAAATGGCAAGGAACTTGGCTTAATTGTGTCCATGTCCTAATGCTTTGTGGAAGCAGAGCTTAAGAGCAATGAACTAGGATAATTGGCAAAAGAAATCTCTAAGCGAAGTGTTCAAGGTGCTGCAGGGCTTCTCTTGACCATTTAAGAGTAAAATTCAAGAAGAGAGAAATGAATTAAAGACAGGATTTATAATCAAAAGGAAGACAGAACTTAAACATTTGGAAAATTCTCAGCCTGGATAATATTGTAAAGAATATAAAAGCATGTCTGGGAGAAAATATCAAGGGTGTGGCCAAGCAACTGTTTAATGAGGATATTTGTACAGATAGGTAGAAGACAGGTGCTATTAATCAGGACAATGGAAGAATGACCTTGAAGACATACTGGAGATCTTCCAGGCTTCCACTCCCATCACAGGCCCAGAATGCTAGGGTCTTTAGAGAAGAATGGTTTCAGAGAAAGGACTCAGTGCTCCAATAGGACCTTGAGGCTTGTTGTCCCAAGTTTCTGCTCCCTGCATTCCAGCACAATGCTCCTTGACCATGCCAGCTGTGGCTCAAATAAGCCCAGGTACAGCTTTGTCTGCTGCTCTAGAGGGCACAAGTGGTAATCCTTGGCAGTGTCCACCTGATGCTAACTCTGCAGGCATGCAGAATACACAAGCTAAGGAGGCATGGCTGCCTCTACCTAAATTGCAAAAGATGCCTCAGAGAGCCTTGGGACCCAGGCATAGAACTACCACAAAGTCAGGGCCACCACAGAGAATGATCACTAGGGTAATGCCTAGCAGAGTCATGGGGTTGGGGCCACCACAGAAAGTCTCCACTAAGTCAATGCTTAGTGAAACCATGGGAGCAGGGCCATTTCTATGGCCCCAGAACTATAGAGCCACCAGTGTGCAATGCCAGCCTGGGATAGCTGCAGGCACCTGACTCCAACCCCTGTGAGCTGCTACATGGGCTTTGCCCAATAAGGCCATGGGGGCGGGGCTGCTGGGAACCTCTGGGAACCGCTGCCCTAGTGTGTCTGGAAGGTAGAACATGGAATCAAAGAAGATTATTCTGGAGCCTTAAGATTTAATGTTTGCCTTGTTGAGTTTTAGATTTGGTAGGGATGTGGTACCCCTTTCTTATGTCCTGTTTCTCCCTTTGGAATGGAAATATCTGCCCTATCCCTGTCCCACCATTGTAGTTTGGAAGCACCTAACTTATTTGATTTCCTAGGCTCACAGCTGGAGGGCAAATTTGCCTCAGGATAAATCACACCTTAAATCTAACCCATATCTGATTTAGATGATACTTAGATGAGAATTTGAGCTTAGACTTTGAGCTGGAATGAGTTAAGACTTTTGAGGCTGTTGGAATGGAATCAGTGTATTTTGTATGTGAGAAGTACATGAATTTTGGGGGACTGGGGTGGAATGCTATGGTTTGAGTATTTGTGTCCCCTCCAAAATTCATGAGGAGAAAGAAAAGAGGAGAAGGAGCAGCAGAAGGAGAAGAAGAAGATGGCTGGAGGAAAAAAAAGCAACAACTTTGAGTAATTTAGCCCACATAACAAAGGAACCTGGACCCAGTATGGGAACTTTGTAAATCTCAGCCCAGGCCTCTTTGCACTAACCTGTCCTTTTAAGACAATTCCATGAAGCACTACAGTGGAAGCCGTTCACCTTCAGAGCTTCAAGAGAGGGTCCTAAAAGCCAGAGTGGTTGAATGATTGATGAAGGTTTTTAGAGGAGGTGGGATTTAAGTTGGGCCTTAAAGTTTGAAGAAGATTTGGAAAATACACATTCCTGGGGCAAAAGGGACAGGTAAACACTTGGGGAATGTAGAATACCCACTGGACGCTTGTCATCTGCCTCTAATATCTATCTTTTCCAAGAAGAGGAACTCACAAGCATATCAGCAAAGCAAACTAGCCAGTGTGCCAAATGCATTTTCAAGTGAACAGATGTTCAAATTGTATGCAGCTCATCTTTGCACTAAAACAGTAAGTCAGTAGTGGCATGCGTTCTCGTCATTAAGTAGGGCTGCTGTGAGTGTTCAATGTACGGGTTGCTTGTTACCTGTCAGCCCACAGCAGTAGGCTGCCTGCATATCTCAAAAGTAGATGGGGAAATGCAATCTGCAAGGACAGTTGAGGCTCCCACAGGAGCATAGAATTGCCTCTAAGTACAAGGGCTCATGAACATTTTACATCCCCTTGGGAAATCCCTCTAAACCCCTGCCTCACTCGTTTCCTGGTACAAGATCCAATAAATCTGCACACTCAGCTTAAACTTAGTGCCAGGCCTCATAATGGAATGATTACATGTGTTTTGTGTGTCAGAGACCTGACAGAAAGATTATACAGTGTAGTGAAGCAATCTTTGGGGTTTTGGCAGGGAAAGAGAGGAGATAAATATGTGTCCAGGGTAGAAAAATGGCAGCTCGCAGAATTGCTGTCTCAATGTCACTCAATCATTCAGCAAAAATGTATTTAGTTTAGGTCAATAAACATTTATCAAGTTCCTCTGATGTGACAGGTATTGTATTACATGCTGTGAGAACCGAGGTGCACAAGACACATCATTTATCCTTGGTGCTGTGAAGTCCACTAGAAGAGCTAGGCATGTAAAAGATGGTTTTAGTGTAATGCAGCAATGTAATAATAGGGACTGTGACAAGGTACGATGGTGGTACAGAGAAGGGAGACTTAGCTCAGCCTGGAGTGTCAGAGGAAGCTTCTGAAGAATGATTCAGGAAGGATGAGTAGTGTGAAGGGGGGAGGAATGCCCTGAACTGAGGAAATAATGTGAACCTAAGTACAGAAGTGGAAATGATCCTGGTATGTTCATGAACTTGGGGGGTACGTAAGGGAACAGGAGGCGGATGGACATAAATGGACTAAAAAAAAAGAGGCCTGGAATTATTGGAGTAAAAAGAAAGATTGATGAGTGCTGCAAGGGACTCAAAGAAAAAGCACAAACAGTTCTACCAAGGAACTGACCAGTTGGTCAAATTGACAAGTTAAAGATGCATTTAAAGTTATAATAAATACAAGACCCCCTTGTAAAAGATACCAAGTCCAATAAGAAAGTGGTAAAGTGCCAACGTGAGTTGGAGAATTACATGAAATAGGCTTATAAGAGGGAGAAGACACTAGCTGGGGGGAGAGTTCCAGGGGGCAATGGTATTTGAGCAGATGGGAGGATAATGTATAAGTAGGTAGAAGAGAAGGAGCATGTCATCCCAGGCAAAGAGAACATCCCGAACTACCTTTAGGTTTAGTCACTTTAGGATCACATAGGAGGGAAGACTTTAGTGTAACAAAAAACTTGCAGAATGAAAACTAAGGTCTTTGTATTCTAAGTGGGAGAAATTTCTTCCCTAGAAGGTCAGGCTGGGAAGCAACTATAAAGAGAACCACTCATGGGCTAATGTGTAGATTTACAAGAAAGACAAGATGGGCAATGCTTTTGTAGCTTCAGTACTAAGCTGTGTTCAAGAAGTTTCCTCTTTTTAAACAATCAATAGGAACACTCTGTTCCTAGGTAGAGAATACAAGTATGGCTCTAAATCAAAGAGAATTTATAGAAATCTGCAGTAAGGAGTCTAATATGTCAGGTGCTTAAAGTTCTTCATCCATGCCCTGTTAAAGGGAACAACTATAACTAAACGGCCTTACAATTTATCACAGAAACCAGGACAATTGTGTCTGGGACAAAAACAAGACAAGATCCTAGGAAAGCCAGTGTGAATGAGGATCGTCTAGGAAAACTGGGACTCTTGATCCGTGTATTAGTTGGGGTCCAGTCAGAACAACAGGAACCACACTAGGCATCTCAACAGAGAGAATTTAATACAGAAGATGGGTTAAACTGGTCCAAGAAAGCAAACTGGGAGCACTAGGGAAAGGGTGGGGAAACAAAGGCAAGGATTGTGGGTGTCAGCATCTAGAAGCTCAGAGGATGAACCCTGTAGGACTGGGCTCAGCCCTCTGAGGAGGCAGCACATCCTTGCTGCTTCTGGGTGGCTCAGGAAGTCTATAGGAAGTCCATGGAGTAGAGGGTCAGCTCTCTGAGGACAGGTATTGCCCCACTGGGGAGGGCACCTTCCTAGGGCATGATGAGATTGGTTCTGGGAGTGCTGAAAGAAGTTGAAGATTGGAACCAACTGGTGGTGCTAAGTGAAAGGCCATTGCTACAGGCCAACCCCTGGTTGCTGCTCCCATGCCCCTATTTGCAAAATCTAAGAGAAAGGCATCTGACAGAGGAAAACTTTAGCCTGCAGATCCCAGCCCCGGTGTCATACAGCAGAGCATAGAAAGGTGGACTTGGAACTGAGCAACACTGGTGTAATAATGGGCACAGTTGTTCTTACTGTACTTGCAGCACCAGGCTTGAGAACGGTTCTGATTTTGAGGAGGAAATTGTCCTAAAAGATCCTTCAGCTCAATAAGTGATAAAAATCACAGTCTGGTCTGCAGAAGAAAATAGCATTTATCCGTTATTCCGTTTGTGCCACGAACTTTACAAACGTTGGTTCATTAATCACAATAATCCCATAGAACTTGTGTTCATCCTGTTTTTACAGATGAGGAAACTGAAGTTTCAGGTGGTTAAGCTCTTTGCCCAAAAACAAGTAGCTGGGGAGAGGTATGTTCTAGAGACATGGACTAGAAGCCTGTCTCTTTCCACAACCTCTTGGTCTTTCTAGGGAGGAAGCTGCTTCCTTATAGGGCTGAGGCACATGATCCTGGATGGAGGGGCAATGGCTGGACTACTCCTGGAGGCCCTGGGCCAAGTGACCTCTGCTGGCCACTGGCTTCTGGAAAGCTCATCCCCAAAAGGTTTTCCATCCTTTGAGTTCACACCTAGCCAGACTCAAAACCTAAAGTGATTTGCTCCTGCTAAATGCTGGCCTCACACCCGTGGGAAGAAGCCAAGACTTTGTTTGAATGAGCTCGCCATCTCTTGGAGAGAGCATCACGCTGCAGCCACCCATAGCTATGTTTTGGAGAGAGTGTGTTTGTGTGTCTCTTCATGTATTCATGTGTCTTATAAATTCAACCTTACTCAGTAGGATGGCATTCTTGGATAATAGACCTTTCAGCCAGAGGGCCAAAATTGCAAAGACAACAGTTATTTTTTGGCTGAATCAAGTTCTTCAGCCTTAGCTGAAGACGAATGCAAATTGTGCCTGTGTTTTCTGGAAATGCTGATGCTGAGATAGGACCTTATTGAAGAATTCACCAAGGCCCAAGGGAACTGAGAAGATAAATGCTACCAGGCGGCTGCAACTTGAGCAAAATTCAAAAACAATAGAATGTCAACTGAAGATCATAGAAGATTGTGGCAAGTATGACAGAAAGCAAGGGCAATGGCTAGGTCCTGAGACCAATGAGGATGTGGATAATGGCTGCTGGCACTACAAACACTGCTTTGAAAGAAGCTCGAAGGAAAGGAGGCAGATTCGGCACTCCGTACCCAGGACTCCAGCTCATCACTGAGGAAGAGGGAAATGCAGCCAGCGGTTTGGCAAACTGCCCTCCCCAAATACCCCTGTTCCAGCCTTCACAGTGGTTTCCTGAGCAACTCGAGGCGGGCCAGGTATGGGTTTCTCCTGTCATGTCAGTGTTCTCACAGAGAGGGCTTTTGGGTCCTTTTGGAATGTGACTTGGCTGGAGCCACACTCCTGCCATGGTGGCAGCTGTTACCACTTATACCAGGAACATCTGGCCTGAAGATTGCAGTAAAAGTGACACTTGTCTACAGAGAAAAAATGTTGAAGTATACATTTTGTACATGAAGAAATAAGTAATGACATTTAATGTTTTCATAAAGCTGCTACACTGAAGAGCAATCATCCAAACCCCAGGCCCAGGCATGGGTGTATCTGTCTATTGCTGTGTGCCTGCAGGTCTATGAAAGGTCTTGTACCTGGAACATTACTGCCTGATGCAAGCTTTGTCCTCCCTCTGAAGACATAGAACAAAGGGAGGCCCTTGGTAAGACCTCTTCCTTCAAGATCTAAATCACAAAATTGAGGAGCAGGGAGCAAAATGTAAGGAGTACCCACCGGATGGCAGGAAAGCCAGCTCTGAGTTGCAGTGGTATTACTGGGTAAATCACATTGCCGGGGTCAAATTTCTCATCTGAAAATGGGAGTGTCAAAGATGATATGTTTAAGGTTCCTCCACATTTTATATTCCGTGCTTTTTAAAACAGAGGCAATTGCACCATTCCTATGCCAAGCCTGTAGGTTAAACATGATTCTTTCCAGATCCTGCTATTACAATGCACATCCCCCTTGATGTGGTGATACTTGCCACCCCTGACTCAGGATAAGAGAGAGTGTTAGACAGGGCCAGCCTGGAAGTTCTGGGCTCTTGGAAAGGAAGACAACACCAAAAGGGGGAGATGATACTGCCAAGGCCCTGTCCTGATTTCATGCTGCCCTGTAATACTCTTCACAGCTATGTGCTCAGCACATTGCCTTAACTTAGGCATCTTCTGCATTTGATTTTAAAGAGCAGAGGCTGAAGAGAAGAGTAAGCACACTTTCAGTAACTAGCTTCTGTTTGGTTGGTAGAATGTCAACTGGCAATGCTATAGTGACCACAGTGAGGCTGGCAGAGATTTGGGTAGTCAAATAAGAGTGTATATATTTAATAACTTTTTGATTCGCGAGTGATCAATCTTTTGCATAGTTCAATGTCTTTTGAATTAAAACATGTTTCCTCTGCCAAAATTACATGTGAACAATGCATTACTAATGTGCAATTATCATCAATAATATGTATGTTACTGGGTAAATGCATGGCTCACCAAAGAAGATCCTATAAGCCCTTTGTTATTTTCTCTTCTTCTAGGAGGTGCCAGGCTCCTGCTCTGGTGCCAGGAGAGGGGAGTGACCATGTGGAAGGGGCAGTGTGAGGTTGCTGGCCAGCCCAGACTGCTTACCGTCAGGCCAAAGCCAAGGAGGCAGCAGATTTAGGGCTTGCGGTTCTGTAGGGCACCCGCGGTTTGGTGTTGCAATCTTTCTAAGCTTTAGTGTACAGGCTTTTGGTATGATTTTGTAGCTTTATCTCTCAGTTCTAGAAGCTGAGATTAAAGCAAAGACACTGAGCAGAGCTAATGCCTGGGCCTGGAGATCCGAATGGTGTACACTGCAAACATTCATGTGCCTACCTAAGGGAGCAGGAGGGAATAGGACTGGGACATGGCCTGGGCTTCTGCATTTCCAGCAGGCTCCCAGGTGATGCTCATGTCACTGGAAGACCACACTAAGTAACCAGGGTGCTGCCATTATGAGCTTGGGTTTTGGAATCAAATACCTAGGTTTAAGCGCTGGCCCCAGACTACCTAGCTATGTGACTTTGGGACAAGTATGTAACATTTCCAAGCCACAATCTCCTCAGACGTAAAGCAGGAATAATCATTATCTTGATGCTTCAGTTTGCTAAGAGGATTCGTGACGCTCATGCTGGGTCTCAGGGCCTGCCAGGCTCTGGAGAGCAGTGGGTCCTTGGAAGAACTGTGTCCGACTACTAACCTCTGAGGCTTCCTTCCACTTCCAGGACCACACTCATGAGCCTAGGCACGGCCTCAGAAAGACTCCTGGGCCTCAGTTCTTCCTTAAAACAGGGGTAACAGAATGGCGTCTCCTGTGGGAGGTGAATCACAACAGAGCCACATTGGCTCAGGAGCCCTGACTCCTCTGTGACAGAAATCATAGTTCACGGGAACTTTCTCTTAAACCAGAGCCCTATATACACTGATCCTAAGGAAATCTTTATAAACACTTTAGAAGACATGCGAACATGATCTCATCTATACATATGATAGATGACAAAAATTGACAGAACTCATGTACAACACTTTATGCTACTGTTAAAACCAATAGACACGTAAAGTGAGTTTTTACCAAAACAAAGTTGAGAAGTACTGTTAAAATAAAAGCATTAAAAACAACAGCAGCAACAAACATGTTGGCTACTGCCTAATGTCCTGACTCCAAGTGACACAAGAATAATCAGCTATCCTAGTGTGTCCATTCAGCTGTCTAGACTGCTTCTGTGTGAGAATAACTGGAAATCCTATGAGAAAATACGGAATGTGCAGGGTGAAGGGGCAATCAAGGACTCCTCATTGAGCTGGTGGCACCTTCCTTCTCTTTGAAGCTTCTGATGATACTCATGGAACAAACTATGGGTTTAAAAAAAAAAAAGCCCACCAGTGACTTTAGAGGCCTCTTTTCCCTCCTCTTTCCACATATGCAATCAACTCTCCAGCACTAAAGGTAACTTCCACTGGGCTGAAACTACAGACCCCCTTTGGCTTCTGTTTGACCTGTTTTTGGGGGGCAGCTTTGCTCCTAAGTTCTCTTCTGTTCCTCTGTGTTTTCAAGGGAGCTCTTCTGCAAAAATGACTTCTCTTTGAACTGAGAAGGATATTTTTCCAAGACCTAGGGTGTTCACTCACTAGGATAAATCCACATGAGGGTAGCGTGGGAGCCTCTTCACGATGTGATTGGAAGCAAACCCAAACACCTTGCCCCCACATCACCCTTCAGCCCCCTAGTAGCCAGTGCTGTCTTCAAGATTAGGAGCTAAGAAAGCCTTTGATGAATATCAGGTCTGGTTCTTATCTCTTATAGACAAAGAAAAAGGGGTTTACAAGAAGAAACATACTGAAGTGTATATAATGCTTTAATAAAGAGCCATTTCTTTACATCTGGATAACTTCAATCCTCAGGATTCTCCTTAGCAAGACCCAGACCCTACTGGGTAGAATCGTTCTTTACTAATGGTTCTCAATATGTATGTGCTCTAAAGACCACTAGTGCCAGAGTCATCAGTGGAGCTTTTTAAAAATGCCAACTCCCCAGCCCACTGTGGGCCTCCTAAATCAGAGTGCTGGGGATGGGGCCCGGGAATCTGCATATTGACAAACTCTCCAGGTGATCTCGTGGCACAGGACTTTTGACAAGCACCTCCCTAAACCACTGACACCTTAACTCTCCGATACCACACAGGCAGAAACTAGCTGACTGACCCGCCCTTGAGCTGAACTGGGGTATGTGCCCGGCCCTCCCTTTCCTCAGTGGGTGGCCCTCGTACCCGGTTGGCTAAGACTGAAATGCTCTGTCCAGGCATCCTGCAGTGGCACTCCTGCTCCAGTCCCTTTGCTGCCTGTGCAGGACCCTGGGCACTGAGAACTAATCTCCTTTCCTATCTGTATGGATCTGAGAGCCTGGTGCAGCTCCCATCAGCTGTCTTCTCTGAAAATTAAGAATGAATTATCCTGACTACGATACATGGCTTATTCCTCCTTAGATAATCTCCTGAAATGTTTGTTACAGAATGAAGTTTTGGCAAACCAAGTCATGATTCCAGAAACTCTCTATCTGGAATAGATAGATTATAATACTTTAGTTTTAAGTTTTCTCTCCATTTCTTTATTGTTGACATGTGATATGAAAACCAATACCTAAATATACTAAACCCAACCGTTGGTCATTTTGAAGTGAAAATCATATGCTAATATATATTTTCTTTTTTGTTTGTTTTGTATCTACTTCAAGTGTTTCAGCAAATGCTTTTCTTTTCCATGGAAAAGCTCTCATGTAGGGAATTGGAGATATGACCAGCAAATTCATTTGCCTGGAGTCACCTAGGAAGAGAGTTATGGTGGGAACTGGCATTCCAAGTGTCCCCCCACTTCCAGGCTAGACCATGGAGGAAGAATATCTGTCTTTTGAGGGTGGCTAAAATAAGGGATTGTGGTTTTCCGCTGTGTGCAGAATCCCTACTACATTGTGATGTAACTCAGATGCACAAATATGACTCTATGACTCCTCCGCCTGAGTCTAACTTCCTAGAAATCAGAGAAGGAAAGATTTATTTTTATTTATTTATTTTTGCAGATGGGGTGGTCCCCTCCCAGTTCACTGTATTCCCTTTGTGGAACATTCTCAATTCCAATCTGTCATCCTTCCATCCCTCTCATCTCCCCAAAGCTGATGCTTAAGTTTAAGTTGCACTTGGTAGAGGAACAGCAGGTATTAAAGCCACATCTAGTAGGATGCCTTTCAAGTTCCCAGGAGCAATAGCATCCCTTCTAGTTGGGCCACCGCCTTGGGGGCTCAGCACCTCTTCAGGGTGACAGTCTGAAGCCAGGAAACACCCCTGGCATAAACACTAAAGAGGCAGAAGTACATGGTCTCCTTCTATTCAGTGGGTAATTCTACTCATCCATTAGGTGAGGCACAGCGCTGCTTTGCATCACTTAGGGAGGGTTGGTGAATGTAGTAATTCTTTGGAATGTCCAAGTTGGGTCCACTCCCTTTCCACCCCTCACTGCAAGCTCAGGATAGGGAAGTGGGAGGCCCTGCCTCAGAGGAGCAAAGTGAGTGATGGGCAGCAGGAGGACACAGCCTTCCTCTAAGAGCTTGGAGCAGGTAGAGAATCTGTCTTTCTCTCTGCCCTTTCCTTGCTTGTTTTCTTTGGATATTTTGCTCCAGTGAGTGGACCTGACACTTTAGGAACTCGTTCTATGCAATGTGGCATAGTCCTCTGTAGACAGAGAATTAACCAAAGAGCCTGTTAATAGGTATATTCTTAGGGTTTCTCTCTTCAGGTCTCTATCTGAATACCTGGAGCTATGATGACAAGGGAGGGTCCTGCTAGAATATTCTGTACGGAAATCCGAAAAAAAAGGAAGCAGCAGAGGAACTGGAATCTAATGGTCTGGGAGGAAGGAGAGGATAGGAAACCTCACGTGTTCCAGGGAAATCGATTCACGGAAACAGATTCTCTCTCTCCCTTCCCGCGCTTCTTCAGAAAGCCAGGATTTGGGATCCGAAGCAGGACGTGCAGTCCTACGAGGGGCTGCGGAGGGAGGCACCGGAGGGCACTTCTCACCTCCGGGTGTGCCGGGAGGGGCACGCGGACCAGGCTCGTAAATGCAGTATGGAGTCCCAGTAGATCTTTGCTCATCATCTTCCCAGGACCAGAAGCGAACGGCGGCAGATAGTTGCCACGAATTTCGGATCATTTAAAAACAAACAAACAAACAAAAGCCCTCATCCATCTGAGAGTAACGACGTCTGGTTTGGGGCAGGGAAACAGAAACCCCGTGGCGAGAAGAAATTCCTCCTTCGTTTGCTCTTTGGAAGGGTAAGCGTGTGCGTACTTTTAAACGAGTAGCAGCAAACTTCGTAATTGAGAAAAGAAAAATTGAAGGACTAAAATACTCTTGGGCAAAGTGAAATAAGGATACTGTGAGTTGGCGAGTTTTTCAGGAAGGGGTCCCGAGATGTGGCTTGCTCGCCAGCAGGGGGCACGTTTTCTTTAGGATTGCGTCCCAGAATCTCGAAACTTCGCAGCCGGACTCTCTCTGAGTCCCATCGCCGGAAATCGCTCTGCAGATAATAACCCTCCGGTGTCTGGAAATGTTTAATTACCGCGAACTCTCCTTCCTCCCACGCCGCCCGCCGCCGGTGCAGCCCGGCAGGACCCAGCGCCGCGGGTGCAGTAGGTGGCTCTATCTGCAGGATTCCACCCTATCTATTCACAATTCCGTTCAAACTACTGTTCTCCAACATTCCCGGCTGATTAGACATTGCCTTGTTTCTAATGCACTTATTTACACCTTGGAAAAAGGAAAAGTTCATTAACCTTAGTACATAGATCTGGATGTGTCTAAAATAGTCTGACAACTCAAATTTGTGTAAAAAGTAAAAACCCATGCCGTCTTTTACAAACATTTTACATACATTTGATCTTCACAACAGAAGACATGATCATTCCATTTTCCCGATGGTAGTATGCCCATGCAATTCCATGCTCGTATTTATGCTTCCTGTCACACATATTTTTACAAACCAAAGGTATGTGTGTGTATGTGTGTGTATGTATTGTTACATTTATTAAGGTGAAAGAGTTACAATTGTGTGCCCGTAAAGAACTTACCAAACGGGAACCGCCTGGAAAAACAGTTCACTTTCCCTTTCAGTTTTGATACTGTAACTTGTCTGTCGCTGTCACAACAAAAAACACCGGCTCTTGGGTTCACCTGGCATCTGTTCTCTTAAGGACCCTGGATTGCATTACGTTATCAGAGGTGTTATCTGAACAAATGTGCGCAGGAGTCCTGTTACCTACCTCCCGTGCTTAAAAATCCTTCCCACCCCCAAGCTGGATTTTGACCTGATTGACCGTAATGGTTCCAGAGGAACTATTGAGCCATTACTATCCATCATCTAAATGAATACAGAGGGACGCCTAAATCTCCAGGTTATTTGAAAGCTCTGTACATGCGTAAGGGGGTTTCTAACAAGCAGGCCTCCAATTGTCTGCAAAGTAGTTACAGGAAGTAGTTGCGTTGGAAGCAAAAATTCGTAAGTGCTGAGCAAACTCCATTTGAAAGAATGAGGACTCTTTTTTTTGAGGCTATGGGGTCCTGAGAGGTGGGGTTCATTTTTTTAATCCAAAGCAACTCAAAGCAATATAGACCACATTCTAGTTAATTTTCTGGAAGCTGCTCAATTTTCACTCCGAAGACAGGCTGGGGCGCTTTCCCAAGGAGCAGAAATTGGGAGAGGGGCTGGGGTTTGGCGTGGAGACATGAGCAGCGGCCGTCACCACCCCAGGCGTGCCCAGGAAAAGGCGGCAGCAGGGCTTGCTGCGGGACTGGGTTCAGTGCGGTCCATAGCCCAGAGGCCCGGGCAGACCGAGGGATCGCTCCCTTGACGGACCTCACACCGACTGGCGGGTTGTGAAGCGGAGCGCCGGATGGAGAGCTGGAGGCCTGGTCTCCACTGAGGGGACCCTTCTTCTAGGCTGCCAGGTCCCAGCCGAGTTTGGGACCACTCGGGCGCCCGCGGTTCCGCCCGGAAGGCAGTGAGCGAGAGAGCCAGAAAGAGCCGCGGCGGAGTTCGCGCGGGCTGGAGTCCTCAGACTCAGAGCTAGCGGAAGCCGCAGCCGCGGTGGCGGAGTGCGCTGGACTCCCAGTAATGAGATGGGAGTTTTGTCACTTTCATTGGGTTTCCAGGAGGGCAGAACTGTTGGGTCCTAGCTACCGAGGACTTTTACCAAATTCGAAACGTGACGTCCTCGCGAGTCCTAAACACATGTAACCTCGCTTAAAAAGTACCCTTGTTGCTCTTAGGTGTCCTGCGTCCTGCCCTTGTCAATCCATCCAAGCCGTAGTCCGGGCACGGCGCAGCGACCCAGGGCCCGCTTAACGTGATCAATGTCTCTTAAACAGTGGGGGGATGGGATGCCCCAGCACTGAGCGGCTGGAGGGATTCTTAGCTTCCTGGGCGTCTTCCTGCCTGCCCCGCCCAGAAGGAACCCCGACTCTGGTTGGCCTCCTGTGGAGGTCGAGGCTAGGGTTTGGGGGTCACCTCCTTGGGAGCTCAGAGTGGGATGGAGGACTTTTCAGCTCCTAGCAATTCTTGAATTTCGTTATCCTGGCTTTCTGAGGCTGTGCATTGTCAGCGACCTCGGAGACGCCTCTCTGAAGCCAGGCTTCTGAAACAGGTGAGCCCTTGTGGAGGGCCATCCTCACCAGCGCTCAGGTACACTCTGGCCTTGTCCTGTTCTGGCCTTGCTGATCAGCTCCAGGCAGAGGTGGTCATGATTTCTCTGGGAGGCACAGCCTGGGGGACCAAAACCAACCTTGCTTCCGTCTACTCTACATCTGCTCTACAACCTGCTCTACATCTACTAAGTTCTAGAGACCTGAGTCAGGATCAGTTTTCAAGATAATCTGGCAAAGCAGTGGTGAAACAACTCGGTTGCATGTTTCTTCTTTAAGATCAGGAACACTTTCTCTCCAAGAGCTCTTTAGGGATCCTACTACTTAGAGCTTTCTGGAAGTCCTGAGGCATATTGGCCAAGGGCCCTGTTTTAGAAAAGAAAGACAAGGAGAAACATAAAAGAGGCCCAGTTGAGTTATGAGGGGTGCATAGCAGGAGATTCGGTATTCACACCCCAGGAAGTTCCATCCCACCTGAATGACCAGCCACTATTCCTAAGTGATCTGGACAGCCAGAGGCCCTATCGTGTGGGCATTTTTTTTCCTTCTTAACTTTTGCTGCTGGTAATGGAGGTTACCCAAGCTTTGCTTATTTGGAGAGCCTGAGGCTGGAACAAGCACACTCCCTGTGCCCAAGGTGGAAGCCAGCAAAATTCAGCATTGCCCTGTGTAGACTCCCTCCAGGCCTTTCCTTGCTCTTGAAGCTTGCTGTTCTGGAATCTCTAGGAAGGAGGTGTGATCTCAGCTCCCTTCTCTTCCAAGGGTTCTTACTCTAGCAAGAATGTCACTGCATCCTAGCAACTGCTAAGACTCCAGGAGCACGGACAAACTTATGTGAATCTCTTACTTCTGCACTAACCTGAGGCACTGGGTAAGAGCTGTTAGTTGGAGGAAAGATTGCACCCCCTCTTACTCCTCCTCAAACAAGATGAAGTTACCCAGGGGTTAGAGGCTAGATTCTGTTCTAAAGGCCTGGGGATATAAGGAAACCCTCTTTCAACTATGCCTTTGAGGAAGAGGAGTCTCCATGACCATCTCCCTAGGTCAGGTATTACAACCTTCTTCACCTCCCAAGAAAATCAGATTAGCTTTGCAAACCAAAGCTGGAGATAGCAGAAGCTCTTCCGGAGAGAAGCAGTACAATACTTAGGGACCCACGGAATCTAGGATCCAGCTCCGAGAGTCACTTAGCAGCAACTCTGGGGCAAAGGCAGAGAGTGCAGTTGTGTGATCTGGACCCACTCAAGTCCCAGGAAACCAGTGACTCCTCCTTGCCAAACCCAAAGCCTGGAAGGGTATTCCAGAAAGGCATTAGGGAGGGATTGGGCTGGGGTCAGCCGGAGGTCAGCTTTCAGAGATGGGTAGTCAAGGGGGTGATGGTACCCTCCATAATGCCTAGGCAATGAAGATAGAATTTTTAATGTCCAGAACTCTGATTCCTTTCCGATTAAAAACTCCACCTGAACCAGCTCCTTGACTCAGAGGCCCTGGAACTGACAACTTTGCAGCTCGTCTGGCTTGCCAGTGCAGCTCTCTAAACTCTGATCCATCCTAAAACAAATATGTGAGTAGAGAGTGCCACTGTGCATTGGGGTGAAATCTCAGAGAGTTCTGGGCCCCGGGAAAATAACTTTCCTGACCTTCTTTCCCTACTCTTTGTTCTTCTACTGGACTCCAGAACTTAGGGTCTGGGGTCAACCATAAGCACTCAGATGTTACAGCTCGCTTGCTTCCGTGACCCTAGCCCTCCCGCACCAGGAATTAACCAGCGCTGCCTGGGTTAACACCCTGGCCCCCAGCACGCTTGGATATCCAGGAGCTGCTCCACACTCGGGGTCTGCCGCCTCTGGAAAGAGACTCTGGGAGGAGAGGCGACTCTGTTAGGCGCCAAAGTGCGTTGAAACCTAAGCCGCGGTGTGGGGATCCCGGTGCACAGAGCTACTGCCCCTTCCTCCCTCCTCCCAAAGAGCACGGGCTGTGTCCTAGGAGCCCAAGTATAGGACCTCGAAACGTGCGGTGCCAGCCCGCTCTCATCCGCTAGGGACCCTTTCCTCCAGCGCGCCAGGCGTGCCGCTCTGGACCTAAAAGGGCATAAGGGGTCGCGCGGGACTGAAGAGGAGGGGACGCAGGTTGGGAGAGGCCGGGTCCAAGCGAGCGCAGCTGCCAAAGTCTGCTGCCCGGGTCAGCAAAAACTTTGTCTTTCATTGCGCAGGCGCAGGGCAGGGTTGGGGGGCAGGGGAGGGAGGGGAGGAATCCTGAAGCAAGGGGCGGGGGTGGGGGTGGTGGAGGAGGGAGGGTGGTGGATTAAAATAAGTAGGCGGCTCGGTGCTAAGGGATGAGTGAGTCGGAGCTCGGCCTCTCCCCGGCACGTTCTCAGCTGCTCTTGGTTCAGACCCAGCGAGGGAGCCGCGAGCGAGGCTCACCGTCCCCGGCGGGCAGGACCTGGGGCTGCTGAGCGCTAGCTCCCGCGTGTCCGGCGCTTGGAGTCCCCGCGGCAGGAGAGGGGTCGGGACACTAGAGCTCCAGGGGCGCCTGTGGGCTCCAGCGCCTCCGGCTTCCCCGGTCCCCTTCAGCTAAAGCCCCAGAGACGTGCTCAGCCCCAGGACCTCTGCGGAACAAGGTAATTGCAGTCCTGCGCGCCTGGGCTCAGCAAAGCGAATGCGGGCAGGACTCCCAGGTTCCTTGTCACTGCGCGGCGGGTGTCTCCTCTCTCTCAATGCCCCTGAAGGAAGCTCTTGCCAAACGAATGCTGCAGGACTTTTGTGAAAGTGAGAGCAGGGTGGTTGGGGGTGCTGGCTCAGGACTTCCTGCGCGGGGTCCTCGGCCTCTGAGCGCTGGGGATTAAGGGGGGCGGGCCTCCACTACTGCCGCCAGCCCGCCCGGCTCCGCGGAATCACGGGCGAGGTGCCCACGGACTTTGAAAGTCAATCTGTGGGCACCCTTTAAGAAACCAGAGCAACTTCAGCGGGCACAAACTTTCCTGAGATGCGCTCCTAGCTGTGGCTGACGCCTCGGCTGACGACGAAGGAAGGGAGAGGGAGTGAATGGCCACAGCCGCGGCCGACCGCGCCAGGGACAGGTGCATGCCCCAGCCCGGTAGCGCTTTCGTTCAAGTTTGTCTTTTGAGGAGTTGCGCTCTGGTATGAGGCTGACTAGACCCAAGAGCGCAGGGCCGCGAGTCTGAACCCCGCCTTGCACTCGCGCTCTAACTTAGGGATATTCTCCATAGGATGATTGCTCTTTGTCGTCAAGGCCTGGAGCGGAACCCTTGATTGTCCTGGTGCAGGGAGGCAATGCAGTGGGCGCAAGCACTGCTTTCCAGTTCGAGACCCACACACAGTACTAGTGGAAACTGTGGAGCCGTAGTGTCTCCGTGCTGGGGACCGGAAAAGTTCTGTTACTCCCCTGACTGTCCGCTAATCCAGCCGTCAGGAGAGAAAGAAGGGGGAAAGGGGTGAGGGGCTGCCTGCTGAGCTAATTTCTCCTCGGAAATGTCTCGGGTAAGAATGAAAAACCACGTTTAGTCCTTTTTCAGCAGCTCAGGCAGTAGCGGGTTGGGCTCTCAACTTGTAAAGTGCCGCGAGAGTTTCTTTGTTGCCACAATTTGGTAAATTTCACCCAGGCTAAGAGCTGCGCGTTGGCTCTGGGGAACAAAACCACGTGCAAGGCTAGGTGTCCCAGGTTCACAGCCCCCTAGGGAAGAGAAGGGCTGGAGGGGACTAGCAGCGACCGGCGGCGGGTAGATGTTCCATCCCAGGCTCCTCGAGGTAATTGCTATTTTATTAAGATTGGGGAATGGATCGCCGAGGACGCAGCGGACATTTAAGTGCAGCCGGATGACCGCCTTGCCAATGGGTTCGTTAGATCTCGTTGTTGAGAGAATGCTATAGAAGTATCCGGTGCCGGTCAGTCCTCTTCACGGGGGTCCGGACGCCTGTCACCACTCATTGGAGATTCGATGTCAAGGCTGATTTTCTTGGGTTGCTGCTGGGCTCCCCCAGGCGCAAGCTCGTGGAGTTCGCTCCCGTCCTCATTAATGCAAGCAGTTAACTTGCTCACGCTCAATTAGCCCCGAATAAACCACTTTAATAGACTCTGCACACTTCATTAATGCCCGGCATAGGACTGGCGGCAGACCTGGGATTGGCGCTCCACCGCGCGAGGGACGCGAGTGCCCGCACTGCGCAGGGATCCAGGATGCCGAGCGCGAATTGCGTCTGCTCTGCGTGGTCGGGTCCTCTGATTCTTTCCCCCAGGTCCCGAGGCCCAATCTGTTTGAGGAATGGGTGCCTAGCCTGGGGAAGGGTTTTCCATCCTGTGTTTAAGATCGAAAGTATTCGCCCTGGGGTTCCGGGGTCTGGGAAACCGGAGCCGGAGGGGCCGGGGGCTCGCTCATCCTTTCTGGCTGGAGAGGCTAGGGTGAGACTGTGTTTTTCTCTTAGCTGACCTCCTGAAACCGGATCGTGCTTTCGGCCCATTCTTGATACTAGTGTAAAGAGCCACGTTTCGAACGAATTTCGTCCCGGGGAAAGTCGTTGGCGGGAGCCTGGGGAGCCCTGGCTTCCGAATGCTTCAGAAAACTAGGAACGGGCTGGGCCGCGGAAGAAAATAAATGTGGTGTTGGGGAAAACAAGATCGGGCAGATAGCCCGGAAAGGTTGGCTCCCAGGAACCACTGTAGCTGCAAGCACTCCCCCTTCCCGGCACCCCCTACGGAGCCCAAGAGGGCTCCGGTCTTGGCTCCTAGGAAGAAGGGGAGGAAAGGCCTAGCGAGGTTGGTGGTTTCTCCCACCCAGGCACCGAGCGGGTTCGGGCCAGTGTGCAGCCCAGAGTCCCACAGCCACGGCCGCTGGCTTGGCCTTGGATAGGCCAAGCACCCAGAGGAACATGGGGAGGCCTCCGCGGCGCCCAGCGGGCTCCGGGACTCGGAGATAAGGATCTGATTTCCAGCGCCTGGAAGGGAAGAAGAGGTGACAGCAATTCAAAGAGCGCTCATCCCTCCTAAGTCCAGGCCGACCTTTGAAGTTAGCGAGGCTTCTCCTCCTTCCCCTTCTCCAACCCAAATGGGTCCCAGCTTCCTCTCTGGCCCAATCTGAAGTTTACTTCTCCTGTGTCCGAGCTCTGGGATAGTCTCAATTTGTCCCGGGCACGACCCGAGCTTGGCGCAGTAGAGATGACCGTTGCTGAAGCCACAGCGCTGCCGGCGAGACCAGCGCTCTGCTTCAGAAGCCAGATTACGCAGATAATATGCCTCCTCTCGCCCTGAGGCTAAATTCATTGCAACGGTTTTTATCCGAGTGCTAATTTAAACTGCGCAGGCAAATCGCTGCCAGCTCATGGTGTTTTTACACACCATTCCCAGGAAGACCTCTTTCCTTAGGTCCCACCACACAGCCAGTGGCCCCCTTGCCAGCTTGCAGGAGAAAAGGTTTTCCTGGGTCAACATTGTCCTCATACCTCCTGGGAAAAGGCACTGTACATCCCTGGACAGAGCCAGGCTTTGAAAGCCTCGCTGCAGCGAAAGACAGAGGAGTCTATGCCTGGGCCTTGCCCTGGGCTGAGGGTCAGCTCAACCTGGGGAGGGGGGCACGCCAAACTAGGGAGCAGAGCAGAAGCCAGTGCATCCCAGGGAAGGGGAATTGCTCCATGTTAGAGGAGAGGACCTAGGAAGAGGAGAGTAATGAAAGGTAAAGGAAGAAGTCAACAGCAGCAGATTGAAGCTGGGCAAGAGAGAAGGGAGTCCCAAGGACCCTGCTGTGACAATGACTTCTTAAGTAGCCCCAAGCTAAGAACCAGGAGTTCAGTGCTTGGGCTTCCCAAGGCTCCCTGACAGTTTAGATTTTGCTCGCCCTGTGCTTTCCTCCATTGGACACATCTGAATTAGGAGTGTCTGGGAGATAGAGATGAAAAGCTTTTTGCAGAGCTCAGATGTCTCCGTGGAGGCTGGAGACCATGGCCAAGGAGGTCTGGAGATGCCAGCCCCCGGTCACTTCAGTGTGGCTTTCCTCTGGCCTTGCTCAAGCTCTCCCACCTTGCAGTTGGAGGTACATAGACCACAGGAATGCAGGCCTGGCCTCAGTGTTCTTGCCCATAGGCATACCCACCTGCCCAAGGCTCACCACACACAAGAACATGCTGACAACCCAAAGACTCAGCTCCCTTTTTCTTTGGGGGAGTGAGGGCACTAACACCCCCTTGTTTGTGACTGCAATTGTTTGACAGAGTAAATGAATGTGGATATTAGCACCCTCCTTGAAAGCAAAGTGGTCCCCAAGGGCTAAGGCAAGGCAGAGAGTCAGTCCACAAGCAGCTGCAGAGAGAGTGGAGCCAACAGGTTTCACTTATACTAAGGCAGGGAAGCAGATTTAAGGTCAAAGTTGAGGGTTTTGAGGAGAAAGATGACAGGGCTTCTGGAAGCCAAATCGAAGGTCAGCCAGAAGACCTTAACGAATGGGAGCCAGGAGGTGCATGCATTTGTGTGCTTGTGTATGTGTGTTGTCTGTGAGGCTCTTCATGGGTGCAATGTGATCCCGTGTGTGTGTGTGTGTGTGTGTGTGTGTGTGTGTGATGCAGGGGTTCCTGCATTTTCTTTAAAGCCAGTGTTGTGCTATAAAACACTGGTTGTCCCAGTCTTTGCACCTTGTCAATTCTGCCTCAGAATGTGTGAATCCGCGTGTGGGTTTCTGTGTTTATCTGCAAATAAATGTGTAAGTGTGTTCCCCAGCTCCTGTTATCTTTGCAGGAGATTGTGATTCTATGTTGACCCAGGCTTACCTGGCTGTCAGTTTCTACAGGACAGGCAGTTTCTCTGTGCTTGTTCCTTTCTCAGTGTCTTGTAAACAGTAGGCCCTTCCCTCTATCATGTTGTGTGACTCTGCCAGAGGCCATTTGGAGGGAGCCCTTAGACCAAGGAGGGTTCTGAAAAGAGGGCTCCCCTGCATCTTACATTCCCACCCTCTTTGTGAGGGCAGTGGGTTTTGGGAATGGGGTCTTAGACTCTTAGCTCCTGCGCTGGGTATGAGGAGAGGGTGTGGCTGGGCTGGAATTCAGGAGGAAGGCGACCCACCCTGAACTTCTTTATTACTCTCCACGCCCCTGCCCTCTTCTTTTCTTTGCAGATCCGGATTGAGAAGCCACTGCAACTACCGAAATGGGCAGCAAAACCTTGCCGGCGCCGGTGCCTATCCACCCTTCCCTGCAGCTCACCAACTACTCCTTCCTTCAGGCAGTGAACGGCCTGCCCACAGTGCCTTCGGACCATCTGCCCAACCTGTATGGTTTCAGCGCGTTGCACGCTGTGCACCTGCATCAGTGGACGCTGGGCTACCCGGCCATGCACTTGCCGCGCTCTTCTTTCTCCAAAGTGCCGGGCACGGTGTCCAGCCTGGTGGACGCGCGCTTCCAGCTGCCCGCCTTTCCCTGGTTCCCTCATGTCATTCAACCCAAGCCCGAGATCACCGCTGGAGGCAGCGTTCCAGCGCTGAAGACCAAGCCGCGCTTTGATTTTGCCAACCTGGCCTTGGCAGCAACGCAAGAAGATCCGGCCAAGCTCGGCCGCGGGGAGGGTCCAGGCTCCCCTGCGGGTGGGCTGGGTGCCCTCCTCGACGTGACCAAGCTGTCTCCAGAAAAGAAGCCCACAAGGGGACGGCTGCCTTCCAAGACCAAGAAGGAATTCGTCTGCAAGTTCTGTGGCCGCCACTTCACCAAGTCCTACAACCTACTTATCCATGAGCGGACGCACACCGACGAGCGGCCCTATACCTGTGACATCTGCCACAAAGCCTTCCGGAGGCAAGACCACCTACGAGACCACAGGTGCGGCACTGCGGGTGGCCCAAGAGAGAGCTCTCTGCCTCTGGCCTCACCATCTTCCTCCCTAACGAGGTTCTTGAGACCCCCTACTGGCTCCAAGCCTCTGGAGCTTCAGGGAATTCTTTAAAATCAAGAAGGAAAGCCTAGGAGACCCAGGGATAGGTTTTGGAGCACGGGTTCAGGAAATGTGGGAATAAATAGGACCCAAGATTAAGTGAGGTCTCCGTGAGCTCCAGACAAGCACACAGCTTCCTCTGCCCCACTTCCTCCATCCTTAGGGGTGTCCAATAGAAGTTTCTGCCATGAAGGAAATGTGACATGTGACACGTGACAGTTAAGTATTTGAAATGTCTGAGAAACTAATTTATTTAATTTTAAGTAATTTTAATTTTAATAAGCACACATGCTGGCGGCTACCATCTTCGACAGTGCAGGTCGAGCAAATTGTCCGACCCCAGCTCCCTTTACTCCTCTTCAGTGCTGACCTTATAAGGAGGCCAAGTTTGCCCCTCCTGCCCGCCAGGAAGGCATCTTAAACAGGTGACTGAACCTGTTTAAGGATCAGACTTTGCTAAAGCATCTCCTTTACCTCCCCGCTCCATCCCCAATTAACATTTTGCCCCATCCACACTTGGTACCCGACTATACACTTTTCCTTTGAGGGCAAGTGCCCCACAGCAGTGGGAGGGGATCTTGGACAACTGTTTATAACATTGCATCATTTTGCAAGGATGAACTCTCTGTTTCTGCCCTCAGATATATTCACTCCAAAGAGAAGCCCTTCAAGTGTCAAGAGTGTGGGAAAGGATTCTGCCAGTCCAGGACTCTCGCTGTCCACAAGACGCTACACTCACAGGTGAAGGAGCTCAAAACCTCCAAGATCAAATGCTAAATACAGCCTCTGGGTCACAAGGACCCTAGGCCCAGCGGCCCTCTCCTCCATAGGGACCAGAAGCCTGACTCTGGCGGGCAGCGGGAGAGGCGCTCGCTCGGGACCTTCCACCTCTCCAACATTGTCCCCTGGGTCCCTGGCGCACGCGGCACTTCAGAGCCCCGCCCGGGGCCGCGACCCCGACCGTCCCTGCTGCTCCCCTAGGACGCGGCTAAACTCTTGGCCAAAAGGCGGTACTCACGTGGCGGAAGGGAAACTGCATTAAAAAAAGAACGAAAGCTCTGCGGAGCCGCAGCGGCGCCTCTCCCAGAAGTATTACTTTTTCTATTGTTATTTTATACGTTTTCTTTTTTGTTTTTGTCTTTGACCATATAAGCTTGTAACTCTGACTGCGGAGAGTGAGGGGAGAGGGGAGAGGCAACGAAGTCCTTAGCACTGGCAGCTCCCACCTCCTCCTCCCATCCCTGCCCCCACCCCCGGAGCCTGCAAAAGTGTAATCCCTGTATCTGCTTCAGCCTCCCGCCCTAGGGACCGCGGGGCAGGAGCGCCCCCTCCCAGCTCTTGCGGCTCAGCCGGCGGCCGGCCGTGGGCTCCGGGACTCGGAGAGCGGGACGGGGACGTTGGGCCTGGGGTCTGCAGGGGACCTGGCCTCCGCTGCCGCGACACTGCGAGGGAGCAGCCAGCCAAGAGCCGGGCGTTATATTGCGATTGGCACTTTATGCTGACCATCGGTAACGGACATTTATCACTGGAGTTTTTTTTTTTTTTTTTAACTATTAAATAAACGGTTATTTTACAGGCAATGCAGGATAGGTAATTTCCCTCCTAAACGCAGGAAACCGGTTGGGTCCTCTCTTTGAGAGGACCAGGTTTCTCTGCTGGACGCCAGAGTGTCCCCCTCCTACCACCCCGTCTTATTCGGATGACAGGGCTGAGATGGGTGGAGCAACGTACTCTCTCCCGATTAGGTCTGCCTCTGCCCCACCATGTATTGATTTTCTTACGTTTCTCCTCCGCTTCAGGGGTAGGGTCTCAGCTTTCCCACTCCTCACCTCTAAAGTGCTGTGAGTTTACGAAGAACCTAAGCCTGAAGGCAGAAAACCGCCCGTGAGAAATCCCAGAGTCTCTGGGTGCTGAGACAGCGTCTCTGGGTGCTGAGATCGCTTAGGGTGCAAGAAGAGAAGAGAATGTCCTTCCCCACCCTAACCGAAGGCCTCCCTCCTGGCCTCTGGCTTTCGGCTGGGAAAGACCCGCCCTCACAGAGCCTCAGAGCTGTACTGTTTCCCGTTCCCCGGGTCTCAACACTCGGGTGCAAATACACAATGACCGCTGCCTCCCCGGAACCTCAAACCAACATCACTCCCTCCTTTAGGGTCCCTCAGACACAATTCTCTGCTTGGGACTTGTCCCCTCCTAGGATCGCGGCTCTACACTCACGAAGATTCCCTACAATTTTAAAGCCTTGTCAGGAATGGTGGGGGCGGGCGCCCTGGGAGGCCCGGGATGCTTAGGAGGAGAAATTCGAGTCCGCTCTCCATAAGCTGAACCTTCCCTGGGGTGTCTAGTTTTCCCACAATTAGAAGGCAGGCCGCCGGGGCTCTCCTTCTTGGGGCGAGGCGGCGCTCCCCCAGCTCCAGCGCCCTGACCGCGGGACCGCGCAGGCGGTGGCGCCCGCGGCCTTTCCCAAGCGCAGGATGGCCTCTCCAGCTTCAGCGCCCCGAGCGCGGCGGCCGCGGATGACAACTGGACTATAAACTTCCCTGCTGCAGGGACCAAAAATCCCAGCCTCAAGCCGGGCCCTGGTGGCTGAGAAAGCGGCAGGGGATGCAGGAGTTAAAACGCTCTCCGCTTTCACCGCCCCATCCCCACCTCCTCCGGGAACGCTCCTAGGTCCTGTGCGGGCTAGAACTTCGAGGCCCGGGAACCCAACTGGGCACTGGAGGCTGGCCCTGCCGGCGCGGACCAGCCCTGGCCTCCACGCTCAGAGCCGCGCTGCCCCCTGCTGGCCGGCCCTGGAGGGGCGGCCCATGACTTGGCACCTCAAGGGGTCTTGCCCGCAACCTTGCGAAACCAGCAAGCATCTATGTGTTTGGTCCCAAAACCTTGACTGGCCCCAGGACCCACTGTGGATGACGGGCAGGGTGCTGCTGAGTCTGGTCTGGTCTGAGGGATCTTCATTAGTCGGGCACTATACCAATCTTTCTTCCAAGCAGTTCTCAAGGTCGCTCGCGGCCCAGGATTATGCCCCCATTCCTGAGAACTGGGGCCTCTGACTGCGTGGAAGTGGGGTTAGCCAGTAGGTTTGGGGGTGGTGTAGACGGTCTGGGCCCAAGCGGCGCACGCAGGTTGTGGTGTGGTTTGTGCCTGACCGTAGCTTGTACTAGGGTTAACTGCAGAAGCTTCGTTGGTTCCTTTAAGAAGCCCCAGGAGGCTGCGGGCCGTGGTTGCTCCAAAACAACCAGAGTGCATGGGTGAACACACACACACACACACACACACACACACACACACACACACGGCGCCCTTCCTAGTCCCTTGGCTCTTTCTGGGATGCTGTCCTTGGGGTTGTCTATGGCTGCTCTTCCCTAGCCCCTGACATCCCTCCACCTCCCAGAACACATCATTCCACCTCCCTGAAGACAGAGCCTCTGCAGTTCCCCGGGGCCTCAGGACGTTATAAATGCGGTGAAACTGGGAGGTTTGCCAGCCATGTTAATCCTTTTTGGGTCACCCCACCTCCAGCACTGTGAAACCCCTCCCAGTCCAAGGTCTGCAACTGAATGTCAGTATCAAGTGTGCATCCTCAAAATAACAGATTTCCAGTGCAGAATTTTAAATTGGGGGTGAGGAATGGAGGGTGGGACAGGGTGATGCGCAGCAACTCCCTGGCCCTCTCAGAATGCCTCTATTTGCTCTACTGATGTTCGCTGTTATCCTGGTGGACTCAGAGATCACGTCTCACTGCAGCTTGTTCTAGTGATTCATAGACTGTGCAGAAACAGCAACTACGGGTGGAAAGGCCGGCTGGGCCTGTGGGCCATCGGACTCCATCCAGGACACAATTCCCAGGTGATGTGGTTGGTTGATGTGGTTGGAAACTAGTGCCCCAGTTTCCTGCTCGTACTCAAGTGTGGGTTGCACAAAAAGTGCAATTGAGAGGGTCAGAAACGTGGGTGGGTTTTCTTGCCTGCCCCAATTTTTCCCCCAATACATCTCTAGAAAGTCCCAGCTCTCGTCTTCTCTCTGGACCCCCATCACAATAAGCTTCGTTGGTCCCAGTGACTGTCTCTGGCGCTCAGCGTTGCTGGGGCTATTTTTCAGGAGAAAAAGAGGCCGATGGTGCTGGCCAGGTGGAGTTCAGCTGGGGCCCTTCTCAAAGCTGCTAGGCCTGCAGTTTTTGTGTACGGGTGGGGAAACTATCTGGCCTAGGACAGCCTCTTGGGCAGGGAGGGCGGAAGGTGCCAGAGACCCTGGGCACAGCCCGGAACTGCCAGATGCTGTCTCCGGTAAGATAGCAGGTGCGTCCTGGGAAAAGCAGCTTGCAGGAGCTTCTTCCTGGGAGTGTTTCAGGTTCTACCTCCTCTTTCCAGAGTGTAGTTAGGGGTTGGGGACCCACTAAAAAATGTTTTCCCGCGTACTTCCTTGCCACGGAATTCACTGCTCACATTGTGGGGAGGGACGCAATGGGATGCTCTAGGGCTCCCTGACGTCACCTCAGCTCCAAGAACCTCGAGGACCTGATATCCTAAATCCGCTAGAATCTTGGTGTCCCCACAGCCGGCTCAAAAGAGTCCCATCCCACCTCTCAGAGCGCTAAGCCTCTGTGACGTCACGGTCTCCTCCCACAGACACCTTGACGTCACAGAGGCCTCGGGCTGGAGCATAAGGCTTGAATGAGGTCCACAGAGGCATTCCATTGCGTAAATTCATGACATCACAGATGGGCCCTGCCTCGGGCTAATATATCCACACCGCTCGGCCCCGCCCCGCCCCGCCCCGCCCCGCGAATCGGCCCCTGGAGGCGCCACGAATTGGTTTGTCCCCATCGACAGGATCCGCAGACCCGAAGCGTTGGCAGCTGTCCTGAGTGAAGGGCGGTGCCCTGCAGCGTCCTCTTCTTGAATCAGTGGTTTAGAGTGGTCTCCCTGCCCGCGGGGCTTCAGGGCAACATTTGCCGCGGCGTACACAACCCACCCACTTCTGCGCCCACTGTGGCCGCGCCCACTGCGGCCCCGCCCTCCTCGCCCACTGCGCAAGCGCCACGCGCAGGCGCAAAAGGAACTCGTCGGCCAGTGCTGCTGGTGCTGGAGTCCGGAAGCTGGCGGCGGTGCGTGGAAATCGTTGCGGAGTTCTGTTTTGCTTTTGGGGATCACAAACTCAGGGGCACACTGGCCCGGCGGGCGCATCCAGCCGTTGGCGTATGTGTGGGCAGAAAATGCAGACGAGAAAGTGGGTGGCGCTTGGCTAATGCGGGCTGGAGCTCTTGACTTGAGTGCCCAGTCCAGCGCCGCAGTCCTACAGAGGCCCCTGGGATCTGAGCTGGCGAGGGTGGCGCGGCGGGCCCTACCTTAGGCCAGAAAGTCCGCTGCGGTCCCAGCCCTTTTGGGCAGGCTCTCTGAGGTAGATATCTCAGACGGTCTTCAGCCCGGTGGAACGCCCTGGTCTCCCACTCCACCCGTTCATCTCGACTTTCTGGGCCGTCTCTAGAGCCCAGTTGGCAGTTGGCATATGTTTCAGATGCAAAATTCATTACGGACTTGAGATGCTAGGTTGGAGTCAAATCTCATGTCAGTGGCGGAGGAAGAATTCGAAGCTGTGCTTTCATTGAGGGGAAGGGCTGGAAGACCCAGCTCTAGCTTTTTCTGACAAGCACAAGTTTTGGGGAAGTCCCTGTGCTTCGCTGAGCCTCAGTTTTCTTCCTATAATGGGGGTAGGGCTTTTCCTACCTACCTCATTCACTTTATGTAGAGGTAAAAGTCATACACATTTTACCAATAACGTATTCACTGCTTGAACCAAAAATTACCCTAGTGTGTTGTAGAACAACTTTGGCATGTATGAAGGCCTTGTAAATGATGATGATGATGATGATGCTTAGAAATACTTCTCAGCATTTTGACGTAGCCTGCCTCCCAACCTACCGTATTCCCAGGAGACACCACCCCCATCTTTATTATAACAGAGGGATCCTGAAATGAAATGAGAGAGGAAGAGTATCACTGGACTTCTTGAAACCTCCGGCAAAAAGCCTTTTTTCAATGACATAGGGACCAATGGATTAATCAGTTCACAAATTGTTATGTTTGGTTGGGAAGAAGTGTTATGACCCTCTGTCAGAGCCCTACTTACCACATGTTTGTGGAACCCAGGGAGTTAAAAAACAACCTATGGCGACTGAGGTGTGGAGCTGGGGGAGGGAGCCTATGTATGTATGTGGCAAGTGTGACTGCATAGATAGGGAAGTGCTTAAACACAGGCTTGCAGAGTGAAAGACCCCTTGTGGATTTGTGCTTTCTTACGATTGACTGATTGAAACAAGTTCTCCCTCAGTTGCCTAGGCTGGATTGCAGTGGTGCGATCAGGGTTCATTGCATCCTCAACCTCCCGGGCTCAAGCAGTCCTCCCACCTCAGCTTCCTGAGTAGCAAGGCTGTTACAGGCATGTGCCACCATGTCTGGTAATTTTTTCTACTTTTTTTTTGTGTAGAGACGAGCTCTTGCTATGTTGCTTAGACTGGTCTTGAACTTCTGGGCTCAAGTGATCCTCCCACCTTAGCCTCCCAAAGTGCAGGGATTACAGGCATGAGGCACCATGCCTGACCCATTTGTTTTCTTTGACTTGTGTTAGAGCATCCTAGCCTAAAGAAAAAGTGGCCACACAATGTTCTTTATGTGGACTTCTGCAGGAATGTTCCTCTCACCCAGTCACCCCAGTCCTGGCAATTAGCTGCCATTTTTTTTGGTCATTTTTCCTGGCTAAGTCTAGTTCCAGCTCCAGAGATTAGAATATGAAAGGATTAACCCCCCAAAATGGGATGGAAGGATGAATGAGTTGAAAGTTTTTGTTTCCCTTTTCCAAACACTGAGCTGGCTCTCATCAGCGCAGCTGTCTCTGGGGATGTATAAAGCATAATTAATACATTTTAAATGTTTGGTTTGAACTTTTTTTTGCCAGTGAGATAAGATAAGGAATTTTTGTCATGACAAGGGAAGGGATGGATTTCTTTCTATCATTTGCAGGAGTGGGTACCACTTGGAGCCTGTAGGTAGACAGTTGCATGAGATGAGAGACTTTATAGGGGCCATGGAAGAAAGCCAGTGGAGACGGGGAAGGAATGGCTAGACTCTTTAGCTTCTAGACAACCGGAGGGGGAAAACGAACTTCCAGAGAATTTGGGTTTTGCCTTAAATATTGAAATTTGCTTGAGCGTTTGGTCCACTTCTTATTAACCTGGGTCCAGAACTGAATGTCTGTGCAGTCGGAGCTCAGAATTGCTTTGGTATCTCACAGTACACATAGCATTTCCCTGTTGGTGTATGGTAGGCGAAGAACCAGAGCATGTGTGGTGCTATAGCCATCAGGAATAGTCTCTATGACCTTATCATTGGAGAGATCACTGGACACTGAAATATTTGAGCATGGACACTCTAAGATGGGTGAAAATACTAGAAGAGTTATTATTAGCAGAGGGATCTATGTATCCATAAGATCCATATTTTTAATTATAATGTTCATATCTTTTATATTCTTTTCAATGTCTTGATTTCTTTACCTGTTAATTCCTAACTGACACTTTAGTGTGTATTAAAAACTCCCGCCATGATGGTGGAACTGTCATTTTCTTACTGTAGTTCCGTCAAAGATATATAAATTATATATACATATATACATAAATTATATATATGTACAAACATATACATGTATGACTGTTTAAGCTATTTACATTTATTGTGATGTCTATATTGCTGTTATCTTCTACCATCTCACTTTATGTTTCTAGTTGTCCAACTGTTTTAATGCCCGTTTTCTGACTTCCTCTGATTAAAATGATAAGCTTTCGTTTAATTTCTTTAGTGGTTACTCTTGAATGTTTAATATGTTTACTTAGCTTAAAGTCTCAATCAGTAACATCACTTACCTTTTTAATAATATAATAAATACAGCAACTTCAGTCACACCTGACCAAGATCCCAATTTATATGTCCCACAAAATTCATTAGGCTCTTTACCCTCACCACCCTTCTCACCACTCCTGGGCCTTGGCTGCTCACCTAAGAGGCATTGCTTCCTTTGGATTTTCGGTGGCTGCATGGAAGACCAGCTTATCCTTGAGTTCAGCCTGACCATGCTTACGTTTGTCTCTCCATGACAGTCAGCAGTACTCTTGGGAACTCAGTGTGGCAGTTGGGACAATGGCAGGGGCTGGGGCTTTACCTCTGTGGGAAAAGTATGAAACATTGCTAGGGCTTTTCCAGCCAGAAAGCTGGGCAAGCTTTTACCCCTAGCAAAGGATCAGTTTTATTTTAATTGTCATAAGTGTGTATTTAACTGGGCCAAGGAGGATTGGAAGTGCTGGGGAAAGCATTCAGTTGTAATACATTCCTTCAGCTTTACCCCCAAATGTTTTAATTTGAAAATTTCCAAGCCTATAGAAAAATTGAAATAATTTTATAGTGAGCATCCATAGAATGGATTTCTTTGAGTTTATCCTCCTTGGGGTTTTCTCAGATTCTTCATCTGTAGGTTTATGCCTTTTTTCATATTTGAAAATGTTTCAGCCAATTACCACCTAGATTTCACAATTGATCTTTTACTATACTTGCTTTATCACACATTCATCCATCAATCTATCCTTCCAACATTTTTAAAAATGAAAATTTGCAAACATACAGAATAATGGAAAGAATAGTACAAAACACACCCTCAGATTATCCTCATAGAGTCAATAATTGACAATGTTTTATTCTATTTGTTTCCCTCTCCGTCTTTCTCTCTGAATCATTTGAAAGTCAGCTCCACACTTCGTTATTATTTCATCCCTAAATATTTTAGCATATATCTCTTAGAAATAAAGACATTATCCTACATAACCACATTATTATGACACTGAAGAAAATTAACAATTTTATATCATTTCATGATCAAATGTTTTATCTATATTTGTTTCTCCAAATTTTCCAACCTCTTGTATTTTTAAAAATCGGAAACCAACAAAACTTCTTACATTGCATTAGTCTTTAGTGTCTTTTAATCTAGAACAGTCACCTGTTTTAAAAATGTGTTTTATTTTGAAATAATTATAGATTTACAGAAAATTACAGAGTGGTTCCATACACACTTCACTCAGTTTCTCTCAGTGGTTAGTTACATCTTGCATAATGATAGTACAATATCATACCAGAAAATTGATATTGATACACTGAGTGTGTGTAGTGTTATGCTATTTTATCACATGTGTAGATTCCTGTCACCACTACTACAATCAAGATATGGAAATATTTCACTAGTTAAAACATTTTAACAGTTTGAGGAAAGTGTAAAAACCTGACCTCCCTTTAAGCTCCTTTATCCTCCCTGTTTATGGCATATTGGCGTTAAATATTTCTTCTACATACATTGAGATCCACATTATACAATGCTAAGTTTTTGCTTTGACCATCAAATGTAATTTAGAGAACTCAAGAGGAAAGGTAAAGTTTATTGAATTTCACCATGTTTTTGCTTTTTCCATTGTTCCTTTTTTCTTCCTGATGTTCCAAGTTTCCTTCTTTTATCATTTCCTGTTTTGAGAACTTATCTTCTTTAGCCATTCTTTTAGGGTAGGTATGCCGGTGACAGATCCTTTTAGTTTTCCTTCATCTGAGTATGTCTTTTTGCTCCTTCATTCTCGAAGGTTAATTTCATCAAGAATTCTGGGTTGACAGTTACTTTCTTTCAGTACTTGAAAAATGTTATTACTTTCTTCTGGCTTCCATGGTTGCTGATCAGAAATCCACTGTCATATGAATTGTTTTTCTCCTATATGTAAGGTGTCATTTTTCCAATGCTACCCTCCTCTCCTCTCCCCTCCCCTCCCCTCCCTCCACTCCACTCCCCTCTTTTTTTGAGACGGAGTTTGGCTTTTGTCACCCAGGCTGGAGTGCGATGGTATGACCTCGGCTCACTGCAAACTCTGCCTCCCAGGTTCAAGCGGTTCTTCTGCCTCAGCCTCCCAAGTAACTGAGATTACAGGTGCCGGCCACCACGCCCAGCTAATTTTTGTATTTTTAGTAGAAACGTGTTTTTACCATGTTGGCCAGGCTGGTCTCGAACTCCTGGCTACAGGTGACACCCACCTCAGCCTCCCAAAGTGCTGGGATTAGAGGCATGAGCCACCACGCCTGTCTTCCAGTGCTGCTTTCAGATTACTTTCTTTGTCTTTAATTCTTCAATTTTCAGAAGTTTGAGTATGATGGTTCTTGGTATAGATTTCTCTCAGTTTATCTTCTTCAGGGTGTTCTCAGATTTTTAAATCTGTAGGTTTATGCCCTTTTCTATATTTGAAAATTTTCCAGTCATTATTTCTTCTAATGCTTTTTCGGCTCCACTTTCTTCTCTGCTTCTTAGACTCCAATGACACAAATACTAGAATGCTATTTTCCCACAGGTACCTGAGGCTCTGTTCATTTTTTTCAGTCTATTTTCTCTCTGTTTTTCAGACTGGGTAATTTCCATTGTTCTATTATCTGGTTCACTGATTCTTCCCTCTGTCCCCTCCATTCTGTTGTTGAGCCATCCATTGAGATTTTTAGAAAATTTTAATTATTGAATTTTTTAAATTCTAAATTTCCATGTGGTTCTTCTTTATATATTCTATTTCCTTATTGAGACTTTTTATTTTTAATTTGTTTCTAGTGTTTGTAATTGCTAATTGAAGCATTTTTATGTTGGCTGCTTTAAAATTTGTGTCAATAATTCCAGCATTTGTGTCATCTTGATGTTGGTGTCTGTTATCTTTTCTCTTTAAAGTTAAGATTTTCCTTGTTCTTGGTGTGACCTGATTTTCCATCATTTTCTTGGAATTTTGGGTACTATGTTATGAGATTGGGTTTTGCTTAAATCTTTCTTAGCAGGTCTCCTTTGACACTGCTCATTTGGGAAGAAGGAAGTACTGCTTTGCTACATGAGAGGATGAAGGTCTAGGCTCCCCTCCAGGCCTTTGAGGACACCTCCCATGCTCAGAGGGGCAGAGGTGCTTTTTTACTGATCCTCATGTGGCTTCTACTAGGAGGTAGGTGAAAGGCCTTGTTATCTCTGGGTGGTCGTGAAAGTTTGACTGTCCACTCAGTCTTCTCAGGCATCACTTGGGTGGGACAGGGAGGGGTGCCCTGTTACAGCTGGAAGAAAATGGAAGTCTAGGCTCCCTACTCAGTCTTTGCTAAGTGGTAACCTGTGGCTTTATGAGTCTCTGTCTAATTGCATAAGTGAAAAATTATTGGCCTTACAGAAATATACACTAAGTGATTGGTAGATTTCTCCACAAATTCTTACTTCCTGGCGATAGGATGATCTAAGATGTTCCTGTTATTCTTGGATGATCCTGGGTTTCCACTCTAATGTACTGTGATATTTTAAATTTCACAATGCACAATCATCCTTCTATATGTTGACATAAAATGCCCTGGAATGGTCTTATTATAAAATTATAAAACCTTCATCTATCTCAAATATTGGAATTTAAGTTCCCTGTGGATAAAAAAGAACAATTGATATTTGTAGATTAGCTGCAATCTTTTGAATTTTGACACAGTAAAGTTGAGTCTTGCATTATTTTGTTTATGAAAAGAGAAAATCTAATGATTCTAGTGGCATGGTTTTCTTTTACACCCTACTCCTTTGTTTGATTTTCAGATCACAGTTTTTAACATAAATTTGTCCATAAAACTATAAGCCTCATTAAATTTTTGGTAGTGGAATTCCAGGAATCTATTTGCATTTTCCTAAAATATTAGGTTAGTTTTTTTCAGTGTAAAAATACTTCCTAAGGGGATAGAATTTTTTTTCTCTTCTAAAATTGTGCCTCTAGATTTCTTAGTGTAGTTTTGATCAGGAGAAATAATTATCAAAGCAAAAACTTTTTTTTTTGGTTAATATTTTTATTGATTAAGATTTATGTGTTGTTCCAGATTATGGACTAAGTGTGGGCATTATACAAATTGAGAGGAGTGGTCCCTATTTTTTCCAGATATATATTGTTATGACATAAAGTTGATTTCGGTAAGTCTGGACAGACTTAAATAGATAGTCTGGATAAATGGAACTAGGAGGCAGGGAACCTTGGTCTCAGTAGAGATTTTATTGCTGAACTTTCTTCGGTCATCTTAATCAAATCCTGTAGCATCTCTGGACCTCAATTCCTACCTATCAATGAGAATAAAAACACCTATCTTTCCTAACTTCTATAGTTTCTGTCTGAGAAAATTTAAATATGTGCCATAAACATAGATAACATTGCTAAAGACTGTTTACCTCTTTTTCTTTATTCTTTAAAATAATCTGCAAACACTACCAGTTTTTCAGCTGCTTCTGGTTTCAAAAATGTCTTAGAGCAAAGAGAATTAAAAAAAAAACTGCGTGGGATAGTTTTAAAAAAGTTTAGGCCGGGCGCGGTGGCTCACGCTTGTAATCCCAGCACTTTGGGAGGCCGAGGCGGGCGGATCACGAGGTCAGGAGATCGAGACCATGGTGAAACCCCGTCTCTACTAAAAATACAAAAAAAAAAAAAAAATTAGCTGGGCGTGGTGGCGGGCGCATGTAGTCCCAGCTACTCGGAGAGGCTGAGGCCGGGGAATGGCGTGAACCCGGGAGGTGGAGTTTGCAGTGAGCCGAGATCGCGCCACTGCACTCCAGCCTGGGCAACAGAGCGAGACTCCATCTCAAAAAAAAAAAAAAAAAAAAAAAAGTTTTAGACTTCATTTCCAAGATTTGCTATCTCCATTTTTGCTATTAGTGAGAACCGAATTTATTTTTCTTTCCTAAGTACTCTGATCCTTTAGTTGTCCTGGAGCTAGTTGTGTCACCTATGAAGATTTAGGCAGAAAAAAGCCTTGCACGTAGTTTAGAGAACTGTGTGGCAGACATCCCTGGATTAAAATAGCTGTAATTAGTAAATCAATCTCATGTTTAGGAATATGCTGAAGTGTGTGGATGTTCTGACTTGATCCAGAAACAGAATAAAACCAAATCAACTGCTTTCAACGTAAGAACAATTGCAAAAACAAAAATTTTGAAATAATGAACATAAAGGTTTGAATTGTAAATATTTGTTTCTAGAGAAACAAAAGAAATTGCACTCATTTCTAATTTCAGGGAAAGAGAGCTCAGTGGTAGTTAGACCACACCGACCTTGTTGGTGTGTTAAAATGGGAATTTTCACATAAGGTCATCTGTATGAGACAAGGAGCCCTGTACCACCTCCATGGTGGGAAGGAACTCTCCTTCCATCTGTAGACTGGTTCTTAGATGTGGCTCAGAACTGATACACACACACAATCCCTGCAGATTTTGTCTTCTATTCATAATCATCAGAGTTTGAAATTAGGGAGTGAGCCCAAACTAAGTATTACAGGTATTTTAGCTGTGGTTGTTAGGTCCTCTCACAATTAGTTGCTAAACATATTTTTGACTGGCAGGAAAAAATGTAAAGTAGTGTCTAGAGTTTTCTTTATGTCTCTAATATCGACTTATTTCCCCGCTATATAAATTATTCTGAGCAGCATAATGTGTACAGGCCAGAAAGGCATGGCACCTGAATATCAGTGACCAAGAAAGAATCTTCAGAGCTGCTAATGTAACCTCTGAGGAACCCAGGGGAAAAAATCCATTCTGCCCTTTTCAGTTTGTTGGTTTTATTATTTTGCACTAAGAATGATTGTCCTAGGCCTACCTGACTGACACCAGGTCTATCGAGGTGCTTGGAACACTGCCCCCCCCCCCCCCACCCACCCTCCTGCAAACACATAGCAAAGAGAGATGGGTGCACAGCTGGCTTTGGATTGGTGCTTCCTTTGGCCCTAGGGGTCCACTCACCCCTGGCATAGGAGGCATGCATCTGCATCTGGATCATGAACAAAACTGTCTCGCCTTGAAAGTACTACTGCTGGCAGAGTGATTTCAGAAATACCTGTGAGAGTTTCACCCTTTGAGAACAAACCACCTACCTCTCACTTGAGCTCTCCTTACCTGCTTTCCAAGGAGCCTAGAATCCCTCACTTTCTCATGAGAATCCTTCCTTCCTTCCTTAGTAAGAGATGATGTTTACTATAGAATGCAGACCTATGGGGAGGGGATATTGTATATAGCTACCATTTGTTGAATCCTTACCATATCTGAAACATTGTGCCAAGAGATTTGCAATCACAAATATTCCCATTTTTTTAAATGAGGAAACTGAGGCTCAGAAGTACATTTTTGTACAAGATGACAAAGTTAGTAAATCTTAGAACCAGACTTCAATCCAGATTCTTCAGACTCCAAAATCCATGGGCTCCCAAGACCCTGTAATGCCTTGTTGTAACTGAGATTCACTGAGGGGAGGCCCTGGCCTGACGAATGAGGAGTGCTGGGCTCTGACCTCCTGCCGGTGAGGAAGAGAGCAGCTAAGAGCTCCTGGGCTGAGAAAGCTTTGCCTCACCAGGTGCTCTTGAGTGCTGGCACAGGAAGGATGAAAGCTCAAGTCCAAGCACAAAGTGGAAGTCTTCCTCCTGCTTCACATGGTAGCCTTCCAGGGTGTCTCATTCAGGAGGGAACCCATCCTGGGAGAAGGAAGAGAGCAGAAATGTGGCCAACCCCTGCCTGCACTAGGGCCCTCATGCTTGTCTTTCTTCAGAAGAGGATGATGCTTGTTTGAAAGGGTGGCATAGTGTTTATGATGTTATACTGCATTTCTGTTCCTTTCACTAGCTGGATTATAAGCTTGTGAACCTGAAAAATGTTGGAGCACCTCAGCTGGGAATGTCAAGGGCTAACAGAGTTGGCAGTGAGGCCTCAGATGGGTTTCTGGTTGCCGTCTTGATGGGACATGGCTTAGACTTTCCATTGCCCTTCAGAGTTTCTTCTTTAGCCAGGTTCCTTATACTAATGATCAGTATGATCAGTATGGTTGAAATATAGCTGAAGATGGCAGTCAGCATACAAAAGTCACCCAGACCAGACTTTCAGGATGCAGCCTGAAACTTTTTTACCTTCTCAGTCTGGTCCAGGGACTTCTCCAATGTATTTCTATAAAAGCTGTGACTTAACATTTCTGATGCTGTATTACAAATGTCTGCTTACAGACTGCAGGCTCCTTGAGGACATGAGCCAGTTCTGCTTATCTCAGCATTCCCTGTGCCTTTTGTGCCACCTGAGCTTGAGAAGGTGTTCCTAGCTAAGCCGGACTTTGGAGGAGAACAGCCTTGGTCCAATTACAGAAATGAGGAAACTTCAAGGTAAAGAGGGGTGACTGGTTAATTGCGCTCCTGGGAAAAGCATGCTTCTGATCATTAGGTTGAGAATGAGAACCGTGTGTTTAAAACTGGAGTAAAAAGAACAATCTACTGGTAGCCCTGACCCCAGCCAGCATGAAGGGGCTGCCCAGAAGGGACATTTTTGGAAGTGGGAACAAAAGCTTTGCTCTAGAACATCCTAGATTGCTTTTCCAAATAATTATAATATGCGATGAAGGCTGCACCTTTTATTTCCATTTTATTCTGTGTTTAGGATGAAACATTTTAAATAAAAGTCCTGAAAATTTAGAAGGCAAATAAAGCAATCCTGCTAATTTAATGAAGGCAAAGCTGTAAATGCACTTTTATGGAGTGTCAACCACTCCCTGAGGAACCTGGTAGCTAGAGGGAAAGGAGGGGGGGGGCATCCTTTGACTCATCCCAAGGGGCCAGAACCTTTTTTCACTTTTCTGTAGCAAGTAGGGCTTCTAGAGAGGAGAGCTCTGCTAGTAAGGAATGATCCAGGGCCTTCTGCCCTATGAATTTTTCCTTCAAGTGGCCTTGCTTTCTTTCTCCATGATGAGACTGGAGGCATGGCATGGCTCTTTGAAAACCACCATCCTTTTGTGTTGGTGACCTTCTCCCTCTGGTACCTGTGTGCCAAGGGGTGCGTATGGAAGACAGGCTTCTGTCCAGTGCCCTCTGTGGTATGTGGCCTATCTACAACACTAGTCAGAATGCAATGGATAGAGGGCCACTCTGTACCCTGGGGCGTTCTTTCAGTAATCCCCTCATCACAGTCACCTCCAAAGGCTGCTCGCCCTGACAGTGGGGATGTGATGGGCAGCCTGTCAAATAGATTGTGAGTGCATTAGCAGGATTAGCAGTGAAGGCTAATATTGTAGCATTTCCAAAGTTCATTCATGGCAGCTGCTTGGCTGCCAAATTGGGCAGGCGCAGGCTTCAGAATTAATGTCACATCTGGGACGGCCCTGATGTGGTCAGAGGCACAACAGTCCCATTGTGTTTGACTTGTGTTTATGTATTTTTATTCTATAACAGAGTTTGATTTGTAACATTAGTAGAAAGATACCGTCTAAGTGTTCTTTTCCATCTTATTGATGAACTAGCTGAAATACTTCTGCCACCCTTCAAAACTAGATGCTTTGTTTTTGGTAGTTCTTGGAGTATTGTTGATTTTATTTCTGCTAGTGAAAGTAATATACCTTCATTTTGGAAAAATGTGATCAGAAAAGTACAAGGGAGCCATTTAAAATGCTCAGTACTTTTACTATATAGATATTACCTCTGGTGCTATATGTATTTCCATGTGATTTTCCTACTGTGCATATATATTAAAGAAAATGGTGATCATACAATATATTTGGGTTTGTTTCCCTTTTAAAACACTGAATATGGTTGGGCACGGTGGCTCACGCCTGTAATCCTAGCACTTTGGAAGGCTGAGGCGGGTGAATTGCCTCAGCTCAGGGGTTCGAGACCAGCCTGGGCAACACGATGAAACCCCGTCTCTACTAAAATACAAAAAAATTAGCCAGGCGTGGTGGCATGCACCTCTAGTCCCAGCTACTCAGGAGGCTGAGGCAGGAGAATTGTTTGAACCTGGGAGGCAGAGGTTGCAGTGAGCCGAGATCGTGCCATTGCACTCCAGCCTGGGCGACAGAGTGAGACTCCGTCTCAAAATAAATAAATGAATGAATAAATAAATAAATAAATAAATAAATAAAAACACACTGAATATTATCTCATCAACATTTGCCATTTTTTGCACTTTTAGTGAAAATATAAAATTTAGTTACTATAAAATAGTTTATATGAATATATTTGTATTAGTGTTCTATTGATGTGTAACAAATTACTACAAATTTAGCACCTTATAACAATACTCACTTATTAGCCCACAGTTCCGTAGGTCAGAAGTCTTGCATGATATGACTGGGTTCCCTGCTCAGGGTCTCACAAGGGCAAAATCAAAGTGTCAGCTGGGCTGAGTTCTCTGGAGGCTCTGAGAAGAATTGCTTTCAAGCTCATTCTTGGTAGCAGAATTAAGTTCCTTAAGTGTGTAGAACTGAGGTCCTGGTTTCCTTGCTGGCTTTCTATTCTTAGCAGCTGAAGCCGCCTGCTTTCTCTGCCATGTGGCCCCTCTATCTTCAAGCCAGCATTGGTGCATTGAATTTTTATTGTGTTTTGAATCTTTGACTTCCTCTTCTGTGATCTGCTGGAGAGAACTGTTCACTTTAAAGGGCTCATATGGTTAGGGCAGGCACACAGAATAATCTCCCCCGGCTTAAGGTCAACTGTGTCAGATAACATAATCTAATTAGGAGAGTGAAATCCATCACATTGATAGTTTCCAGGATTATGCAGGGCATGTACACTAGGGACAGGGAATCTTGGTAGCCATCTTATATTTCTGCCCACCACAATATTATATGTAATACTTTTTGTATTTTCAGAATTTGTTTATTTCCACTTTCTTATTATTATAAATAATGTTTTGGGTGAAATGACATTTTGTAATTTGCATTTTCTAATGAAGTTCAACATTAATTTTCATATGTTTTTGGCCATGTATATTTCTTCTTCTGTGAATTATTCCTTGCTGTTCTTTTTTACAGTATTTTTTCTAATTGATATATAATGCTCTTTCAATAGTAAGGTTACTAAGCCTTTGCTGATTTAAAAAAAAAATTGTTTATAGAAAGTAGTCTCACTATGTTGCCCAGACTAGTCAATAAGCAATCCTCCCACTTTGGCCTTCCAGAGCACTGGAATTACAGGTGTAAGCCATTGTGCCTGGCCCCAACTGCTAATTTTATCACAAATATTTTACCTTTCTTTGCTTACTTTTTGATCCACAAATATTTTAAACATATATATACACAATTCTACCTGTATCTTCCTTTTTCTTTCTGCCTTTGGAGTCATTTAGAAAGTCCTTTTGTACCCCAAAATTTTAGAAGTATTGAGTTACATTTCTCTGTTACTTTTAGAGACTTATATTATTTGTATTTAAACTTTTATGTACATGAAATTTATTTTCTATGTAGTATTAGGTACATAGTTAAATTCCCCCTCCCCCAAATTGTTAACCAGTGATTCTAATGAAGTAACTCATCCTTTGCTCTCTGATTTCAAATGCCATTTTTGTACTTGACCCATTTGAGTTGCTTTTTATTCTGTTCAATTTTTCTATTTTGCAGACTGGTATAAGACCCATGTTCTTACAATGATTATAACTGAAATAAATTTAAATATTTTGCAATACCAATTCCTCCCTGTGATCTTTGGTTTTCAGTATTTCACTGGCTATTTTACCCTTCTGCTTTCAGGAAGTTTAGAATGAATTTAAATTGCTAGTGGAATTTTATTTGAAGTGCATTGATTTTTATATAATTTATTTTGAAGAGGTTACATTTTTGCCTTATGTAGTCTTCCCATTCCAGAAATATGGTATGTTTCTATGCTTATTAAAATTTTCTTTTCTATTTCCCAGTGAAGTTTTATTTTTCTATTTTAATACAATTTTAAATTTACAGAAAACTTGCTGAAATATTAAAAATAGTTTTTCCCCTGAACTATGAGGATAAGTTGCCAATATGATGCCCTTTTACCATTGAATATTTTGTGTAATTCTGACAAATAAGAACCTTCCATGCCTGGTGTGGTGGCTCATGCTTGTAATCCCAGCATTTTGAGAGGCGGAGGCAGGCGAATCACCTGAGGTCAGGAGTTTGAGACTAGCCTGGCCAACGTGGTGAAACCCCATCTCTACTGAAAATACAAAAATTAGTCGGGCATGGTGGCAGGCGCCTGTAATCTCAGCTACTCAGGAGGCTGAAGCAGGAGAATTGCTTGAACCCAGGAGGTGGAGGCTGCAGTGAGCCGAGATCACTCCACTGCACTCCAGCCTGGGAGATAGAGTGAGACTCTGTCACAAAAACAAAACAAAACAAAACAAAACAAAACACTTCCATTCAACTATCAAAATCAAAATCAGAAAATTAACATTGATATATTACTGCCATCTAATCTGCAGATCTCATTCAAGTTTCACCAATTTGCCTAACAATGGCTTTTATAGAAAAAGGATCCAAGTCATGATCCTATATTGCATTCAGTTGTCGTATGTCTTTAGTCTCCTTCAGTCTCAACTTGTTTCTTAGTCTTTCCATGACTTTCATAATCACAACAATTTTGAAGATGATAGGCTGATTATATGGTAAAATGTCCCTCCTTTGGGACTGTGTAATAAGTCCTCATGATTAGATTTGGAGAAGTGATGCTGTGCTTTTTTGGGGTATGGTAAGGTTAAGAATCATTATATAATAGCTACAAATTGTTGAACACATACTATATAAAATACACTTCACTAGGCGCTTCACATATTTTAGCTCTTATAATCCACACAAGCACACTTAAAAAGTGAGTATTACTGTTCTCATTTTATAGATGAGGAATCTGAAGCTAAGAGAAGTTAAGTGGTTTGTCTAATGTCACTTAGTAAGCTGCAGAACTGAGCCTAGGTCTCAGGCCTGTGTCCCTCCCAGCCTGTGCCTTGTGCCCTGCACCATGCTGCCAAGTTGACTCCTACCTTGGACCTGCCTGGGGAATGTCAGCATGGGCATCACACAAGAACACAGGAAATCCCATTTCCGTAAATATTCTCCAGACTCAACACTCATTAGTTGTATGGCTTGGACAACTAAGTTAATTTTCCTTGGCTTCATTAATTAATTAATTAATTCATCGACTTAATGATTACTTCTTGAGCACTTATACACAGGCAGTGTTCTAGGCCCTGGAGTTACAGCAACATAAGACAAAGTCCTTGTGGAATCTGTCTTATAGGATAGCTCTAGTTTCATTATTTGTAAAATAGGGTAATTAAAATATATGCATAACTGAATTGTGAAGAATCAATAAAATCATTAATGTAATGAGCTTAGCCCAGTGAAGATACATCATAATTTAATGTAAGTGTCAGCTATTATGTAAATATCATGAACAGTGAGAAGCCAGTCCAACTCTTGACTCAGTGACAGTGCTTTGAGATAGGGAGGGAGATATAGGATGGGGGAGGCCTGCAGCCTAGGAAGCACACTTTTTCCAAATCTGGGATCAAAGCACAAAGCTGGAAGATGATGATCTCAATGAAGACATTGGCAAGGCCTCCCAAAAAGCAGAGCCTAGAGGACACACATCAACACCAATTACTTGTTCAGCATGTGCTTCTCTGCTCTGATTGCCCAGAGCTGTGGCCAAGGATTCCACATTGCAAAGCAAAAACAAACAAGCAAAAAACAAACGGTGAGGACTAAAGGCAATGTAACACAAGTTGGAGTGTGTGGAGAGCATTGCTGTTTTTAAATTTTGGTTTTCTTAAATGGCTCACTGTCTTAGATGCCTATCTTAAATTCCCACACCTTAACATGTGGTATTAACTCCAACAGAAAACATGCAACCAGCCAAAAGCCAACATAGTTTAAGAAATTTAATATTTTATATGCATCACATTTTAGAAAGCTGTTTTTTTTTTTTATTTTTTTGGAGGAATGGGGTAACCACCACTGGACATTTTGCTTTGCCTCAGGGATACAGTTCTGAAACTTGGAGTTTATACCATAACTTGGCTAATCTGCTCAGATTCAGCATCTGTAACTCCTTTAAGTGGCATTTAGTATTATGACAAGAAATCTTTACTGTTTTTCTATTATAAAGAAACATTAGTAGACTGTACTGTAATATGTGCTCAAATTGGGTTACCGTCTCTGATGAACTGCAGAAGAAACGGAAACAGATAGTGAGTGGAACAGGGATGCTGGTGCAACCAATCCTCAATCTCACAGCACGCACCTCGGGGCCCACAGACTGAGGGTCACATCTTGCTAGAGTTTCCTGAGATGGAGAAAATGATTTCTTTCTCTCAGTTGGTGTGATGCTTACATGGGACAATGTGTGCAATTAACCTGGCACACAGTAGTTATTCAGCAAAAGTAATTTCCTTTGTTATCTCCTGTTTTATGAATTCAGCTTTCTTCAGAATTTTAAAAAAGCAGTTATAAATTAAAACACGTTGGTTTCTTATTCATAGCTGGAGGGCCTGGCACATAGAAGGTGTGATCATGGGAGTCTGTGGGATGAATTATTTGTGGTGCTTGATGGAAAAGTGTTTCCTGGCCAACTCCCTTATTGGGAGCAGCAGGGGGTAGGTTGGATGGTTCTGTGCTGTCTCCCAACTCTGGAGCTGTGCACACAGACAGGCTAGACTCTTCCTGGCTAAGGCTCATGGGAGAGTTATTCTCGTTTCAGTTTGGGCAAAAATTCTATGCACATGCTCTGCCTTTAAATTCACTTTTCAGATACTTGGCTTCATTCTATGTGCCTGAAACTTTACCAGAGTTTAGGAATTCAGGGAAGAATTGGACACCTTTAGGTAGTCAATAATTAGGTACCAGGGAAACTTATGTGCACAGATACACTCATGCATACATCAACATATGCATGTGTGTGTATGTGTGTGTGTGTGAGCATATATATAATATATATATTCATTTATATATATATGTGGAGGTGGTATCCTAAGGTAAGGGGAAACAATGTGGGAGACTCAAAGTTGTGAGTGTGAGTGTGTGGGGACCATGGCAAAATTGGGATCCATGGTCTCACAAGAACACAGTTTCATAAAAAGTCAAAGAAATTATGCTTAAGTCTGGGGTTGTCCAAGATCAAGGTTGCCTTCTGGACTAGAAGAATCAAGGTTGCCTTCTGGTCTCATAGGAACACAGGTTCATGGAAAGTCAAAGGAATGTTGCTTCAGTTTGGGGCTGTCCAAGAATCAAGGCTGTCTTCTGTAGATGCGAGGAGGACCAAGAGAGATGCCTGCTCAGAGTTGTGGGAGATAAGGAAGGGATGGGAGAGGGCTGAGTGTCATTGGGCAGGGAAGGGATCTGGAGAAGGAAAAGACTGGGTCTGGAAACATGGTGAGTTGTGAAGAGTAGGCCTGGCTGCAATCTTGTCCAAGCAGGGAGATCAAAGAGCCTCTGCTAGGTTTAAGACAATGAGACACACATCCTTGGGGAGCCAGGTGCTTCTGTGGCCAAGGACTCTGCAGCTTGTCTGGCTCTTGGATACATAGCTGAGAACAGACATGCGGGACTGATTAGAAAACTGCAATACTTGGGAAAAAATGTAGACATCAGAGACATGAAAATGGAAACATTCAAATGTTTGTGAATGGAATGTGCCTATCGTTGTGGTTTACGTGCCCTGGAGACCTTGCGAACAACCCATCCATACGCCTGGGGAGAACTTGTCTCCAGAGGCCCCTTCCCTCTCACTTGCACAGTCATAGGCTTTCCTTGGATGCACCTGATCCTTATCATATTTTCTCCTCTGAGATAGAACCTTTTTCTACTGGTTTTTATCCAGTAGTGGGCTAGAGGCCCCCTAAACTGAGGGCTGCAGAGGAAATCTTACATATTTTGTAAGACATACATACATGTCTTTGCTCTTTCAGCACAATCATATCAAAAGTCTCTTTTGGCTCTTGATATTGATTAAACACATTTTCTAGTGCATTTAATAATTATCTGAAGCCCCGTCATATGGAGTTTACCGTGTGTGTGTGTGTGTGTGTGTGTGTGTGTCTACTCTGCCCACCTCCTATTGATGGGACATATGTAACATTATAGAAGGAGATCTGGGGTTAGTGTTGGAGAACCTGGGTTTGAACTTCTTTTCTGCCACTGTATACAGGTACAGATATATAGCAAAAGGATAAAGGACTTACTCTAAAGGCTTATTAGTTGTTTATGTTTGGCAAATTGCTTAATCTCTCTAAATGTTAGATTCTTCATTCATAATATATAATTTGTAAATATTCACTAATAAATACATAATTTATATTCATAACTATATAAAGAAATAATAATACCTATCTTGCAGAATTCCTGAGAGGATGAAACATAGGAACAAATACATTAGTACAATGTTTGGCACATATTAAATATTCAGTAAATCTCACCTGTTATTATTATTGCTGTTTTTTGACCCAAGCTATTGTAATATGGGTACATTCTGGGTATAATTAGAGCATATGTTAAATATTTTTTTGGGGGGGGGGCACAAAAACGCACACATTGCTGTCCATAGTGCTGAACTATCATTGCATAGGGGTTGGCTGTCACTCCTAATCCTAGGCCACTGCTGATGGCTGTGCAGTCTCTCCCAGGAATTCTGAGCCAGGGATGTTGAATGATGCAACAAGAATGGTAGAGAAATAAACTAACAGTGGCTTTTGCATAAGTCACTGAGAAATTTCTAGGGGAGAGAAAAAGAGGCTTTTTTGTATCTTTTACATATTTATATTACCCAAGAATAAACCCAAACTCACATGGCTTAAATGGCCATGAAGGTAAGACGAGTTATATGTGATAGAGGGTTGAAGTGTTAGTGTGAAGGGCGAGTTCAAATAGTAAGCAGAACCCTAAAGGAGTAGAGATTGTTGAAATGAAGTGTCATAATCAGTTGGGTTAAAACAGTACTTTAATATATATTTTGAAATTTTGGCTCAATAAAATATTTGTAATTGTCAAACTGTCACAGATCAAATAAAACCATTACCATGTATATGGCCAATTTCATGTAACATTGAAAATTCAAACATATTTCTGCGTGTAATAAGTTTTTTTTGAGAGTCTGATAGCTTTAATGAGCAGGTCTCTTTCCCACATTCCTTTCCTTGGGTACTCTGGTGATGACTCTGGACATGTGGTTTCCTCTGGGCCTTATTTTCCCATTCCCCTCTTCTTATAACATGTTTCCTAACGTCCTTCCATTAGTCAATCCATCCATCCACCAATTAACCAATTACTAAGCACACAATTATGGAGCATCTATTGAGTGTTGTATACACTTGTGCTCTGTTATGTGTTTTGCATCAAGAGAGTAGCTTGTCCAATCTACCTTCTATCATGACAAACTCTCTCCTTTGTCCCAGTCCCTCCAGAATCTGCTGGTTCTACATTCATTCCCTCATTCAGCAACATTTACTGAGCACTTATTATAGGTCAGATATTGTTCTAAGCAATAAATATGGCCATAAATACTGTTATCTAGTGTCTGAATTGTTGAAATAGATGTGTGATCAGCTCCCTGTTTCTACCATCGGCCCCCTATAGTTTATTATCAGTAAAGTCAGATGTCTTTTTAAACCTAAGGCATAGCATGTTATTCCTCTGCTCCTAGTTCTCCCAATAGCTTTCCATCTCGCTTAGTCAGGAGTAGTGGAGGAGATGACGAGAAGTTATATTTTCTATGTCTATTTTAGTGACAGAAACCATAGAAGTTGTGATAGATTAGACATACGTTATAAGAGAAAAGAGGAGTAAATGCTGTCTCCAAGGATCTTGTTCTTAACAACTGGAAAGAGATTTGCCCATTACTGAGTTGGAGGAGACTAAGACAAGCATATTTGGAGATAAAAATTTCAAATCTGATTTTGGATATGATAAAGTGGAGGTACCTGTTTAGTGTTTAGAGGTACTGAGAAAGCAGTTGGATATGTAAGTCAAGTTTTGGTTGAAGATACACATTTTGGAGCCATTAGTAGATGAAATGCATTTAAAGCCATGAGTCTGTATGAGATTGCCCAGATAGATAGACTAGATAGATAGATGATAGATAGATAGATGATAGATAGATGATATAGATGGATAGCTAGATAAGGAAGGAGGAATTAGAGGTGAAAATTCACTTCTAGGAGTCACAGAAGGTCTTGATAAAAGCTGTTTTAGTACAATAGTGGAGTCAAAAGCCTGACTAAATTGTGTTCAAAAGGGATTAAGAAGAGTGAAAATGGGACAGCAAGCAATGACAGCTCTTTTGAGGTAGCTTGAAATCTGTGAAGGAACCTCATAATTTGCAATGGGCTAGACATGAGTAAACCATGAACATTTTTGTTATGGCTGTGTTGTTCTAACATGGAAGTGTTTTCCAAATAGTGCGTTAGCCTCAAAAGAGCTGGGCATCAAAATGTGAGTATCTCTCAAAACTAGCTAGGAAGGTGTTAAGTCATCAAAAGGCTGCACCACTTCCAAGCTTCTGTAGAAAGAGCTCAGGGCTTGCCATATGGGGCTTCTTAAAACAGCACTAGCAACAGCAACAGCCATAATAGCAACAACCGACAACAGTAAGTTAGAACTCTCATTCTGTGCTAACCATTACACTAAGTATGTATTTCATGGATTTTCTCATTTAAAGTCCAAAACCCAATGAGGTCAATGTCATGTTATTTGCATCTTATAGACTTAATACCTTATAGGCAGAGCTGTAGTCCTTCAGAATATTTGGTAAGACCTTGATTTTTATTACGTTTTTCATACAGGCATTGTTTCAAGACCCTGCTGAAAAGCAAGAATGTAAAATGATTTTTAAGAAGTGAGGTAGGGAATACTGTTTTCCCCAAGTGTTACCATGTGGATTGAGACCTCACTCTTCCTTCCTACTTCATTTCTCACTCACATGGCAGATGCCATTTTTAATGGAGGCAGCTACATCATTAATAAATAAAGCATAGCATCTGCAAGGGCCTTGTGTGGTTGTGAGAAAAGGCTGATTGTCTTTGTAGTCCATCTCCTCTTTGACTCCCTACTGTGATGTCTGTGGCTCTCCTGCCCCTTGTAGAGGGAAGGTCTTGCTTCATTCGGAAGGAAGCAAAGTGCAAAGTGAGGTCACTCTTTGGTTTCTGCTAACTCTTAAGACCTTAACTTTCAGAAACATTTCAGAAATGTTTCCTAAACATTTACAAGAAACAAGAGGTATTTTGATAGGCTTATAAACTTTATTCAGTTTTAACAAATACTGAAGTAAATGATTTACTATACCAATAGGAATTACATTTTGTGCTATAAAGTCAAAGGCCAAAAGAGTTCAGATAGCTACAGCTTTAATTAAGACTTCAGTGCATGCTAGAGTGTGGGTAAAGTAACACTGCACAATCTATGGTCTATTCTTTTAAAAACAGTTTAGCTACTCAAGTTCTATTTTTTTTTCAAAGAAACCTTCATGGAAAACTTAAGAATATTGGATTCCTTAGTGACAGTTGTAGGTTTTCATTAGTAGCAGATGGATCCATTGAAAAGGCTGGATGAAGAAATATGAATTGAAGTTAGGAGTCTGTTAGAAACCTGTCAATGTGACAATGTTTTGTACAGTGGCTTTAATACTTGGGTAGAATTAAGTACTCATTTTGTCTTCCTGATTACCATTTTGTCCCCAGTTTACTTGCACACACATAAACTCATACATTATTTCACATTTTATTCCTCCAGTATAATTTTTTGTTTATGAGCATGCTTTGGGTTTTGTTTTTTCCTGCCTTTAAGTAATTATTATTATTATTCTGAATGAAACCACATCTATAGGTATTGCATGTTTTTAAACACTCCTTCAAATGACTGTCTTAGACTTCAGATCCACTATTCATCCAGTAGAAACAAGCCCAGAAAATAAGATGTTTAGGGAAGGTTTCTGTACTTGTTTTCACTCTGAAAAGTTTTTGGAGACCAAAACAATTGGAAGTGTCAAGGAAATAAAGAAACTCTCTGTGTGATTCTGGTTTCCCATTGTATAATCCTTAAGGGATTTTTCAGGAGTTGTTAGATGCTTATTACGAAATTTATATAATAAATACGCTTTTGTCACCATTAATTTCTCCTCCTCCTTTTTTCCTCTTCCTTCTTTACCCCCCCTCTTTTCCCCTCTTCCTCGTCTCCTTCTCCATATTAATATTATTATTAATTTTTAAATTGTAGAAATATTTACCCTGTCCTTTCAGATTTATTCAGCAGACTTTTGACTTTAAAGGGTCTGGGGTAAAAACCTCCCTAGAGTTGCAAATGTCTTTGCTCTTTCAGTACAACCATATCAACAGTCTCTTTTGGCTCTTGATATTGATTAAACACACTTTCTAGTGCATTTAATAATTATCTGAAGCCCCTTTATATGGAGTTTACTGTTGTGTGTGTGTGTGTGTGTGTGTGTGTCTACTCTGCCCAGTTCCTATTGATGGGACGTACATAACGTTGTAGAAGGAGATCTGGGGATAGTGTTGGAAAACCTGGGTTTGAATTTCTTCTCTGCCACTTATTTGATGCCTGACCTTGGGCAAGTCATTTAATCTTTCTAAGCATCTGTTTATCTATATAATGAGGATAATATCTAGCTCATATGTTTGTGTTGATTAAATGGGATAGTTTCAATAGAAGGAAAACTCATAAATTGTAAAGTTCTAGTTAATGTTAATATATAGGTTGCAATAATAATAGCAATAACAATTTAATTGGAAAAAAATCCTCTTGTTGAAGACTAGAGTTTTTCATGTGACACAGGCTATTTTAAGTGATATGGTAGAGTTAGACCATGATTTACTTAACCATTTTCTAAATTGGGGCAATTAAATTGTTTTAGGCTATCCAGGTCTATAAATAGCATGCCAATTGGCATGCTTATGCATAAATTTTTAATCTCAATTTTTGAGTGTCCTTCGGAGCTTGGCTTCAGAAGGCCAGTCACTTTCTCCCATGGGTGCCATTGCTCTAGGCTCCTATCTTGTCAGTGCAGCTATGCCCTTTGGAGAGCTCCTTTTCCCCTTGAGCCCTCCCTGGACTGCAGAAGGGCCTCCAGAAAGGCCTGGGTGTGAGTAGGGTTGCCAGAGAAAGCATGAGCTTTGTGGTTGTTTGGTGGATGGTGAAGCTGTACTAATAATGCCCCGTTGTTCTGGAGGACCTTTGTGTAGGAGGGGATGGGCAAAGCAGAGAACAAGAGAGAGGTGCTGCTTCCAGCCTTTGGATGCGTGTTCCTGCCTGGAGTCCCCCATCAGGATCCAGGGGTCTCCCCAGCTAGGCTTCATAGGATTACAATTGAATTCTCAACTCAATTTCTTCCAGAGAGAGCAATCCTGTCTGCACCATCTCTCACTCCCAGTGTTGTCTCCAAAGTGAGGAGAGGGGGCAGCAACCCTCCAGGCTGTTAGCAGCTCTGTCTTTGAGTGAGTGGCCTGTGAAATGTTAGAGAAGACCCGAAACCCTCCTCCCTGGGTGGATATCACCTTCTTCCTTTGGATTTTATAAAGAACCTGATCCTCTTTGCCTGAATGGAGCCAAATAAACGGGAGTCTCAGAGGAGGTTGATGGCTCAGTCATAGAAGTCCCGCAGCGACGTCTGGTTTTGATGTATTGCTGAAGGATACGATCACACTCAGAGAACGAGATCACTTTTGCCAGTTTGAGAGAAAGGTCATGTTTTTAATTTAACTTAATTTCCTACACCAAAGAGAATTTTCAATAGGATATTCGACTTTTGCACCTTTAATGAGACCAGATGCTCTGGGGCCTGCAGCAATGAAGAGAAGACAGATTTTCTAGTTTACACTTCTACTTTGTGTATTTTCTAAATTGGGCATGTGTAGTTCCTTTAAGAATATGATTTCTCATTTGGGGTCTCTCTCTCTCTCTCTCCCTTCCTTCCCTTCTTCCTTCTTTCCTTTATCCCTTCTGCTTTTTCTCCTTCTAAGTATTATCTGATTGAGCACTCATCACAGGCTAAGCAATGTGCTTAGAACTTTACAAACATATATTTAATTTCCATTTTACAGATGTAGACACTGAGATTCAGGGAGGTTTTTAAAAAGACATTTAGCATATATTGTGTAGTAATTCATAGTAAATTACAGTCTTGGGCTCTGACACCAAGTCATCTGGGTTCAAGTCCAGGTTTGGCCATTTACTTGTGGAGTAACCTGGGAAAATCACTTACCTTTTGATTACTGGTCTTTGTTGATTGCTTAAAGTTGCAGGTTTAGTTTTATTTTTAATGATGACAATTTTATATACAATAGAGCATATGTGTAGTTTATAGAGTAATAAAACAAATGCCTGGGCATCTGCTGTGGTGGATGTTTGTGTCCCCACAAAATTATATATTGAAACCCTAACTTCTATGGTGATGGTATTAGAAGGTGGGGCTTTTGGGAGGTGATTAGGTCATGAGGGTGGAACTCTCATAGATGGGATTAGTGCCCTTATAAAAGAGAGCCTGGAGAGTTAGCTAGTTCCTTCCACAATGTGAGGACACAGTGAGAAGTCAGCAGACTGCAACCAGGAAGAAGGCCCTCATCAGAACCTGATCATGCTGTCACCCCGATCTTGGTCTTCCTAGCCTCCGAAACTGTGAGAAATACATTTCTACTGTTTATAAGCTGCTTATTCTATGGGATTTTGTCATAGCAGCCTGAATAGACTAAGACAGGACACATCTGCGTAAGTTTCCCTAGGGTTTAGACCTAGGAATGGGGTGGTCAGAGCTATGTATGTTCAACTTATGCCCACTAATTTCTAAATTTGTTATAACCCATTTATTTTCTGATTGAAGACTAGAGAGTTTTAATTTCTTTATTTCTTCAACACCTTGTGTTGTCAGACTTTAAATGTTTTTGCCAATGTGGTGGGTGTAAATGTATCTTATTGTTTTAACTAACAACTAATTTACAGTGAAACTGAACAACTTTACATATATTTATAATGTTTATGTTTTCTCTTAGGTAAAGTCCCTTTCATTTTGTTATAATTTTTTTTGCCCACTTCTTTTAGAGTCTCATTTGCCCCATTTTTTTAAATTGGGGAACTGTTCTGGAAGCTCTCTAGTAATTTTAGAGCTCCATGCTCTGTGATTCAAAACCAGATACTTCAATGAAGCCAACTCTATGCTTTTATAAATTGTATTCTTCTTTTGCAACATGCTGGTCTATCGTAGGGATTGAAGCCAGCTCAAGGCTCTGGCTGTTAGGTCAATGTATAAGGACAGTGTAGAAAAGGTCTTAGAATAGCCTAAGAGAGTTTTCTTTTCTTTTAAACATGCACTTTATTTTGCTCATAGGCACAGGGGGCTCATTTCCTTTTTTTTTTTTTTTTTTTCCAAGGAGAGTGTTCTGACCCTAGTTGGTTATTTAAAAATTCACATTGACAATTAAAAGTAAGATCTCTTGTTTCCTCTTCTGTATTCCCTCAAATATATATAAGCTGGGCACATATTTATGATTGGGCAGAATCCAGATATTTTAGTTAAAGATATGTGGGGGTATCTCTCTTCCTTTATCTGCTATTCCTCCCTGATAGTAGAATTAAGAAAAAATGCAAAGTTTAGGAGATAAATCCTTCCTGTTTCTGCAAGTCAAATATGTGATCACAACTTATTTTTAGGATAATTTATTAGGTATCTTTTCACTTCTCCGTTTCTAACTCAAAATTCCCTTTAGGTCAATGGTTTCAAAAGCAATAACAAATTAAAATGAAACAAAAATTCTCCAAACTGAGGCTCCAATCAACCAACAAAAAAACAAATTTAACCTCCACAAAAGAACCCTGGCAAGTGTGATCAAATCCAATATTACCTTTTGACTTAGATTAGGACTTAACATAGGAGTAACTAAAATTACTTGCACAACTGCCAGTGTTTGCGCCTACTTTAGTATCTTATCTTTTACTAGATCAGAAATCTCTGACCCAAAGAGGAAAAATGTGGTACAATGGGAAATCAGAAGGTTCAAGGTCTGGCCACTTATTAAGCCTCCAGTAATGCTCTGATGTCATCCAAGGTTCAACTTACTATAACATTGCCAAGTGGCTGTGATGAGAACTTTTACGTCACTGGCAATGAATAATGCCTGATTGGTAGGTGATGGTGGTTGTCAAAATCTCTTGAAAGCACTTTGTCTTCATAGAGTTTCCATCCTACATCAGAGAGACCCATGGTATGGAGTGTCTTGCCCTCCATGGACCTCAGAACAAAGCTGGGGATCAGTTCAGAAAGTTGGACCCAATTTTCAGAAGACTGGGTTACCAAAACTGTCTCTCCCAAAGAAGGCATGAGAATACACTGAAAGTGACAATAACTGTGAGGGCACTTGGCTTCCAAAGGGAGGTTATGAGAGATGGTTAAAATGACTTTGGAACTGGTAGCCTCTATTATATTCCCACAGGGCTGACCAGGATGGAGCTGGGTTAGGCAGAGAGTATGTATGGATTCTTTGAAGCCAGTGAACCACAATGTTTCAGGAGCACACACAGGTTTCTTTCTTTCTTTTTTTTTTTTGAGGCGGAGTCTCACTCTGTCACCTAGCCTGGAGTGCAGTGACACGATCTTGGCTCATTCAAGCTCCACCTCCCGGGTTCACAGCATTCTCCTGCCTCAGCCTCCCGAGTAGCTGGGACTACAGGCACCTGCCACCAGGCCCGGCTAACATTTTGCATTTTTAGTAGAGATGGGGTTTCACCGCATTAGGTGGGATGGTCTCGATCTCCTGACCTCGTGATCCACCCCTTCGGCCTCCCAAAGTGCTGGGATTACAGGTGTGAGCCACCATGCCTGGCCCACACAGGTTTCTGTAACTTCATGATACAAAGTTTCTGGAAGTTCTGTTGAATTCTTTCAAAGCTGGAAATAGAAGGTTTGGCCGCCCGGTGCCCTCCTCAAGCAGAGCGGCTGCCTTGTCTCTCTGCTACACGTTTTGCCTCTAGGTAAAATATAATATCATTCTAACCAAGAGTTAAAACATCTAAAAGATGGAAAAAGTGAAAACCCTTGATTCATAGGATAGTAAGGTGGTAGTGATGGTTGTGGGGATGTTATGTAAACAATGACAGAGGCCTTGATTGGCCAGTGTTTACAACTATACACAGTCATTATCTAAAAGTATAAGCATAGTTTATTCTTAAATTGTTGGGTGGTCTTTGCATTACATCATATATTAACAAGGTCTAAATAACAAAATATCCTCATATATACTCCATGATTTTTCAAGACTTTATTAATTCCTCCTTCTGCTGGCTCTTACTACTGCTCCTAGAATTATTAATCTACTCTCACCTCCAAATGCTTGTGACCCTCTCTTGTGCTACAATGGCTAGTTCATCCTTCTTGTTTTTTTTCTCCTGGTTCCCCTGGAAAAATCAAGTTGGGTTGTTTTGGGTATCCTATTTGCTTAGGATTTTGTTGTTGTTGTTGTTGTTTATATTCTAGATCAATGCTGCTGAAGCTTTAGTGGGCATCACCTGTAGAGCTTTTTAACATACAGATTCCTAGGATTAATCCCAACTAGTAGGTGAGGTGGGGAGTGGGTGTCAGAGAATTCACAGTTCTAACAAGATACCAGGTGATGCTCATGTAGCTAGTTTGAGGCCTTAATTTGATTAGTGCTGTTCTAGATCGTACTTAAACGGATAGAGTTTATTTACATATTTGGTATAATACATGAAAAGTTTTATTGTCTTGTGGTTTCAAAATAAAAAATATTGTGTATAATACAAATCAATTTTAACCAATAGTTACTTCTCTCTAAATTCTTGGCTTTTTGAGGACCAACCCTTACTCAGATTTTTATCCATGGTGAAGTCAGTTCACGTCATGCTCAGGAAGTATATGTTGATTGAACGAAAAAGGAAGGAAAAGATAACCAGCTGATGGAAGCCTGTAGCACTTGGGGCTCCAGGCTCACCCCTCACACCCTTGTGCCACATTTCATCCAAACCCTGGAAATTGTGATCTCTCTCACTTCCTGCTGCAATTCACTGGCAGCCTTGGGACCACCCTGCCTTAGGCTGAGAAGTGAGAAATTCTGAAAGCAATCGAACACTGTAAATTTTCACAGCAGTTCAACGGAAAGCTGTTGGGCACAGATGTTTCTGTAATTGTGATATGCTGGGAACATTCTCTGGCTCTAAGCACTGAGGGCCTGAGCCTCATTCTTCCACCTGGGTGCCTCAGTGGCCAAATCTCACTATAGTGAGGCTGTAATGGGAACCAGGTGGCAGCATGTGCCTGTCTTAAAAGAGCTGAGTGAGATTCATGTCCCAGTGTCAGTCCCTCCTTCCTTCCTGCCCCAGCGCATTCCTTGGGGAGTCAGTTTTCATGGTGGCAGACCCCACTACTTACTAGAGAGTGGGGTGATTCTTAGCTCCTTGTCCAAGATGGGAATGGAATCTCATGTTTGCTGGTGGGGAGAGCCACAGAGGCCTTCCAGTTGCTCTTTGATAGGCTGTAAGAAAAGAACTCGGGAAAGGCTTTGGTGGTATGAAAGAATATGGGTGTTCTAACTGATCTTTGTGTGATCAGGGTTACTACCGTCATTTAAAAATCCACCAAAGGATCTTGAAACTTGTGACATATTCCTTTCAAGCTGAATTTTCTTTTTGGGTATAATATTCCTGCTTTTAGGAAGAGATAGCCCTCATTTGCTTCAGGGCTCTTCCTGCTTTGAAACTGGAGGGAGGCTATGAATAGCACAGGGGAAACATCTGCCACTGTTTGAAATGCATACCACAAAACTGACAAAAGTTCAAGGAACTTGGATCGGTTTTCACAAATGTTTCCAGTTGGAGGACTTTAACCTGTGCCTACTGTAGCCAAAAGCATAGAGGACAGAGGGTGAAGGATGCAGAACAGTAGAGCTGACAAGAGGAAACAGTGTAGTGGCAGACATTTCTTGGGAGGACGCATGCCATGGTCAGTGTTCCAGTCCTGGTGACTCAGACTGAGTGACTGTCCTTGCGCTACAACTGTCAGTGTCGCCGCATAACAAATGCTCTTCTACTTCTTTTCACAAGGTATTTGCTGAACACAAGCTGTTGAAAACCTGTTTTTATAGACCTTAGTGTAACTTTTATGTCTCAGTTTTATCTATATACAACATTATCTATATAACTGTGAAACAAAGCAAATTTACTTTAAACAATATTCACAAATCTAAGAGATCCAAGGGGAATATCTACTTCCAATTGTAGCTTCCACGTAGAACATGTTCTACATTAAAACGTACATAGTTAGATCTTTCTTCTTGGTTCCCATTATTCACCATGTAGTTATTTTTTTAAAAAAGTTACTCAGGCTGTTGAATCTATAATCTCCAAATAGAAACAATTCGAAAAAGAAATATTTTTCTTTTATAATTTATAATTTTTCTTTTAAAATATTTTTTTGGAATATTTTTATTTTATCAGTTGGCTCAGTGAGGGAACTGATAAAATAAAACTAAAAGAAGCTTCCATAGGGGAAAAAAAAACCCAGATAAACTATTAGAAGTAATGAGAAAATTCAATAAATTTGCCAGATCCCAGATCAACTTAAATATATTTAACATTATTTTCACCACCAATAATAAACTATCAACTAAAAAACTTAAACAACAAAGACAATAACTTTCATAATATCAATAAAAACTGTAAAGTATCTAGGAGTTACCTTAATAAGGCATACACAGATTTATATAAAAATGTTAAATTCTATTTGAGTACGTATAAGATGATTTATTTAAATGGATATACCTTCCTAGTTTTTGTATGGAATGACTTAATATTATCAAGCTTTCTCCCCAAAGTAACTTATAAATTCAATATAATTCCATTTAAAAGTCTAGTGGGGTATTTTGAAGAACTTGATACAAACATTCTAAAACATAGAAAAATTAAGGTCCTTGGATAGCTAGGTCAATCTTAAAAAATAGAGAAAAGAGGTTTTTCTTTTGGCCTGATATTAAGATATATTACATGTGTGATATTTATATAAAGAGACTAATAATCCAGTAGAACAGAATAGAGAACCCGGACACATATATCTACGTCTGTATTTCTATGTCTAAATATCTATATTCATATCTATCTTTATTTGTATCCACATCTGGGAAACTAATATTAAAGAAAACTGGCACAACAAGTCAATGGGATAGGAGAGATAAGTAGCTTAGTAGTTAGGTTTGGAAAAACTGCCTCATAATATAAAAAATTTTTTTGACAACATACAAAGGTAAACTTTAGGTGGATTAAAGTCTTAGATATTGAAGCAAATGCTATAATGTTAATGGAAGAAAATATAGGAGAATATTTTTGATGGCTGGAAAGAAAAATCACTCCTTCAATAAAACCTTTAAAATACAATGTACGAAATAAAAAAAGAATTGATAAATTTGATTATGTCAAATTTAAGAAAATCATAAGTAAAGCTAATAACAGTATAAAAATTGGGATAATATTCTTGTAATGTTATTATAAGATATTAATATCTAGGACATAAAAACAACTCTTGTAAATTAATATGTGGAAGAGAAGAACCCCAGTAGAATAATGAGCCAAGGATATGTACAACCAATTTACTCAAGAAAAGATCCAAAAGGTCAGCAAACAGTCACCAAAACAGCATGGTCCTGATAATAAAAGTAGATAAATAGACTAGTGGAACAGAATAGAGGGCCCAGAAGTAAAGCCAAATACTTACAACTGATTGATATTCCACAAAGCATACAAAAACATAAATTGGGAAAAGGACACCTCAGTCAATAAATGATCCTGGGAAAACCAGATAGCCACATGTAGAAGAATGAAACTGGATCCCTATCTCTCAATATATACAGAAATCAACTCAGAATTGATTAAAGACTTAAATCTAAGACCTGAAACCATAAAAATTCTAGAAGAAAACCTAGAAGAAACTATTCTGAACATTGGTTTAGGCAAAGAATTTATGACTAAGACCCCAAAAGGAAATGCAACAAAAATGAAGATAAATTGGACCTAGTTAAACTAAAAAGCTTTTGCACAGCATGGCTGGCTCATGCCTGTAATCCCAGCATTTTCAGAGGCTGACGTGGGTGAATCACTTGAAGCCAGGGATTCGAGACCAGCCTGGACAACATGGTGAACCCCCATCTTTACTAAAAATACAAAAATTAGCCTGGTGTGGCGGTGGGCACCTGTAATCCCAGCTACTCAGGGGGCTGAGGCAGGAGAAGCACTTGAACCCGGGAGGTGAACTTTGCAGTGAGCTGAGATCGCACCCACTGTACTCCAGCCTGGGTGACAGAGCGAGACTCTGTCTCCAACAACAACAACTAAAAAAGGTAGGCAAATAATGTGAATAGGCATTTCTCAAAAGAAAACATACATTTGGCTAATAAACATATAAAAATATTCAACATCACTAATCATCAGGGAAATGTAAATTAAAACCATAGGGAGGGCCGGGCACGGTGGCTCACGCTTGTAATCCCAGCACTTTGGGAGGCCGAGGCGGACGGATCACGAGGTCAGGAGATCGAGACCACGGTGAAACCCCGTCTCTACTAAAATATACAAAAAATTAGCCGGGCGCGGTGGCGGGCGCCTGTAGTCCCAGCTACTCGGAGGCTGAGGCAGGAGAATGGCGTGAACCCGGGAGGCGGAGCTTGCAGTGAGCCGAGATTGCGCCACTGCACTCCAGCCCGGGCGACAGAGCGAGACTCTGTCTCAAAAAAAAAAAAAAAAAAACCATAGGGAGATACCAGTTTACCCCAACCAGAATGGCCATTATTAAAAAGTCAAAAAACAATAGATGTTGGTGTGGATGTGGTGAAAAGGAGATGCTTATACACTGCTGATGGGAATGTAAATCAGTACAATCTCAAAGAACTAAAAGTAGATCTACCGTTCAATTCAGCAATCCCACTACTGAGCATCTATTCAAAGGAAGAGAAGTCATGATATCAAAAAGACGTGAGCATGCATATGTTTATCACAGCATAATTCACAATTGCAAAGATATGGAACCAACCTAAGTGCTCATCAACTGGTGAGCCAATAAAGAAAATGTTTTATATATATATATATATATATATATATATATATATATATATATATGGTGGGATACTACTTGGCCATACAAAAGAACGAAATAATGTGTTTTGCAGCTACTTGATGGAACTAGAGGCCATTATTCCAAGTGAAGTAAGTCAGGAATAAAAAACCAACTACTATATGTTCTCATTTACAAGTGGGAGATAAAAGATGGGTACACGAAAGGCACACAGGGTGATATAATGGACATTGGAGAGTCAGAGGGAGGAGGGTGAGAGGGGCATGAGGGTTAAAAAAACTACATGCTGGATACAATGCAGTGATGAGTGCACTAAAATTTCAAACTTTATCACTATACAATTCACCCACATAACCAAAAACCACTTGTACCCTGAAAGCTATTGAAATAAAAAATTTAAACATTTTATAATTTATACAAAGTTGAAAGGAAAAAATAATAAAAATGGCAATAATTAAAAACTCAAAATTTACTATCTGCTATGCTAAAAAATAAAAAAGGCCAGCAAGCAAATGAAGAGATGCAATTTAACTGCAAGCTAAACAATAATAATGAAATATATTATTCTAGCTAAAATTATAAGATTTGATAATGCCAAGTGTTGAGGGGAGGTGCAGGCATATAAAATAACCCTCATGCTTTGCTGGGTAAGGGTACCCTAATGCAGACATTCTGAAGAGCCATCTGGCAGTACTTGGTCAAATTAAGTATATACATACTCTATGATCCAGGATAAAAATGCTCTCACAGTTCCATAGGCCACATATACAAGGATGAGCATTGCAGCATTTTTTTTTTTTTTTTTTTTTTTGGTAAAAAGGTTGGAGGCAACCTGATGTCCATCACTGGAAAAGTAGCATCTCTAGGTTTTCCTTTACGTGCAGTTTGAAAATAGGAGTAGCTTTTTAAGTTTGATTAAATATTGACCTTGTGAACAATTCTAGGCAAAGAAAGTCCCTAGAAAGAAAAACTGGATATACTGATAGTTTACATAAGATAGAGACTTAAATTGCTAATTTGAATGTTCAGAAGAAAAGTGACAGTGTTTTGGTGAGATGGGTAGTACCATTATAAACCAAACCAAACTCTAGTACTTCATTACACAATCTAGAGTACCCATTGTACCAGGCATTCTGCTAGATAACAGGATGGATTCAAGATTAATGAGAAGTGACCTTCTCCTGGAGGTCATAATGAAATGGTTTTGTCAAGTTCCTTAGGGTTCATGATACAGGCATAAAACAATGATCTACTTGTGATGTGAGAATGATTGTAGTGCACTAGTTATTGACCTGGAGTGCCTTCTCAGTAAAGGTTAGCATGGCCATAGATTCCACTGTGCAATTCCTATAGGCAAATCAAATACACCTCAGAAATAGTGCAGCCATAATTCCCCAGTCACTTATTTAATTGTGATTATTGTGGAGCTTTGTGCTTTATACCCAGATATGCCTGGAAAGGTGGCATGGCCTTGCACTGCTAATGTCTGGCTATAGCCCTACATCAGAGCAATTTCTGAAAGAGCATCTCACACAATTTTCTTATCCCTCTGGTAAAGAAAGGCTTCACCCTGCAGGAACCTCTGTAATTCTCTTTTTCTCTGGTCTGTTTGCTCTCTCTTTGCCTGTCATAACTGTGTTTACGTACCGCCCAACTCTTCTCATTAAAAATGACAGAGATAATGAGGCTCTAATGAATCACTCTCTAAGCATCAAAGTCACAGTAATCAATTACAACTCTATGTCACTAGGACAATGATCTCTGAATTCGTGATCTTTATGTAAGCTTGTTAAGAGATCCATTAGGAGGGAGCGTGTACTCTCTCTCTTCTTTGATATATTATCCCAGCAAGAAGCAACTTGTGTTAACAGTGCTTTAAGCTGGGAGTCACAGATTGGCAATGGGGAGCAAAGCGAACCTCTAGGATTCAACAACTGCCTGGGAGAAGATATCAGACAAAATGGAAAGGCGTTTTCTTCCTCCACACTGTGGGAAAAGCTGAGGTGTTTGGGACTTCACTTTCTTTCTCTCCCCGAAGAATCTACTCTTGCCTCTCATCCTGGCTCATCTCTTGTAAGGGATGAGACAGACCTGGTAGCAGTGTTAGGGTGGATGCTGAGTCAGCTAGCTAGGATGGTGGTAAGTAGCCTAGAGCAGATGAAAAATTATAATCCCAGTCAAAGAAGAGATCCCAGTGGGGTTGAATTTAGGAGGTAAGTTCTCTAGGACACAGACAAGTGAATGGGGTCAGTCAGCTATTTTGATTTTGGAAGTGATAAGAGAACACAGGACTTTGATCTAGAACAGGGAAGAGGTGTCCAGAACTTCCATTAGTGAAGTGGTGCTCTTACAGTGTAATGTGCGTGTCAGTTGGAAATGCAGAAATCACGCATCTTCTGTGTTGAGCACGCTGGGAGCTGCAGATTGGAGCTGTTCCTATTCGGCCATCTTGGAACGCCCTGGAAGGTAGTGTGTGTGTCAAGGCACAGGGTTGGGGTTGACACCGCCAAGCAGCAGCACCTTGGTGTGCACTCCTTTCTGCTGGGTCTGCTATAGAGTGTGGCATGGATATTACCATCTCCCCTTCTCTGGAAGACCTCACTGCAGACTTTTGGGAGGAAGGTACTGTAGGGTATTTCTGCAGCAATCTGCACTCACTCAGAGGAATCCCCAGAGTGATCACTAGGGTACAGAGGTCCTCCTCGGGCTTCCAGGGTGTGTTGATAGCTCTTCCTGGTCTTTGTGACCTTCACCTCCACCTCCCCTGATTCTTTATTTGAACTCCATTTTGTCCCCTGTATCAATCCCCATCGAGGCAGGAAAAAAACAAGTAAATCCTGCTGTTTCCTCCCTCTACCTCCCCATGTGATGAAGGCCTACTCTTGGAGACGCTTCCAAATCTGAATCAGGCTCCCCAGAGATAATCACTGGGCTTCTGTGTCCCTCTCCCTCTGGTCAGTGCTGTTCCATCCGTGGTCTTACTTGCAGAATGCCTAAATGGTCAGGCCTGCACACACTGCATCCCATTTAATATATGAAACAATCCAGTGAAAGAAAATTAGCATCTTTATTTTAGAGATGAGAACGCTAAGGCTCAGACATATTAAATAACTTGCTCAAGGTCACACAGCTAGTAAATGACACATCTGAGGTTTTGTCTTGAGCTCATCAGACTCTAAATTGTTTTGCTTCTTTCTATTACTCTTTTTTTTTTCTATTTTCTTCAGCTAAATTTAATTAGATTTTGTTTTTTTATTTTTATTTATTTTTATTTTTTATTTTATTATACTTTAGGTTTTAGGATATATGTGCACAATGTGCAGGTTTGTTACATATGTATCCATGTGCCATGTTGATTTCCTGCACCCATTAACTCATCATTTAGCATTAGGTATATCTCCTAATGCTGTCCCTCCCCCCTTCCCCAACCCCACAACAGTCCCCGGAGTGTGATGTTCCCCTTCCTGTGTCCATGAGTTCTCATTGTTCAATTCCCACCTATGAGTGAGAACATGCGGTGTTTGATTTTTTGTCCTTGTGATAGTTTACTGAGAATGATGTTTTCCAGTTTCATCCATGTCCCTACAAAGGACATGAACTCATCATTTTTTATGGCTGCATAGTATTCCATGGTGTATATGTGCCACATTTTCTTAATCCAGTCTATCATTGTTGGACATTTGGGTTGGTTCCAAGTCTTTGCTATTGTGATTAGTGCTGCAATAAACATACGTGTGCATGTGTCTTTATAGCAGCATGATTTATAGTCCTTTGGGTATATACCCAGTAATGGTATGGCTGGGTCAAATGGTATTTCTAGTTCTAGATCCCTGAGGAATCGCCACACGGACTTCCACAATGGTTGAACTAGTTTACAGTCCCACCAACAGTGTAAAAGTGTTCCTATTTCTCCACATCCTCTCCAGCACCTGTTGTTTCCTGATTTTTTAATGATGGCCATTCTAACTGGTGTGAGGTGGTGTCTCACTGTAGTTTTGATTTGCATTTCTCTGATGGCCAGTGATGATGAGCATTTTTTTCATGTGTTTTTTGGCTGCATAAATGTCGTCTTTTGAGAAGTGTCTCAATGGAACAGAACAGAGCCCTCAGACATGATGCCGCATATCTACAACTATCTGATCTTTGACAAACCTGACAAAAACAAGAAATGGGGAAAGGATTCCCTATTTAATAAATGGTGCTGGGAAAACTGGCTAGCCATATGTAGAAAGCTGAAACTGGATCCCTTCCTTACACCTTATACAAAAATTAATTCAAGATGGATTAAAGACTTAAATGTTAGACCTAAAACCATTAAAATCCTACGAGAAAACCTAGGCAATACCATTCAGGACATAGGCGTAGGCAAGGACTTCATGTCTAAAACACCAAAAGCAATGGCAACAAAAGCCAAAATTGACAAATGGGATCTAATTAAACTAAAGAACTTCTGCACAGCAAAAGAAACTACCATCAGAGTGAACAGGCAACCTACAGAATGGGAGAAAATTTTTGCAACCTACTCATCTGACAAAGGGCTAATATCCAGAATCTACAATGAACTCAAACAAATTTACAAGAAAAGAACAAACAACCCCATCAAAAAGTGGGCAAAGGACATGAACAGACACTTCTCTTTCTATTACTCTTAAGCTACTTGATGGTTTGGGTTGGGGATTTTCTTTCTTCTTAACTTGAACTGTTGGATTGTTCACCAGTTCCCCACCAGGGGCCTCTTTGGCTGTTGTCTTCTCTGCTTCCAGCCTATGCCAGTCTGTGACTCAAGTGGCAAATATCAGATGTTCTTAGTTGGGGATTTTTAAACCAAAGGGATCTCTCTTTTAGTGGTTGTGTAAATTTGATTTGTTCTTCAATATATTTGTTCATTTTTTTGTAGATTTCAAAATAAAGCCTTTCCTACCATTGCTGTCTAAGTTATTCTCATTGCAAAGCAATTAGTTGAAAAGAACCATTATCATTTACAAAACCTTGTTTCTGTGACCAGGATTTTTACAAAGGTTTTGAAACTATAGAATCAAAACAAAATAGTGAAATAAGTGGGATGCTGAGGGTGACATAAAGCTGTGGCTGTCATCTTTGATTACACATTTTTTATGTTAATAAAGTTAATCATTCTTATCAATTGTCTTTATAATTGGTAAATATACCTAATTTATTAATAAAAATGGATTTTAAAAATCTAGGTGTTAGGGTTTTATATATGCTTTTATTTGTAAAAAGAGTTCATCTACTTTTGAACTTAAAAATGTTTGCAGAACACTGCGTAGACAATCACTCTGAAAGTCCTTGTTCCCACTTCACCTTTGCTATTCCCACTTCTGTTGACCCCTACCTGCTGTTCATGCTCCAGTCTTCATAGCTTGACTTTGATTTCTTGGATTTGGAAATTGTTGTTGTTGTTGTTTGTTTGCTTGTTTGTTTTTTGAGGCAGGGTTCTCTGTTGTCCAGGCTGGAGTGCAGTGAATGGAGCAATCAAGGTTCACTGTAGCCTCGACCTCCTGGGCTCAATTGATCCTCTTGCCTCAGCCACCCCAGTAGCTGTGACTACAGGCACACACCACCATGCCTGGCTAATTTTTTAATTTTGGAAATGTTTTGGATTCCTTTCTTGCTACTTTGGATTTTGCATGAGGCTTTCAGCTTGACAAATACCAGCATCTGCTATTTTCTGAAGTCAAGGCTCACTTCATCAGCCCAGCCCAGTAGAATCAATTTCTTCTGTGGCTGAACCTGCAAATGAATCCTGAGCTAGGCCCCTACTTGGGAGGTGTGCACTAGGCTACTCTCTCTTGATAAGTCTCTAAGGGGACCATCTGGGAGCCCCAGAGATAAGTGCCTGAAGTTTATATTGTTCTTGCTTACATGTGGCAAGTCTGCACACATGCTGAGAAGCAAGCTTCTTGGCAATGGCACCCACTGCCCAATTATTTTTTGGGCCATTTAAAACACTAAACATTGCACTTTTCAAATAAGGTAACATTGGAGGAAACACAGAGTTCGTGACTCTATGCCATGCACTGTGCTAGGTGGTTTCTCATGTACTTTCTCTCTCTCTCTCTCTCTTTTTTTTTTTTTTTGCTTCTGGCTTGAACTAAGTGGAATAAACAAAACAAAGAATCCATTAGAGAGCACTTGTGAGATGGGACAGGAAAAGTTTGCTTTTATAAGGGAAGAGGTAAAGGGAAGTATTTGCCACCAGGGCAGGGATTTATTTACTCTGCTAGTGGTTCTCAGATTACACCCAAGTGGTCTGATGCCTTTGCAAGGCCCTGCAGGATTCTGTGTACATGGGTGGGATCATTGGCACTTTGAACAGAGCCAGGGGGATGATTTCTGTAAATGTTTAGGGCACTCTCATTTGTGAAAGGACAAACAACATGAGAAGGCATGATCTCTGTCAAGTCAAGAGCTCACAGGCTGGCTAGGAAGAAAAGTAATGATATGAAAAGATCATTAAGGATATTAGACAGCATATGGCTATGCGTGGCACAAACATTCAGGGCCCAGGAGAATTGGTAGTTTCTACAAGCTGGGGGTCCAGGAAGCCATTCAGAACAGTAGGGCTGGCCTAGGCCATGGGTAATGGGGTGCATCTTCATGTCCTCGCCCTTTTGCACTTTTTCCATGTCTTGTGTTTAGTCCTTGTTCCACAGTACCTTCTGCTTTGGTTACAAGGAGCAGATTCACCCATGCTACTCTAATGTGAGGGTGGGCATAGGGGATAGCATGAGGATTTATTGTAAAAAATCGAGGAGGCAATAAAGGCAATGGAGAGCTCATGGTATTTAACCATTCTGTGACTCAATGTCTTCTCTAAATGGGACTAATAATAGTACCCACTCTTTGGTATTTTTGTTAACAAAAAAATCTTTGTACAGTGCCTAGCTCAGTGGGTGGTGCATAGTAGGTCTTTAATAATGGAATTTTTATTATGACTAATACTTTTTGATTTTTCATAAGTTTTGCTTGCTGTGGGCCCCCATAGCTTCAACTCTATATTTTTACTCAATGGCTCTCTTGACTCCAGGGTTTTCAAACTTCTTTCAATTTTACTTCTTGTTGCCCCCTGCCTGATTTTCATTTTGTATCTGAACAACATTCTTAACAGAATCCCCCAAGTGTCTTAGCTCATGTTTTTGGGTGGGACCATGCCATATGTGACTAGTCATTTTATTACCAGGTTTTCAGTGAATGTGTGCTATCTTCTGGCCCAATCATTACAGCCTATTGTCAGGAGAAAAAAAAATACTTATAAGGGGATGTGGACATGGTCCATTGGGTGGGTGGATCTTGGTGTTGTGATGTTTACCTCTCATAGCCTGATTTAGCACAGACACTTGCCCAGTTCAGATCTACACACAATCTCATATTCTAGGTGCTAAGAGGACATATAGGCAAGAAATATGTGGCCAGGGCAGTGACTCACACCTGTAATCCCAGCATTTTGGGAGGCTGAATGAAGCAGGTGGATCACCTGAGGTCAGGAGTTCGAGACTAGCCTGGCCAACATGGTGAAACCCTGTCTTTAGTATAAATACAAAAATTAGTTGGGTGTAGTGGCCGGTGCCTGTAATCCCAGCTACTCAGGAGGCTGAGGCAGGAGGATCGCTTGAACCCAGGAGGTGGAGGTTACGATGAGCTGAGGTTGTGTAATTGCACTGCAGCCTGGGTAACAGAACAAGACTCTGTCTAAAATATATATATACGTGTGTGTGTGTGTGTGTGTGTGTGTGTGTGTGTTCCTTGTGAGACCTCTCTATCAGGGAGTAGTTTGGGGATGAACAAACAAAGTGCCCAGAGGACTTTAACATAGGTTAGCTTCTGAGGGCAGAGTAAGGGGACAGTGAGGGGACAGAGGTGGCCTTGAAGGTTAGTAATAGGTTCATGAACTAAAAGATACTGGCAGAGGGCTTTAGGTTTCTTGCAGGAAAATGTGAATGCAAGTACCAGATTCTTTGCTAAATATTCCTTACAATATGCCTATGAATTAAGTATTAATATTAGGCATATGAAGGAATGGATGCTCAGAAAGGTTAAATGACTTGCCATAGGTCACACAGTACTAATAAGTGGGGAAAGAATGATTCAGAGCAAGGCAAGAAGATCCACAATGATAGCAAGGGAACAAAGAGAGAAAGATGGGTGAAGCCCACTCCATCCAGCAAGGCCCTCTTGTCTGCTTGGCTGGCCCCAGCCTGCCTGCTGAGCAGTGTTGGGGAAATACTGAAAGATATGTTGCAAAGACTGTGGAGGATTCTGAACCCCTGAGTAGATTAGGGCTGGGACCAGGGTCTCAGTGACAGCCTTGACACAGGGCTGCACATGTCATGGTTCAGCCAGTGCTTATTGAAGTGGAAAGGGATTTGGCTGCCAGGTGGAGTCGGCGTTGGGGCAGGTTTCCTGGATGCCATCTAGGGCACTAAGCCTTGTTCCTACCCCATTTCCTCTTCAGCTCCCACCTCACTCAGACTCCAGAGCCATCTCCTAAAATCTATTTCTCCTTATGTGACTTTGGAGGACTCTTCCCCCAAAGGCTTCCAAGAGCTCTGAGGATAAAGGTCAAGCTCGTTGGCATAGCATTAAATAAATTTCCAATCTCAGCTCACCCATGTCCTTGTACTCTCCTTAATGTTCCCTAAGCCAAGCCACATTGAAGTACTTGCCCTTTCCCAAAACAGGACTCATGAGATTTACAGGCCATCAGCCATGCTGTGCCTGGGATGCCATGTAATATTAGCTAGTACTGTTGGCTAAGCCCACAACAACTCTGTCAAACAGGCTCTATTATTTCCATTTTATAGCCAAGAAAACTGAGGCTTATAGAGAGGTTCTAGTGCTTATCTAGGATCACAGAACTAGTAGGATCAGAGGAGGGTTTCAACCCAGGCAGCTCAACTCTAGGCATGTACTCTGAACCACTGTCCTATGTGGGTTCCCTCTTCTGTTTTTTCACTGAGTGATTCTTGCTTATTCATCATGGCTCAGGTCAGGTGCCTGTTCTATGACATTTTTCCTGATTATTCTCCTGCACTCCCAAGCCACTTGGTCAGATGTGTGACTCCACAGGGCTTCGCTGAATTGTATGATAGCATCTAGTACCTCTTATTAGAGTGTGTTTTATAGAGCCCTGCTATGGACTGGATGTTTTTATTCTCTGAAAAATTCATATATTGAAGCCTCAGCCTTTGGCATATCTGTATTTGGAGTTAGGGCCTTTATGGAGGTAATTAAAGTTGGAAAGGTGAGACCGTGATTCAACAGAATTTGTGTCCTTATAAGATGAGACCCGAGAGAGCTCATGGTCTCTTCCCTGTGTGAGCATTAGTGGTCATCTCCAAATCAGGAAGTGAATCCTCACTAGAACCTGACCCTGCAGGACCTGGATCTGATACTTCCTAGCCTCAAGAACTGTGAGGAAATAAATGGCTGTTTTTTAAGCCACCCAGTCTATGGTATTTTGTCATAGCAGACTAATGCAATCTTTTTCCTTAAATGGGTCTCTCTTCTGGAATGTGAGCTGCTAATTGGCAGATATCTTCTCTGTCAATGGGTCTGTATTTTCAACATCCAGCATGGTGCTTGCTGGTCTGACACCCAGTATGCAGAAATCATCCAGGAAGAGTTCGTCAAATTGTGCTGTATTACACCCTCACTGTGTGGGTCCCAGGATCCCACAGCTACTAGTTGACCCAGAGCACACTCTCTTCCTCTCCTGCCTATGTTCACCTGTGCTCTGGGACCCCTGGAAGACTGTGTATGTGGACCTGTCTTTTCCACCTATAGCTTCCACTGACTGCTGATTTACTAGCTTCTTGTGGAGGGCTTGGCTGCCTGCTGTCTCTTCTGGCTCTTGTAAAGTGGCCCCCTCCCCTTCTCCCACTGGCTGCCTAGGCTGAATTTATGGCAAGGATTCATCAGATTAGGAGGAATGCGACATGGTCCTTCTTCCACTGTGCGCAGAATGTCATCAAACAGCATTGTAGGCCCCTCTGCCTGCTGAGCAAGCCCACGTGGTAATGCTTGGCATTTTCTGACTTGAGAAGTCATTTGGAAGCGTTTGATTTGACAAGAAATAACTTAAAATTGTTTTGGAGCTGAATGTAAATTTAACTCTTTCAAGCGCCACTTAGGCTCATGGTTACCTCCTGCCAGGCATTGGAAGCTACAAGTAGTGCCATTTTACAACAATTTGCTCTTTATTAGGAACTAAAGGCAGCCTTGAACTTTAGCCCAACCTCCACTTCCTTTTCTAAAAGTGGAATATCCTCCACCAATCCTGAAAACCACTCATCTCCTCTCTACTAAGGTTGAGGGTTGGTGAGAAGAGCTCACAGCTGTCCTCTAGTCATCCTCTTTCATTATTCAGCTGTGTTGCTTCATAGAAAAGTCTTCTGAACTTGAAAAGCTTTTATCTCTCTCTGGCTTTTGTACCCACTGGCATTACTTTTGCCATCTTGGGAAACAACTAAAGCAATGAAAGATCTGCTCTATCTTTCACAGGTAGCTTTTCACTTATTTGAAGAGAGCAAAGAGTTTCATTCATCAAACATTCATCAAAAGGCTGTTCTTCATGTAGAGATGAGCATGGGGCCACAATGTGTGATTTTACAGTTGTATACTACACAACTCCAGGGAGCTCCATTCACAGAGACCATCACTTGTGCAATCATATGAGGCTGCACCACATAAGCACTACATAGCTTTTCCCCTTGAGGCACATACAGATTACTCAGAGATCTTCTGAGTCTTTTGCCCAGCTAGAACATCTTGGCTCTCTTCCGTCTTAGGCATGGCTTTGAGTGTAACTCACCATATTGTTCATCCTTCCCTGAGTATGTTCTCATTTCTCATGGTCCTTCTGCAAGTGTGGGATCTTCAAGCACAGTCTGACCATCAGAGTGACTTAGAGCTATCATCCCCAGTCTGGAGTTTGAACTTCTGTTAAAGCCCTCAGAAAGAACTATTTGCTATGTCTTGCTTTGGTGAGTAATTTTCTAGAGATCAACATGACATGGAGACCATTAGCATGGATTAAAGAAAAGAGATACCCACCTTTCAACTACATCCGACATGGGTTAAGGGATAGACTTATTAATCCTTCTGCTGTATCTAGCATAACATGTCATTCAGAATTAAAATGATCCATTTATGTTTGTGTCCCTTATTAGATTCTAAGCTTCTTTAACAGGGGGGCTGCATCTTCTTTTCATGCATGTTCAGAGACAACAAAGGGCTGGGCTCAGGGAGCTGCTTGGTAAATGTGAAGTGAATGACATGTATTATGTTCATGCCTTCCATGTACTTGGAGTGGAGATACCATCATGAAGAAAACATGGCACCTGCTCTTATAAAGACTTTGATTTCTCATGACATAATCAGTGAATGTCTAACTGGTAAGTTTTGAGAAGTTGATTTAGGGGGAGGCACTGCTCCGGAGTGGTGCTTACCATCTCATGGGCTTTCCTTTGCCTGTGTGGAAGAGTGTGGCCAAGCAGCAGAGTGAGGGTCTTTCTGGATCTCAACAGTGGTGTACAATTAGAGAAGAGGGACTTGTAGCTATTTCTGGAAAGGCTAGATTTTTAGGGATTTCTTGTGGCACTAAGAGGAAAAGGTTTTGCAGGACTCAGTTGCCCATTAAGCCCCAGTTTTCCTGTGGGCACAATCATCGGTTTCTTGAGGGTGAAAAGGCCTGTGGGGGTGACAAAAACGTATGATTGGATTTTATTGGAGATCACAAAGCCTTCACCAGGTCACCTGCTCAAAGATACAAGTGTTGGCATCTACTTGAAACAATGAAAGACATTGATTGAAAACATCTTAATTAAAAAATGAGGTGGGAAAAAACAAGGAGAATGAGGCTTTCCAGAGAGGGTAGGAAGAGAGGAAGGATAAGCCCTTAAGCAGAAAAGCATGTCACTTTTGCCGGTATGCTCTTTTTGGAAAAGGCTGACCAAGTCACTGGATTCTGGAAGTGCTTTTCTGATTACTCTGTGTCACTTATAAGATATAACAGCTCTCCCTCTTCCATTCCAGTTAATTCCTTCCTGGTGCTCCAGAAGGCAGCAGAGCCAGGCCTTAACTTCAGCACTCCTGACCCCCTGTCCTGTACTATTCCACATCAACACATGGGGCTGCATTTTTCATTGGTTCACTGGTGTATGTGTCGTGATTTTTATATAGCTCTGGTCTGACATTCCTAACCACTGGGCTGAAGGAAAGCCACTAGGCTTAACTTTAGTTTAAGCCAATAAAATAGTGCAACTTCAACTTTTGATATACTGTCTCTCCATACCTTCTATTCTTTGCCTTTTTGTTTTGTTCCAGAATGCCTCTAACCCATTTTTGTGGTATTTTTAAAAGTTAGCTTGAGGTTGAATTCATAACAGTATTTGGAAACTACCTTAATTTTATAATTAAAGATTAAGTGACTCATCCAACCTCCTCTTTCTCTCCCCACAAATAATCTGGCAGTGAAACAAATCTCTACTATTAAGTGGTATTTATTTAATTGTGATTTTCTGTAGAGCTGTTTAAGAGCAGGTCATTAGGTTAAAACCATTGCGCTTGTCTTGGGAGTGGAGGATGTCCTGTGCTGGCTTACGTTTGGGTGTGCTTTTCCTGACGCTGAGCTAACACAGCCGTGTTTACATTACACACATTCTCAAGTTGCTGACATTTTTTTTTTTTGTTCCTCCAGAAGAAAAAAGATGCAACACGGACAAATGATTCTATTTGATGTGATAGGTCAGGTCAAACTGGACCAATGGCTGACACTTCCTACTTGGATTAATTACATTGTGTTCCCATTCTTTCCAGTTATCCTCCGTCCTAATCAAAGTTGAAGAAGAAACCAGTAATTTCAGAAGATCTGATTTTTAAAAAAATCTTTCCCAACAGTCTTTTAAGCTGGCTAGAGTTTTGAAGGGCTAAGAAACCAATGGACTCTTTGAATGCTAAGAACACCACCAGAGTCCTTGGTTGTCTCCAAATGGGTAGGAGTTTGGAAACCCACACCAAACTTTTTTGAAATGTCAAAATAAGGTAGAATTTACATACAATCAATACAGACATAAAGGATAAGGCAAGGCTCATCACAAATCCCCCCTTCAGAGCTTTTCCTGAAATAATTTTTCCATAGTCTCCTATCTCTTTCTCATTCAGAGCCTTCTTGGGTTTGCATTTTTTTTTTTTTTGGAAAAAATGTGAGAAATTGTTGACATATTTCCTAAGAGGAACTGAGAAAGATAGATGGTCTCTGCCCCAGCAGGACACCTGGATAACAGTGTTATCTAGAGCCAAAATGGGCTTACATATGCCTGCCTGTTTATTTGTTCTCCTTCTGTTTGGAGACTTTCCCTGATTAATTACTTTCTAGTAATCGAGGCTGCTAACTAATGTCTCATCTGATTAACCTGTAGTTTGGCCCTTAGTCCCAGAGGGTGGGCTGGCCATCCTGCCTGGGGAATGAAGGAGGTCATTGGCCGGGGGCCTCTGGGATACCAGTTTTGGGCTCGTTTATTTGCTTTAAGTCTTGTTTGCTATTCCTGCTGCAGTGACTGGCGACAGCTTCCCCCAAGTCCCATCCAATCTAATTGGCCTGCTGAAACAGCAGTGAACACAAGATTTAAGAAATGTTTTCTTTGAAAACTTCTGGTCCGACAGACACTTTGAGCTCATATTTCACCCTGTTTCAATTGCACATCATTCCCTGGGACTTTCAGGAGAAATATTGTAAGTGAGTCTTACAGGAGAACTGCTGCTTTGTGGTTTGGGGGTGGGAGTGGGGGGCTGATATGCTAAGGGCTGGACGGGAGGCTATGCTGAGGCAGCCCAGCATCTTCAGAATCTAGAGACCATGCCAACGTTAACACATCCGAGGAGGTATTCAGTATCAAAGTCTCCAATATTTGGCTCCATAAACACGATACCGGTTGCAAAAACAAAGCTAAGGAGCTCATGCTGATTACTTCAATAAAAGCTGTTTAATTATGAACGTTTGGGAAATGAAATTACCAACAGGACCAGGAGTGCTCCAGGGTCCCAGCGTTCCTGCCTCCAGCATCCCACTGTTAAGCCAGATTGTCCACTCAGCTGAAAAGCCTGACATTGGGCAGGGCATGGCCCCAGCCCCACAGGAGACTACTCCATTGCCAGGGACGCTCCCTCCTACTGAAGTGGCAATGTTCGGGAACTGATTAGTGGTAGAACTATCAAACTTTATCAGCACCATTCACAGGCCATCCAAGGGTTACTTTGGGTGGTGACCACAGCTCCCACAAAACCTGCATTTGGGAAGCTACAAAACAGGTAGCTAGCTGACCTGTTTCTCCCCAGAAGTCAGGATTCCAAGACTAAGCAAAGTGGAACTGAATTCTGAGCAGGGAGCCAGTGGATCTAATCATGACAATAGCATTTTTGGAGTCCTCAAATGAGTTTCTCTTAATAACAGTTTAGGAAATATAATCTTACATTGCTTCTGTATAAGTCTCCCTTCTCTTATGTGGTTATAGCGAGTTATTTTACATCGAATGGAATAGGTGGAGCTATCCATGTAACAGTTTAATTAACAAAAATCAGAGTTGAATCTGCGTATATGAGAAAAGAAATATAAGGATATGCACATTGTTAAGGGGTGAGCTTTTTAGCACAGTGGGTTTCTTTACTGATGATTTTTTCTCTGAGAATCAAAAATTTTTGTAGTTTTGGTAGAAATCCTTAAACCTTACTCTTATTCATCAGCAGATATTGAATACAAATTAACCATTCTTGATCAGCCTTGATGATTCTATGCTGTAAAATAGTGAAACCTTCAGAAACTACCAAAGATCCCAACACACGCATGCAGTAGAGCACAACGACAACCTCTTCATTTCTTATTTGCAAAGTGGGGATATCACTGCTTCATCGTGTTGTGATAATGACAATGTTAATAAATATGATATATGTGAAAAAATAGCAAATACAATGTTGCAGATGCTAGCTATACTTTTTCTGTGTCATGTGTTAATATTACAGTTGCTTCTATGAAGATGTTTTTATTGCTGTCTGTAGCTGTTCCCTTATTTTATGCTAGGCAATGTAAGTGAGGACTTGAGGACACAAATCACAGCAGATACACAGATATTTGAGACAGCTGCCTGTCACTGCAGACTTTCCATGAAAAAGAGAAAAGATCATGGACTTTGGACCCAGATTGTCCTCTTGCAGCCCTTGGGCCATCTCTTATAAATTGTGTGCTTGTGGACAATGTTACTTAATGCTCTTGATCAATTTCTCTATTCTATAAAATAGGAGTAATAATGCTTATGTTGACAGTTTTTTTTTTTTTTTGTGAGGCCTAAATTTTGTAGCACAGGCACCCAGAAGGATGTCTGGTACCACTGGGCGTTTGATATTATAAGCCCTCTCTCTCTCTCTTTCTCTCTCTCTCTTTTTTTTTTTTTGAGATGGGGTTTCACTCTTGTTGCCCAGGCTGGAGTGCAGTGGTGCAATCTCAACTCGCTGCAACCTCTGCCTCCTGGTTCAAGTGATTCTCCTGCCTCAGCCTCCCAAGTAGCTGGGATTACAGGCATGCACCACCACTCCCAGCTAATTCTGTATTTTTAGTAGAGATGGGGTTTCTCCATGTTGATCAGGCTGGTCTCAAACTCCTGACCTCAGGTGATCAGCTTGCCTCGGCCTCCCAAAATGCTGCGGTTACAGGCGTGAGCCACCACGCCTGGCCAAGTCCTATCTTTCTCAAAAGAATCTTCCTCTAGTAAATTAATTGCTGTGCCTTGGAAAGTTGGGATTACTGACATTCTGAATACTACCAGTCATTTATATTTATGGCCATTTTTGTGTGTGTGTACGTGTGTGTGTTGAGATTTTGTGTCATAAAGATACTCTGTGCTCTTGTAATGACTGAATATGCTCGATTCTGATTTCACCTTTAACAAACAGCAATAATTATCTTCTTTTATTGAACAAGACAAAGAATAAGTCAATAAGATATTGTAAGTGTTGGAGCAAAGTTCTTGCTACTACGTTTATGCTGCCCAAAGAACATCTGCAGCTTCATGGGTTACTAGTGAGATACAGCAGTGAAGGAGGAAGAACCTGAGGACTGTGGGAGATGGGGAAAGGGTGGGGAAGGTGGTTAGTCTGATGTTTTTTGGGGTGCTGAAGTTAAACCGAGGGCCCTGGAACATTCACCTGGAGAGCATGTGCCAATAACTTAGATTTTGCCAAACTTATTAAAAAATTCAAGTGAAAGCTAAACTTTTTATGCATCTTATACAAAGTTAAAATAACACCTTATTTTAAAATTCCTCTGTGTATAGATTTGTTTTCTCTCCAAATGGTCACAGTTACTGAGAGAAACTTAGAAGGTTATTTGAGATTCATGAGACCCTCTGGGACAAGCCCACTTAATCAGGCCAGCCATTGGGACTTTAAGACCAATGTAATGTTGTCACCTGACGTGAGTGGGAAAGGGACCCTGAGTGGCTCCCAGGAGCTGTCTGTGCCATTATTAACTGCATATACCAGGATGAATTTGTTGGGACATGAAAAAGGACCAGGCTGGGAATGAAGATGTCTAACTCTTGGTCTAATCTCCTACTATTTGTAGGTCCTGGGGTAATTTATTAACTTATTTGAGTGTGTTTTCTCATTTGTTTAATAAGGATAATAATAACAATGCCTTAGAATTATAGGTGGAGATAGAAACTCACAATGTAGTGAATGCAAAAATATTTTGCAAAGATTACAAAATACTATATAAAGGATTAATTCATTCTATGTAATTTATTGACATTTAAATACTTCCAAGATCTGTACAGGGCATAATGAATTAGAGCAATGATGGTCTTGGAGGTCATCTCATTCAGAGCTCTAATTTTACATATAGGAAACTGAGGGACAGAAAAAGAGAGAAAGAAACTTGTCCACCAAGTAATATGGCATGCTAGTGCCAAAGCTAAAACTGGAACAAGGGGACTTGACTGCCCTAAGATACTCCCTTCCCCACTTTCATACAACAGTGGCTCTTACAGAAAAGGCACATAAATAGTTGAGTTCAACCAAAACAACTTCAGGCATTGTTGAAATTCAAGGAGAATTAGGTGAGGATGGCAAGAGAATAAGTTTTCAGGACAACCTACCTTTCTTGGCAGATTGATGACAAGCTCCACCCTTATAGGGAAGCATATTCTTCAAGGCTTCTGTCTCCATCATCTGAACTCACACATCGTTGTAAGGCCTTGGGGACTCTCAGCACACAGGACTTTGAGTTGTTGGTCACTTACAGATAGATCTATGCTTTACCTCCCCATTTGAAAGAAGGGAATGTGACTGTGATAAGGCCAACCTCTGAGGAAGGACTAGCTCTTAGCTTAGGAGGGTCCCATGTACATAATGTATCTTTTTCCATAATAGGAAGGGCTCTGAAGAGCAAAGTTGGGACAACTTTGTGCTGATGGCTCTTCCTTTATTCCAGGTTCTGTTCTCCATAATGGACTTGTGGGTGAACCCAGCCCAAGAATCCCAGATTCATGCGTCCTAGAGGCCATGCCATAAAATGCAACCAACAGTGGCTAGGCAGTAGGTTTATGGGGTAGTTGGTTGATGTTTTGTTTTTTTTGATGCCATTATAAATGGTATAGCTTTGAAGTTTTTAATTTTCCAGTGGTTTGCTGCTGGATGTAGACATGCAATTGATTTTGGTACATTAACCTTACATTTGTGACTTAACTAAATCTACTAATTAGTTCTAGTAGATTTTTCTAGATTTCCTTCATATACCACCACTCTATTTGTTTGAAAATAAGAATATTTTAATTCTTTCTTTTTGATGTTTCTTTATTTCTTTTTGATGTTTATTTCTTTTCTTGACTTTTAGCACTATCTAGAATCTCTAGCATAATGTTGAATAGAAGTTGTGAGAGTGGACATCCTTGCCTTCTTCCAGATTTTCGAAGGAAAATATTGACTGTTTCATCATTAAGTGTTATGTTAGTTGCTGGAATTTTTGAAAATTATCTCTTCTATTCCAAGATTGCCATTTTTTTCTAACATGAACCAATATTGAATTTCATTAAATATTTTTCTCTTATCTATAGAGATAACATTTTTTTTCCACCATTACGCTGTGAGGTGGTAAATAACCTTGATAGATTTATAAATGTTAATCTAACCTTGCATTTCGGGATAAACCTTGATTTTTCTTTATTGTGTTTTGCAAAATTCTTTTAAATAATGTTTTATTTAAGATTTTCAGTATAAGTTTATGAAAACTATTGATCTGTATTTTTTTTGTGAAGATCTTATCAGATATTTTTATTTAAAGTAATGCTGGCGTCATAAAATGAGTTAGGTATACTTCCCCATCTTTTATCCTCTAAAATACTGTGTTTAAGATCATCGTTATTTTTTTCCTTACATGTTTGGTAGATTTCATTAGAGAAGCCATCTGGGCCTGAAAATCCTTATAATTAAGAATGTTTTCAAATACAGGTAAGACTTTCAATTTTTATTTCTTTCTGCACTATTTTGAAAAGTTGTACTTTTAAATGAATTTGTCAATTTTCCCTACTTTGTAAAAATTTTTTGGAACAAAGTTGTTTGGAATATCCCCTTACTATCTTTTTTAAATTTGTAGAATCTTTGTAATGTTTTCCCTTTGATTTCTGATATTGGTAAGTTTGTATTCTCTCTGTTTTAATCTTGATCATTCTTGCTAGAGATTTATTAATTTTTGGCTTCGTTGATTTCTAAAATCTTGCCTGTTAAATCTGTAAATTGATTTCTATTCTTCTACTAATTTTTCTCCCTTCTACTTTCTTAATGTTTAATGTGCTCTTTTTGTTTCTCTCAGATTTTATTTGCCAAAAAGCATTTTTATTTCACTTTCATTTTTGAATGATATTTTCACTAGACATTTTTTTCCTTTCCTTTAAACATTTTGAATTTATTATTCAATTGTCTTCTGGCTTTTGTTATTTCTGATTAGGTGGTGGGATTTGTGATAAGGAAATTTGGAAGGGAAATATATGGTTGTATGAATCAGCGTGGTTCTAGAGTATGGGGATATTTCAATCCCATGACAATTTACCTCCCAATATGCCCTCTGCAGAGGGAATCTTAGTAATCAAGTAGTCAAATGACCCAGTTCGTCATTGTTGGCCAGCCTTCTCTTGGGCTCTGCAGTTCTGGCACAAGGGACTCATAAGCAGCATGGGCATGATGGCTGTCGTGGTGATTGTGCATGGACTTACAAACACGACTTCCTTCTACCAGGGCTGCTTTGGCTGCTGCCACTGCTGAGTACTCGATCTTCCAGCAGTGGATGTCAACACTGAGCAGTCACCATGGCATCATATTGTGGATTGGCTGTTGAGAGATTGCTAGCTGTCCATTTAGTAGTAGTTCAATAATAAACACAGAACTCCTTCAGTCACAGCAGGGGAAACAAATTGTCTTCAGTGCAACACTATCTATGGACTTGCTGAATGCCTGATCACTACCATGAATTATAGTGCTCCATTGCTTCAGGTCAGAATCTCTGAGAGGCTTTAGAAGAATGTGGGTAACAGGCTGTGCTGCTTATTCTCCATGTGTGTCTCCAGATAGAACTATTTTCTAATCTCCCTTTGCTCTATTGCTCAGAAGGCTGACTCTTATTGACTGCTCCACTGGAACACCTTTCAGCTTTCAGCTGGATTTTGCCAAGTGCTGGCACCACCAGGAGGTGGAGGGCAGGAAGGGAGAGATCTTAGGGCATTCATTCCAACTCCTCCCCTGACTCCCATCTCTCAGCTTCTGGTAGTGGCTATGTTTATTTACATATGATAGCAGCTTCTGGATAATATGTTGAGAATAGACTCTAGGGAGGAGGAACACAGAAAAGAAAGAGAAATTAGGAGAAATGATGTGGTACCTCTCTCATGTCTATAGTTCTACCTGGATTCTAGAAACCCCTTTCTCTTGGCCTTTTAGGGCCAGAGGTAATAATGGCCCTGGCTGTTGCTACCCCCAAGAAACTACCATTTTGGAGTGTATCCCTCCCCAAATGACCTATTCAATAATGCTTTGATTGTGTCACCTTTTTCTTCTAGGACCCTGACTAACACTTAAGTCCAAAACAGAACATCAGGGCAAATTAAGAGCATGTTCCTAAAAGTCTCTGTTTGATGGTAGCTGATAGTAATAGTTAATATATTTTATACCAACTATGTGTCAGTAATTGTGCTAAGATAGGCTTTTACATGAATTACCCAATTTAATACTTATAATCCCCCTTATAACATAGTTACTATAGTTTGTCTCTATTTTACAGATGAGGATACTGAGAGTATAAGTTATGAGAACTTGTGGGGTGGGAGCTAGTCCTGGGCAGCTGGGCTCCAGAGCCTTAACTCCATTCTTTAAACTGTGCCACCTGACCAGGCGGATGGCAAGTGCTTGAGAGCACAGACCTGGGAGCCAAACTGTCTGGATTTCAGTATTGGACCTGCTATTTACTTGTTGGCTGACCTTGGACAGAGCTTTCTGTGCCTCAGTTTCATCACGTATAAAGTGGGAAGATAATTATTCCTGACTCCTAGGAATAATTGTGATGAGGATGAAATAAATATCAGTAAAGCACAAAGAACCCCACTTTGGATGTGGCATATGTGCATAAATGTCCAGAGCATAGTGGTTGAGAGCATCCAGGTCTACCTCTGGGTAGGTAGACCTGGTTTGAATACATGCCTTGCTATAGTCAATGTGTTAAAAGAGTGGAACTCTATATGGAACAAGAATTTAAAAAAAAAAACTTATTTTCCCCACTATCTCTTCAAGGCCATTCAGTGGGCTATTTTGTCTTGTTTCTGGGTAAAGTATTGGACAGGTCTCATATTTTCTGGTCACTGTCAGATAAGGAAAGCCCTCTGTTCAATTTTAATCACAAAATAATCTCATTTTAGTAATTAATTTGTTTAGTCCTCTATAATACCCAAATCTTCAATTTCATTTTGTATTGAAGTTTCTCCCCTTCCCCAACTCAATAATACTTCAGGCAAGGAAGCCTGCAGTTGGGGGTGGTGGGCCACCATGGTCTTCTTTCTTTCCTGTTTTCTGCAACTCTTCCCTCCCACCAAACCCCCTCTCCCATCTGCTCTGGCTCCTCTAGGGGTAAAAAGGAAGGCACAGGAAAGAGTTAAGGAGAGAAAAAGGTGCTACTTGGTGAAGCTTGGCGTGATCAAATATTGTTACCTTCAGGGCCTGGTGGACATTTGAAGCTTAGTCCTTTCCTTACAGAATGTTTTTATGTTTTTACAGATACCCCTATCCTGGGGATCAACTGCTGTTCTCTTAACACAGTTGATGCTCCTTAAAGTGACCACTTACTACTTAATCACAATGTCTAGCTTTTCTTGAGCCTATCTTGCCAGCTCGCTCCCAGGAGGACATGAACATTATTATTATTGGGCATGAACATTATTATTTGTTAATGTAAATCAGAAAATTTGAATGTATAAAATAAATAGTGATTTCTATCCTTTAAAATACACTTGCTAATTCTTTAGTGGGTATTGACTGGTATTTTTGGTCATTAAGGCAATTCATTAGCCAACAGTGATTTCCAAGATCAGCCAGGTTCAAACCACATGGGTCTCTCTTTAACAGAGAAACTACTTTTATTAATGCCTGATCATTTTCTTGTCAATGAAGTGGTGGGTGCCAGTGACTCAGGACAAGTTACTGGTAGGCACAGATCAGGAATATTTCACCATGACCTTTGATATGAATTTTTGGTACCGTACAAAGACGAAATATGTTTTTGCTGCTTGCAAAGGAATCCCAGGCCTTTATGGGCACTAAGAACTCATAAAGCCAATGAGCTATATTTATGAAAATGATCCTTGCATCTAGTCTTCAACAAGCCAGTATCTGCTAATCAGTTTGGGAAATAAATATGAGCAAGTAGGGCCTTGGGAGAGTGAAGTGTCTGTTGGTGATTGGGATTTCTCTTGAAATCATCTTGCCTTTCCTTATGCTTTCTCTATGGAAAAACCTCAGTGTCAAAACAAGTTTATTTTATGTTCTAATTTGCTAAACAATAACAAAGTATGTAGAACAGAAACAAAGGATGGAATGTATGCTTTCAATTCCTAGTTTTCAAATTTTAAAGTTTTCAGTATAACCAAAAGATACTTCATAGCAATGTATACTTTTGCTTTTACATATCACAGATGTGTAATATCTCAGAATGAGTGACTACCAGAATGAGCATCTTGAATATTTCCTGATACTTCTAAATCAAAATTCAGATGTATTATAGTACCACATCTTTTCTTTCTTTTTCTTTGTATGTTATAGACTAGAAATGTTGACTCACTCTCTCTCTCTCTCTGTGTGTTTATGAACATTGAGAGAGAGAGAGAGAGAGAGAAGGTCTGGTATGCAACTTAATTCTGTTAAAAAATTGGCACAGGTGGCTGGGTGCAGTGTGGCTCATGCCTGTAATTCCAGCACTTTGGGAAGCTGAGGCAGGCAGATCACCTGAGGTCAGAAGTCCAAGATCAGCTTGGCCAACATGGTGAAACCCTGTGTCTACTAAAAATACAAAAAATTAGCTGGGCGTGGTGGCATGCGTCTGTGGTTCCAGCTACTTGGGAAACTGAGTTAAGAGAATCGATTGAACCTGGGAGGCAGAGGTTGCAGTGAGCCGAGATCATGCCATTTCACTCCAGCCTGGGCAACAGAACAAGACTCCGTCTCAATGGCCATCTCAAAAAAAAAAAAAAAAAAAAAGTTGACACAGGATTTCTTATGTGGCCTCTAATGTGACTAAGTCTGCCATTCAGACTTTCAACAAATATTCATTGTCTCTCACATGCCAGAAACTTGACTAGTTTCTGGGCTGACACAGTTAATTAAATGCTGGTCACCCCAGGTGCTTACATTAGAGTGAGATCTCTTCCACTGTTGTGTATAGAGAGCATGGGCCTTGAAAATTATTCACTGTGGTATACATTGATTCCCTGTTCGGTGCCCAAACAATGAGATAATCCTTGTTTAAGTGTTGTTTAGAACTTTCATTTGAAAATGCTTTTTCATATAACATTCCTGTATGTGGAGAGCTTAGTTTTATGAGGAGTGGGGATTTTTCTTATGCAGATTTCCTTTGTAAATTTGGAGTCGCTGATGAGGTGGCAAGGGTGGGAGATTTAGTGGATGATGGGAGATATATACATCTTCTTTGGAAGTTGCCAGTCAATACAAACAAGATGTTTGCTATCATAGCTTTCAGAATTCGAATCCATAAAAGTATTGTGGTTTTGTCTAGGACCAAGAGGCACTGATTTTTATTTTACTATAATATTGCAGATTGCGCCATTGGCAACAGAACTTATCATACAATTCTTTTGGCAAGATACTGGTTCTACTTCATTCTGAAGCTGGGTTGTCTATGGATTTGGGGTGGATTAGCTCCATTGATGGGAGTCTAGGAACATTGAGACTTAGCTAAAACTCTGATTCCCAATTAGACATCAATCACCACCACACAAAAGAAAAGGAGATTCTTCTTCGCCAGTGGATGACACATAACATGGGCCACCATAGCTAAATCATAGCTAAACCTCATCAAAGTTATAAGGAGGACGTGATTATTTGGTTTATCCAATCACCTCTCCCAAAGGAATAGTTCAACATATTTTGCACATTGACTTTAGCAGTATGGTTTTCAAAGTTTTTGTGAAGCAAACCTTGAAAGCATACTAGAGAAATACCTAGCAAAATCCAGATCCATTGGCAACTTCTCTCAGAGAGGGTGATTAAGTTTGACCCCAGGGGCTAACTCTGCCTTGGTTCTTCCTGAGATAAGGAAACGGCATGCTTATAATGCCAGAGCTAGTATACTTATCATCAGGATATGATGATGGTCAGTATTTGGCTCTCCCATCCTGGATATCTTATGTGAATCAAACCTATTTATAATGAAGAGAGAGTGGAGTACGGTTCAAGAAGCAGGCCTCTAGTGTCTACTTTTCCAAATGTTTCCCAAGGTTGTAGACGTGCCCTCAGGCATGATTTTTTTTTTCTAAAGCCCTCACAGTTTTTGCAATTGTCTTGGGTTGAGAAAATGACATTACTCAGCCATAACCAGTTTCTTGCCAAGACCTTCCATAAAATGCGTAATAAAGAAACATTTTAAAAACATGTTTATTTGGCCTTTCTTGTTGGTAGAGGAGACACTGAAGGCCTGATTTTTCCAGGAAGATAGGGAACAAGAGGATGATGGTCTAATGGCCACACTGAATTGAGGTAGGTGGGAAGAACTAATAGATACAGATATTAAGAATTTGCAAAAGAAAGCAGGTAGTTTTTGGCACCAGAGAAGGGAATAGAAGACAAGTGAGAAGTTGGTATGCCATGTGTTCCTATTCAATGCAGTTCTGTATCTATGGCAGGGCACTCAGGAGACAGAAGCTGGAGGGTGACTTATGGCAATGAAATACTCATTGACTTAGTAATGCCCATTGACTTTGCATGGGACAGGCTGTAGAGGGCTACAGTAGATGATGGACTCTTTCATATATGTATACACACACAGACATACACACAGTTTTTTCTTATCGTTCCAAACTAAATTATATGTTATGCAGTAAATATAGAGAAAAGGTTCCTGGTTCAGACCTTACCAGTATGAATTAGTTTGCAATCATTCCTCTGTGACTGATGATTCGTTTTTATCATCTTCCAAAAAACATCAACCATGCCCATACCCTCTTGAGACAAGGCTAAGGGTATATAAGAGTATCTACCATACCATTCCCCAGCCTGGGCCTAATCCAAGGATGCAAGCCACTCCCAATGTGGCATTTCATAAAAATTGCATTTGACACATGGAAGCCCCTCATTAGCAGGTGGTCCCGTTGACAAGAATCCCAGCACAGAGGGTAGAAAAGAACTGCAAATGGTGCCCCTGCTTCTTGGGTATGGTTTCCCAGAAGAAGCAAAAGCTGTCATTAGCCAGTTGATTCCCTGTGGGATCCTCTGAAGGCTTGGTGCCCATTTTTTACTGATCTGACCTAATTGATACTGTTAGGAATCACCACCTTCTCTTTTCACTACAGACCCATAAATCACACATATTCTGGGTGGAGACAGAATTTGCCTGTAGTAGGTGTGTGTTTGCTCTATTGGCTCTTTCTCTCCGTGTGTGTGTGTGTGTGTGTGTGTGTGTGTGTGTGTGTGTGTTTTAAGCAGCTTACCCTCTGGCTTAGCTGAGGCCACAGTTTGAGGAAAGGACTTCATGAGGAAGTGGAGGTAAGGCATTGAATCTGGAAGAGTTGTGGCTTCTTGGGCAATTACAATTTGTCTCCTATGCATTTGTGTTCATACACATGCTCGGATGTCACCAGTGGGCAGTCTTGGAGTATCCACCACTAGGTGCCATGATGAGAAAGTCTGGAGGTTTTTTGTCATCCTGTAGGCAGATTTTGCCTTTAAACCCTAGGTGCCCATAAATGTGTCTCATTATTGCAATTGTTTTTACAGGGGTACCAGTAGGCCAGTTAGCTCCTCAGAGTGAGACTCACCAGGCAGTCCTGGCTGGGCAGGAAATCCCTGAAAAGTATGGTTGAGCCGGGGTGATGCGTCTTTGCCCTGTGAGACCTGGTTCTGAATCTACTGTTTAAAGAGAATGGGAAAAGCAAGGCTAGCTTAATATCTGGATGCCTGGGCTTCTTTCTTTTAAAAACTTTTATTTTAGGTTCAGGAATGCATGTGCAGGTTTGTTATATAGGTAAACTCATGCACAAGGGTTTGTTGTACAGATTATTTCATCACTCAGGGACTAAGCCTAGTACCCAATAGTCTTTTTTTTTCTGCTACTTCTCCCTTCTCCCACCCTGTACCCTCAAGTAGGTCCCAGTGTTTGTTGTTCCCCTCTTCTTTGGGTCCAATCGTTCTCATCATTTAGCTTCCACTTATAAGTAAGAACATGTGGTATTTGGTTTTCTGTTCCTGAGTTAGTTTGCTAAGCATAATGACCTCCAGCTCCATTCAAGTTTCTGGAAAATAGATAATCTTATGCTTTTAATGGCTGCATAGTATTCCATGGTGTATATGTACTCCATTTCCTTTATCCAGCCTACCATTGATGGGCATTTATGTTGATTCCATGTTTTTGCCATTGTGAATAGTGCTGCAATAAACATTCATGTGTACGTGTCTTTATAATAGAATGATTTATATTCCTTTGGGCATCTACGCAGTAATGGGATTGCTGGGTTGAATGGTAGTTCTGTCTTTAGCTCTTTGGGGAATTGCCACATTCCTTTCCACAGTGGTTGAACTAATTTACACTCTCACCAACAGTGTATAAGTTTAGGCTTTTCTCTACAACCTTGTTAGCATCTGTTATTTTTTGACTTTTTAATAACAGCCATTCTGACTGGCGTGAGATGATATCTCATGGTTTCGATTTACATTTCTCTCATGATCAGTGATATTGAGCTTTTTTTTTCATATGCTTTTTGGCCTTATGTATGTCTTCTTTTGAAAAGTGCCTGTTTATTTCATGTCCTTTGCCCACTTTTTAATGGGTGGGGTTGTTTGATTTTTTTTTCTTGTAAATTTGTTTAAGTTCCTTTTAGAATCTGGCTATTGGACCTTTGTCAGATGCCAGATGCATAGTTGGCAAATATTTTCTCCCATTCTGTAGGTTGTCTGTTTACTCTGTTGATAGTTCTTTTTCTGTGCTGAAGCTCTGTAGTTTAATTAGATCCCATTTGTCAATTTTGGCTTTTGTTGCAATTACTTTTGGCATCTGTGTCATGAAATCTTTGCCAATTTCTAGGTCCAGAATGGTATTGCCTCGATTGTCTTCCAGGGTTTTTATAGTTTTTGGTTTTACAGTTAAGTCTTTAATCCATCTTGAGTTGATGTTTGTATATGGTGTAAAGAAGTGGTCTAGTTTCAATCTTCTGCCTGTGGCTAGCAAGTTATCCAAATACCATTATTGAATAGGGATTCCTTTCCCCATTGCTTGTTTTTGTCAGCTTTGTTGAAGATCATATGGTTGTAGGTGTGCAGCCTTATTTCCAAAACCTCTATTCGGTTTCATCAGTCTGTGTGTTTGTTTTTGTACTGTTACCATGCTCTTTTGGTTACTGTAGCCCTGTAGTTTAGTTTGAAATCAGGTAATGTGATACCTCCAGCTTTGTTCTTTTTGTATAGGATTACCTTGGCTATTTGGGCTCTTTTTGGGTTCCTTATAAATTTCAAAACAACTTTTTTCTAGTTCTGTGAAGAATGTCATTGGTAGTTTGGTAAGAATACCATTGAATCTGTTAATTGCTTTGGGCAATATGGCCATTTTAACAATATTGATTCTCTCTACTTATGAGCATGGAATGTTTTTCCATTTATTTGTGTCATCTCTGGTTTCTTTGATCAGTGTTTTGTAATTCTTATTGTAGATATCTTTTACCTCCCCGATTAGCTGTATTTCTAAATACATTCTTTTTTTTGTGGAGGCCTGGGCTTCTTTACTTTGTGTCATGATCCTTTGTTAATCCACCTAAGAGAAGAGAATGCAGACACCAACCTACTTTGGATGACACAGGTGTGCAAAATAACTCTTTCTCCCTTCTTTCCTGACATGTCTATGATGATCTTGGGCATGTTACCTAGGAAGAGTCAGGAGGGCAAACTGTAAAGTCCACCTTACAATAGTTCATTTCTTGAAAGAATCTTTATGCATGTATTTTGGACAAGTTCTCATAGAGTGGCTGACTCATTCATTATTCAGTCATTTCTTCTTTTTTGGACAGATACTATCTGAAAGACAAGTCAAGCTTCTGAAAAGTGACTTCCAAATTATAAAACAATTTCTGATTTGAACAAAGTTGTACTTAGGAAAGCCCGTTCTTTCTTGTCTTCTACCATACATCTTTGGGGCAGAAATGAGGAGCCAGTTTCCACATGGCCCAGCTCAGCCCAATCCATTTTGAAGCAGGTGCTCTGGATGAAAGAATAGCCAGAAATGAAGGCTGTGACATGTGTAGTGCTGTGACACACATACACATGGGATGCGTTGGGGACTTGTTTTCCAAATAATGGGCCCTTTATCCCTTCTGACCAAGACAGGACTCTTGGGAAGATGCCCCCTTGAATACAATTAGCATATGGAACACTTCGCTTCTGGACCGTTGGTATTTTTTGGGTTATAGCAATTTGTATTGAGTGGGGAGGACTCATACCTTTGTAGGTGAAGACCAGAAAATCGACCCACTGATCTGCATTTATTAAGCGACTACAGTGAACCAAGCAGCACATGAAATGTTGTGGGAGTGCATAGGCATGAGGCACAAGGCATGAGCCTGCCTTCAGGTGGATAGGTCAGTCTGGAAAATAGATAAGTGAAAACAACAGTGCAAGTATGTATTCAGTCCCTGGCAATAGAGAGGATGGATCAATGGAGATAGCAATCGTCAGGGATGACTTTGCAGGAAACTGGGTCCAAGGGTGGTAAAGGAATGAAACAGAAGAGAAGGACCCTGCCCCCTTATGCAGATGGGTGATGATGGAACATGGTGGGGCCTGAGATTCTCATCAGAAATCGGCACAAGCACCTAGTTTTCCAGGAGAGTGTTCATCTGAAGGCTACCTTCCCTGCAGTGGCTGAAGAATGGCTTTAAAAATGAACATTGTGCTTTTTAACTGGGTGCTTTGCCTCCGTGGGTTTAGAGAATTCCTAGGGATCAGAGACTCAGGAGCCACTCTTACTGCTCACCTTGAATTGCCACTTTTGATCTCTCCAGGGTTTTCTTTGACCATTTCAATGACAAAAGAAAATCATGGTGGAGGTGGGAAGTATATTTTTAGAATAAAAGATATTTAAAAAATGAGACAAAACTGCAAAATTTTGAAATTTGACAGAAGCAGACAACATTCTCCATTCCTATGATAAAACTCTGTCCAGTTTCTTGGCCCTTTGAATACCACAGATAAGCTTCCGTTTCTGGCCAGAGGGGAAGGGGCTCATGCAGAGATCTGCAGAGGCTCAAAGTGACACCTGTGCAGAGGCTGCCAGTGCTGTGGTATTTCAGGCCCAGATTCCCTTCTTTTATCTTAATTAGCTGGATGTATAGGATTTGGCTCCAGAAAACCCAGTTTTTAATGCCAGCTTCGACCATCTTACTTGCTGTGTAACCTTATGGAAGTGAGTCCACCTCTCTGAGTATTTGTTTCCTCATTTGTACAACCAGCCTGAACACCATCTAAACTCTCATAGGTTTCGTGAGGTTGTTTGTTTTGTTTTGCTCTATTGTGGTCAAGTTCAGTGAGAGAAGCCAGGTACAAGGAGTGGAGCTTGCAGTCGAATTAAAAAACAATCAAAGCAATAATTTTAATGCAGCATGAGGAATGTGAGAAAAGTGTTAAAAGTGATTTAATAAATGCATATGTGCATAGTGTTCAATAAAGCCTGAGGGAAAGATGTGGTGGAGGCAGAAGCAATGAATCAGGCAAAGCTTATGTGAAGTGGTGCTTCATCTGAGGATGGAAGGTGAGGAGTCAGGTCAGGGAAACACAGTGGGAGGAACATCAATCTAGAGAAGCTTCAGTGTTTGGCTTATTTCACTTAGCATGATGTCCTGCAGGTTCATCCATCTTGCTGCAAATGGCAGGGTTTCCTTCTTTTTTATGCCTCAGTAATATTCCATTGCATGTGTACACCATATTTTCTATATCCATTCATCTGTTAATAGACTCATAGAAGCAGAGAGTAGAATGGTGGTTTTCAGGGTCTCGGGGCTGCAAAAAAAAGGGGGGATATTGGTCAAAGGGTACAAAGTTTTAGTTATAAAATGAATAAGTTCTGGGGATCAAATGTACAACATGATGATTATAATTAATAATACTGCATTGTTTACTTGAAATTTGCTGAGAGTAGATCTTAAGTGCCCTCAGCCACACATATGCACACAGATGTTATAATTATGTGTGGGGAAGGATGTGTTAATTGCTAATAGTTTGCTTGTGGTGGTCATTACATAACATATACATATATTGAATCGTATTGTACACTTTGAACATATACAATTTTTATTTGTCAATTATATCTTAATAACTGTGGAAAAAATAAAGAGAAGATTCTGTCTGAATAAAAGTAAAGAAATGTGGAGGAAGCTGGGCATGGCCGAAGCATGCCATGCGGGTATAGGTGGGTGGGCGGGGTGGGAAGGTGTGTTGGTGGCTTGCCTCATGGTGGAGCAGGGCATCAGACTCTGAAGACATCAAGCTTCTTCTCAGCCACATCTCTCCTGCCCAGGTTTCTGAAATCTCACCGTTCACCCACACTCTCTAGCCACCTTCTCTGTCCTCTTTTCTTCAGAGAAGCTCTCACCATTGGAAATTAAATTTAACTTTTAATTTAAATGTCTTATTCAATGTACCAGAATTTCCAGGACACAGCTAAAGCAGTGTTAAGAGGGAAATTTATAGCATTAAATGCCCACATCAGGAAGCTAGAAAGATCCCAAATCGACACCCTAACATCACAATTAAAAGAGCTAGAGAAGCAAGAACAAATAAATCCAAAAGCTAACAGAACACAAAAGATAACTAAGTTCAGAGCAGAACTGAAGGAGATAGAGATATGAAAAACCCTTCAAAAAAGCAAGGAATTCAGGAGCTGGTTTTTAAAAAACTTAACAAAATAAATAGACCACTCACTAGACTAATAAAGAAGAAAAGAAAGAAGAATCAAATAGACCCAATAAAAAATGATAAAGGGGATATCACCACTGACCCCACAGAAATACAAACTACCATCAGAGAATACTGTAAACACCACTATGCAAATAAACTAGAAAATCTAGAAGAAATGGATAAATTCCTGGATGCATAAAACCTCCAAAGACTAAACCAGGAAGAAGTCAAATCCCTGAATAGACCAATAACAAGTTCTGAAATTGAGGCAGTAATTAATAGCCTACCAACCAAAAAAAGCCCAGGACCAGACGGATTCACAGCTGAATTCTACCAGAGATACAAAGAGGAGCTGGTAGAATTCAGAAACTATTCCAAACAATTGAAAAGGAAGGACTCCTCTCTAACTCATTTTATGAGGCCAACATCATCCTGATACCAAAACCTGGCAGAGATACAACAATAACAAAAAACTTCAAGCCGATATCCCTGATGAATGTCGATGTGAAAATCCTCAATAAAATACTGGCAAACCGGATCCAGCAGCACATTAAAAAGCTTACCCACCCCGATCAAGTTGGCTTCATCCCTGGGATGCAAGCCCTGTTCAACATATGCAAACCAATAAACGTAATCCATCACATAAACAAAATCAATGACAAAAACCACATGATCGTCTCAATAGATGCAGAAAAGGCCTATGATAAAGTTCAACATCCCTTCATGTTAAAAACTGTCAATGAACTAGGTATTGATTGAATGTGTCTCAAAATAATAAGAGCTATTTATGGCCCAGCACGGTGGCTCACGCCTGTAATCCTAGCACTTTGGGAGGCTGAGGTGGGTGGATCACGAGGTCAGGAGATCAAGACCATCCTGGCTAACATGGTGAAACCCCGTCTCTACTAAAAAAAAAAAAAAAAAAAAAAAAAAAAAAAGTTAGCCGGGCGTGGTAGCAGGCGCCTGTAGTCCCATCTACTCGGGAGGCTGAGGCAGGAGAATGGCATGAACCCAGGGGGTGGGGCTTGCAGTGAGCCGAGATCATGCCACTGCACTCCAGCCTGGGCGACAGAGCGAGACTCCGTCTCAAAAAAAAAAAAAAAAAAAAAGCTATTTATGACAAACAGCCAATATCATACTGAATGGGCAAAAACTGGAAGCAGTCTCTTTGAAAACTGGCACAAGACAAGGATGCCCTCTTTGACTACTCCTATTCAACATAGTATTGGAAATTCTGGCCAGGGCAATCAGGCAAGAGAAAGAAATAAAGGATATTCAAATAGGAAGTCAAGCTGTCTCTGTCTGCAAATGACATGATTCTGTATTTAGACAACCCCATTGTCTTGGCTCAAAAACTCCGTAAGCTGATAAGCAACTTCAGCAAAGTCTCGGTACAAAATCAGTGTGCAAAAATCACAAGCATTCCTATACACCAACAATAGACAAGCAGAGAGCCGAATCATGAATGATCTCTCATTCACAATTGCTACAAAGCAAATAAAATACCTAGGAATGTAGCTAATAGGAGATGTGAAGGACTTCTTCAAAAAGAACTACAAACCACTGCTGAAGGAAATAACAGAGGACACAAACAGATGGAAAAACATTCTATCCTCATGGGTAGGATAAATCAGTTTTGTGAAATTTCACAATCAATATTGTGAAAATGGCCATACTGCCCAAAGTAATTTACAGATTCGATGCTATTCCCATCTAATTACCATTGACATTCTTCACAGAATTAAAAAAAAAACTACTTTAAATTTCATATGGAATAAAAGGAGCCTGTATAGCCAAGATGATCCTAAGCAAAAAGCAAAAAGAACAAAGCTGGAGGCATCATGTTACCTGACTTCAAACTATACTGCAAGGCTATAGTAACCAAAATGGTATGGTACTGGTAACAAAACAGACATACAGACCAATGGAGCAGAATGGAGACCTCAGAAATAACACCACACTTCTACAACTATCTGATCTTCGATGAACTGGACAAAAACAAGCAATGGGGAAAGGACTCCCTATTTAATAAATGATGCTGGGAAAACTGGCTAGCCATATGCAGAAAACTGAAACTGGACTCCTTCTTTATACCTTATACAAAAATTAACTCAAGATGGATTAAAGACTTAAATGCAAAACCCCAAACCATAAAAACCCTAGAAGAAAACCTAGGCAATACCATTCAGGACATAGGCATGGGCAAAGACTTCATGACAAAAATGCCAAAAACAATTGCAGCAAAAGCCAGAATTGACAAATGGGATCTAATTAAACTAAAGAGCTTCTGCACAGCAAAAGAAACTATCATTGGAGTAAACAGGCAACCTACATAATGGGAGAAAATTTTTGTAATCTACCCATCTGACAAAGGTCTAATATCCAGAATCTACAGGAACTTAAACCAAGAAAAAAAAAACAAATTTAAGAGATGCCATAAAAAAGTAGGCAAAGGATATGAACAGACATTTCTCAAAAGAAGACATTTATGCATCCAACAAACATATGAAGAAAAGCTCAACATCACTGATCATTAGAGAAATGCAAATCAAAAGCACAATGAGATACCATCACACGCCAGGCAGAATGGTGATTATTAAAAAGTCAAGAAACAATAGATGCTGGTGAGGCTATGGAGAAATAGGAATGCTTTTATGCTGTTCTTGGGAATATAAATTAGTTCAAACATTGTGGAAGACAGTGCGGCGATTCCTCAAGGATCTAGAACCAGAAATACCATCTGACCCAGCATTCCCATTACTGGGTATATACCCAAAGGAATGTAAATACTATAAAGACAGATGCACACGTATGTTTATTGCAGCACTATTTGCAATAGCAAAGACATGGAACCAACCCAAATACACATCAATGACAGACTGGATAAAGAAAACATGGTACATATACTCCATGGAATACTATGCATCCATTAAAAGGAAAGAGATCACATCTTTTGAAGGGACATGGATGAAGCAGGAAGCTGTCATTCTCAGCAAACTAACAAGGAACAGAAAACCAAACACTGCATGTTCTCACTTATAAGTGGGAGCTGAACAATGAGAACACATGGACACAGGGAGGGGAATGACGTACACCAGGGCATGTCGGAGGGTGGGGGAGAGGGGAGGGAGAGCATTAGGAAAATAGCTAATGCATATGGGGCTTAAAACCTGATGATGGGTTAATAGGTGCAGCCAATCACCATGGCACACATATACCTACGTAACAAACCTACACATTCTGCACTTGTATCCCGGAACTAAAAGTAAATTTAAAAAAATTCTTATTAATAAATGAAAAAAAATTAAATGTATTATTTACTAATGTCCCTCAGTGTCTGTATATGTAGTTGGCATACAGGAGACACAATTATTCTCCTATGAAGACAGTATTATTAGGTGCCTACATCCTAGATTTTAAGAGATGCTCTAAGACACATAGTCAGTGTCCTTGGGTCTATTGTAGACAGGACAGGAAGCATTCACTTTGTCCTTTGCTGCAAAACTGTTTGAGGTTAGATACTGAATGTGTTTTAGGGAATGATAGAATAAATGTCTATTCCTCTTTTGGCTTCTGCAATGAAGAAAGGCAGAGGGGGAAATGGTCAACTCATAGGACCTAAAGAGTAGATAAAAGGAATATATAGCCTCTCTATTTTTGTCACAGAGTCCTTTATGATTTTAGCTGTAGAATGCTAAAATCTGCTTTGAGCACCTGGTATGTCCTAAGGTTTGACATGCCTCCTTTACTCTGCCGCACCGTAAAATGCCACAATGTGTTGGGTTAATGTGGCTTCACCAGATATATCCCAATTAAATTCATTTCCACTTCTATTTGTAGTAGCTGCTACTGTCATATTTTATGCTTCCTTTGGGAAGGAATGTACTGAAGGACTCAAGTGGCTATTTGAATTTTCTGACCCCTCTGAAATTGCCAAGTTATAATGGAATAAGAGGGAACATGTGGCATCTTTACTACTCCTAGAAAGTTGGTGGCACATACTTTCAGTGAGAACTTTATCGAATTTCAATTACACCTGCCTTCTGTAATAATTGCAATCCTACAAAACATGTTAATTGAATCTTAGTTTTTCCATTGACTTTTTTCTGTGTGTGTGACAGTGTCTTGCTCTGTCATCCAGGCTGGAGCTCAATGGCACAATCATAGCTCACTGCAGCCTCAAACACTTGGGCTCAAGCAATCCTCCACCTCAACCTCCTGAGTAGCTGGGACTACAGACACACACCACCAGCCCTGGTTAATTTTTAATATTTTTTTTTGTAGAGATGAGGTCTGACCATGTTGACCAGACTGGTCTTGAATTCCTGGCCTCAAGTGATCCTCTTTCCTCAGCCTCCCGAAATGCTAGGACTACAGGCATGATGAGCCACAGTGCCTGACCTCCATTGACTTTTATTCAAATACTAGAGACTCATTTTCTGTATCTCTAGTAACTCTTAAAGGCAGCTAGTGATGCCTAATGCTGACTCTTCCTCAGCCTTTCCCCTGGCCAAATAGCTAATGGCTTGTGATCTATTCTAGCAGAGGAGAGTTTAATGATGAGATTACATTCAGAGAAGGCATGGGGTTAGGGAATCCAACAGAGGCTCTGCACCCAGGGGTTTGTAACCATGGGAACTATTAAACCTTGAAGTTTGGGAGAAGAAGAGCAGTAGTGTTATTGGACCTTGGTGAGAGCTGGAGCTGCAGCACAGGAGCTAGGGCTGACATAGAAAGCAGCCAAAGCCAGAACCAAGAGGGGAATGCGATGCGAGGGTAAAAGTCTATACCCCAGCCTCTGTCTCTCCCTGCCCTTTGCTTTCCTGCTAGTGCCTCTCATTGACCAAAATGGAATGGAAGCTCCAGGGCAGAGAGCAGAAAGAAGGGCAGAGGATGATTGGGGACTGTGGCAGAGGATAACCAGCTATGAGCATAAGCATGCATTAATGTACCCAGAAGGTCCTACAATAGAACCTGGCAGTGAGTTCCTTTGTAAAGTGAAAAGCTCCAAATATCTAAATAAATAAATTTATTTCTTTAAGAAACATGCATCAAGTGCCTTCTCTTGTTAAGATCTCTATTTGATGCTTGTAGATTTTACTTTGGGTTTTCTTTCAGTGACTTCTCTGCAGAGCTAAGCTAACCTGGATACTTTACAAAAATAATGGGGAATCTTCTGGGATTGCTTTAAAAAAATCTGGCCCCAGCTTTGAGGATGACCTTCATTTCTGTTGGTATTCCTCACGTCTGGCCAGGTCTAGGCATTGTTTTTGTAAGTGACTGAAGTCTTGCCACATTCCAGGGGTCTCGAGTACAGGCTATGTTTGCATTCATTGGCCCAGTCTTTGGTACTCTGTGGAGACTTAAAGAAACAGAACCTCAACTCTGTCTGAGAACTTGTGAGCAACTCCAGTGATACCAGTGAGGAGAGAGCAGAGCTGGGGAAAGGTCTAGCTCAGATATTTCTAAGCCCATCCTTTGCCTGGGTGGAACCGTTTGACCGGCCACAAGGAACCTACTGAGAATTTGAAAGATTCCATCTCCTATACTATGAGAGTATGTTTTGGGTCTCTTTTATGTTAAATGGTGTTCATGTAATTCCTGGGTATTTTGCACCAACTGCTCGACATTTCTCAGTGGGTTTGTATAAGTTTCTCTAGGAATTGGTGAGGATTGTTTTTCACATTGGGGGAAGAGTAGTAGGTAGAATAATTGAAAAAAAAGTTAAGCTTGAAGAGATGTAGGAAATATTTAGACCACCGTGTCTTTTTATGGATGGATAAATTGAGGGCCCCAGAGGGCTAGAAATTTGTACAGAGTCACATGGTAAGGATGAGGCCAGGCAGGGACACAACGCAGGATAGAAATGGCTGAGAAGCAGGCTGGCTATTGCCAAGAGGCTTAGCATTGCTGCCCTGGAATCCACACTGCTCCTCATGGGGTGTGTTCACTGGAAGGTGAGGATTCCCAGAGTGCAAACAAACAGGTGTGTGTGCTATCCTTACAGGTTCTTGAGACTCCCCTTACCTGGACCACTCTCTGTGAATACTCAGAGATGAGAAGAAAGTTCCCATGATATAGTTGAGAAACTGAACTTGAAAAATGGAACATTGTTTAAACCCCTACATTATCAACTGTGTGAAGCTTGCAGGAGAGAAAGATCCTGAGATTCATGCCTAGTGACTCAGGCTGCTCCAAGATTTACAAACTCCACCACCAAACCAGCAGTCTGTGCTTGCAATAGTGGAATAAGAGCTAACATTTAGTGGGTATTCACCATGCACTAGTCATTATTTTAGGCAATTTCCATTGTTAACTAATTTAGTTCTCATGAATACCCTATGAGGTAGATACTAGTATTATTCCTGTTGTATAGATGAAGAACCTGAGCTCAGAGGTCAGGTGACATGTTCACAATCACAGAGTTAGTAAGTAGTCCCACTGGAATTCAAATCTCAGTGTTTAACTGCTCAGCCCATGTACTTGATCATGGAGCTCTAGTGCTTTCTTTTTGGTCTTACCACTGCTATATCCATAAGGTGTATTTTGTTTTCTGAGGACCCTCCAGTGCATAGGTCCAAGTACTTCTATTTAAAAAAAATCAAGGGGAATAGGTTTCTGAGCTATCATCATTGAGTACATATGGAAACAAATAAGAGAACAATAGGCACTGGGCTTCACTTGACGGTGGAAGGTAGGAGGAGGGTGAGGATAGAAAACTACCTATCAGGGACTATACTCACTACCTAGGTGATGAAATCTTTTGTATATCAGACCCAGTGACATGCAATTTACTCATGCAACAAACAGCACATGTACCCCCTGAAGTAAAAGCTGAAAAAGAATAAAACAAGAAAAAACAAAAGTTTCTGAGTTATCATCACTGAGTATTCTCTATGCCACATCAGTCTCCACCTATAAATGTATGGCTTCAAAGCCAGTATGGAGTTAGTCTAAACAGGCTTTCACCAGCCCCTTAACTAGACAGCTTTATGCAGTGTACAAATTACATGTCTGAACAGCCCAGTTCAAAGTGTACTGGTTCGATGGCACAAGTAAAAGTTACTCAGTCTTCTTAGGCTCTCAAGAATCTTTCCAGGACTTTTCAGTAAGAACATTATTTAGTAATTATTAAAGTTTTGGAAAAGATAATTATAGCAAAGTTTCTTCTTACACAGCATTGATATCCAGTGTTGCAAGACCACGGTATTATTGTTTCTGTGTTATAGCTGGAGAAACAAAGACCCAGCCGTGGAGATCAAAGGATTGTGAGCCAGCAACCTGGAGGTCCCACCCTGGATCTGCCTCTGCCTCTGCTCCAACTAGCTGGGTGACCATGGGCATGCCCTTTTCTCTCTGGGTTTCTAGCTTACCATTTGTAACATACGAAGCTGACTTTGATCCCTGAGTTCTGTTCCAGTTCTGAAATACCATGGCTTACTAAGATCAAAGCAAGTTGATTATTAATTGATGTGTTTTATAGATGGAAGGCTCAAAAAGGACTTAGGTTGGCTTATAGAATTAAAATGCACTTAAATCAGGATGGTTAAAAATAACAACATAATTAAAAATAATAAAAAGTGATGGAAAAGAGATGCTTCAGGCACCAAGACTGAGTTAGTCACTGATGGTCTGTGCTATGTTTGGAATCCTAGAATCCTAGGACATTGCAGCAGAAATCAACCCAAGAGAACATGGGCTATCCACATGCATCCCAGCTTCTTAAGTTTCTGCTCTGGAGCATTCTGCTAGTTAGAATATGCTACTTCCAAATGAACAGACTTGGGAATATCTTTCAGACTCACAGGATTGGTGAGTTCAGAGCATCCTGGCTGTTATAACATGAAAAGATTTGTTATCTCCACCAGGAGTGGACTTTGCGTCTGATTTTCTACCTGGTGCTGTATCCATAGCAGCATTCCACTTTCTCCAGTGACAATGATTCTTCTCCATGTGGTATACAGACAGGGGTTTGTGGTATAGATAATTTTCTGTAATCTTTCTTTGTTCTCTTAATTTCCTGGTGAAAAATTGGCAAAGGTGGTATTATTTTCATAGTATATCTGAGTGAACAGGCCCAGAAATGTTGAGTATTTTGCCCAAAAGGGAGCATTGCTAATTAGTGGAGAATTGCATCTGGGACCCAGTTTGTTGACCCTGGAGTGTCCAGCACTTGCCTTGGGACCATCACTATGCCCTGGGCCCCTGCTGACTCCAGAATTCTAATGTTGTAGGACTTTCTCGTTAGTTCAGCTAAAGATGGGGTCCTTGTCACACAGCCATGAAATATTAGGCCTACAGACACTTTGAAGGATGAGAAAAACATGGAATTTATTGGGCAAAGAAAAGCGGGGGTGGGGGGAGGGAGAAACAGGAACCTTCAGCAGGGTAAGAGTCCTGCCAGTATATGCTTCCCACCTTGCAGATTGCATCTCAGATTCCACCCAGGAAGAAGAGGGGCCAGGCTCCTCCTCACTGCAAATGGTGCAAACTACTGTGGTGCCACTCCAGTGCTCACTTCTCCCAGTGCAGAGGCCGGTTGGAGTTTTTCTGGGAACCCCTTTGCACTTGGCTGTCTCACTATGTTGATGCGTCAATGGGCCACTTATTGAGAAATAAAGCAGCTTGTTTAAGATAGTCTGACCCTTATATGGCGCAGTGACTACCAGAGCACACCTCTGGAAACAGAGTGCTGGTGGACTCCCCAGAATGTCTCCCTGCTGCAAATGCAAGGGCTTGAGTTTGAATGGTATCTTCTCAGACTTTATTTTAAGCTCTGCAAGTATGTAAAACTTTGTTATGTGCTGCAGAGGTCTTGGAATTGAGACTGATGGTATTGTGAGAAAGCCAGAGTTTGAAGCAGGTTAAACCTTTCTGAGCACAGCAGGGGCTTTTCATCAAAATGAGCTGCAGGAAACCATTTAACTGGACCATAATGCTACTGACAATGTCATCAATCAATCAACAAGTATTTCTTGAGACAGCAATGTGAGAATTCAATGAGATCATCTAAGTGACAAGTATAGGAAGGCAGCATGGTACAAAGAAAAGACATGGACTTTAGAGACATTCAGAAGCAAGTTTGAAGACTGGCACCGTAACTTATGAGCTGTGTAAGCTTGGCCAAATCACCTAACCTCACTAAGCCTCAGTTTATTCATCTGTAAAATGGGCAAAATAGCTACTTCATCAGGCTTTTGGGAAAGCACTTCTTTCCTATTAATTTTCTATTCCTTGTTCAACATTTAAAAAATTGGCCGGGTGCAGTGGCTCACACCTGTAATCCCAGCACTTTGGGAGGCTGAGGCGAGCAGATCACGAGGTCAAGAGATCGAGACCATCCTGGCCAATCTCTCAGATATACTATGACCATCACTCAGATATACTATGAAAATACCACCTTTACCAACTTTTCACCAGGGAATTAAAAGAACCAAGAGAGATTATATTTATAGAAAATTGTCTATACCACAAACCCCTGTCTGTATGGAGAAACACTGTACAAAAAATGTGAAAATTAGCTGGGTGTGGTGGCACGCGCCTGTAGTCCAAGCTACTCAGGAGGCTGAGGCAGGAGAATGGCTTGAACCTGGGAAGCAGAGGTTGCAGTGAGCCAAGATCAAGCCATTGCACTCCAGCCTGAGTGACTAGAGTGAGACTCTGTCTCAAAGAAAAAAAAAAATTATAAAGTGATAAATCATTTATAATCATCAGTTAATCATTTCTATGTACTTGGCATTGTGCAAGGTGATGAGAGACATAGGGAAGAGGGAGACATGACTTCCTTTCTTCTTATAGAGAAAAGAGAATCCAACAAATAAGGAAAGATACAGGGAGAGAAGTGATTGAGTGTTTCTAGGTTTAGCAACAAATTCATGGAAGAGATGAGGATGAAACTTGTTGGATGAGAACATGCCATGATGAGGGAGATAGAAACTCCAGGTGAGCGAGATAGTAGCAGCAAAGGCTGAGGTATTTGTAGAATAGCATGAAGGCTAGTATGACCAGAATGGACAGGAAATGAAGGAAACTAATGATAAATATTGCTGAATGAGTGAGACAGGAAGAAGAGTATTTAAAGTTGGTCCACAAATTTAGACTTACTACACTATCCAGTACAGAATGTTTTTAGCTTTTCAGGCTGAGTATTAAGCCTGGGGGCTGGAACAATATCTTCTCTCCTGTACTGAATTTTCGTAAAGTTGTTAGCATAGAGCTAATTTTTAAGGGTGTTCAGTCATCCTGTATGAGATACGAAACAGGTGTTTTTGGAGGGCCAGACTGGTAATGGTGTATGCAATGTAGACCGTCATACTAGACACCAGATGACTAACCTGGGCCAAGGGAAGCAATTAATGAGGCCAAATTAAGTTTGCATTTCTGCATTGATTCAGGCTCACTGGAAATGATTTCATTGAAATTTTTGAGTTATGCTTTTTTTGAAAATACAAAAAGTGTATGTTTGTTGAAAAAACAATACAGAAGGTTCCCACTCATTTTATTCTCTTCCAGCCTCTGCCACTTTAAAAGGTTTGTTGTATTCCTTTTCAGATCATTTTGTAGACCTGAAAATCCATACATAGCATACACTAATGAAAATATATACAGGCTGGGTGCAGTGGCTCACGCCTGTAATCCCAGCACTTTGGGAGGCCGAGGCAGGTGGATCACCTGAGGTCAGGAGTTCGAGACCAGCCTGGCCAACATAGTGAAACCCTGTCTCTACTAAAAATACAAAAAAAAAAAAAAAATTAGTCAGGCGTGGTGGTGGGTGCCTGTAATCCCAGCTACTCGGGAGGCTGAGGCAGGAGAATCGCTTGAACCTGGAAGGTAGAGGTTGCAGTGAGCCGAGATCGCACCATTGCACTCCAGCCTGGACAATGAGAGTGAAACTCCATCTCAAAAAAAAAAAGAAAATATGTGCATACATAACATATATACATAATATAAAATATATACATAACTTAGTATATGACTAAAATACATAACAATTTACATGTAATCCTTTAAAGCAATTGTACTGAGGTATAATTTCCATAAAACAACATGCACTGATTATATTTTATATTTCTTTTTTCTGTTGATGCATAATAGATGTATATAGTTTTGGGGTACATACAATAATTTAATATAATTTGTAAAGATCAAGTTAGCGTACTTGGACTATCCATCACCCTAATATTTACCTTTTTTTTAATGCTAGAACTATTCTGATTATTCTCTTCTAGCTATTTTGAAATATATAATAGATTATTGTAAACGATAGTCAACCTAGGGATCTATCTAACACCAGGTCTTACTGTTAGATAAGTGTTAGGTTTTCTTCTATCAAACCACATATTTATACCCATTCATCAACTTCTCTTCATCTTCCCTACAATTCAACCCTTCCTGGCCTCTGATAACCACCAGTATACTCCCTATCTTCATGAGGTCCTCTTTTTTAGATCCCACATAAGAGTAAAACATGTGATATTTGTCTTTCTGTGCTTAGTTTATTTCGTGAAACATAATGACTTCCAGTTTCACCCATGTTGCTGCATATGACTGGATTTTATTGTTTTTCATGGCTGAATAATATTCCATTGTGTATATATACCGTATTTTCTTTATCCATTAATCTGTTGATGAGCACTTATGTTGATTCCATATTTTGGCTGTTGAGCATAGTGCTGCAATAAACATGGGAGTGCAGATGTCTTTTTGATATATTGATTTCCTTTCTTTTCCATACATACTCAGTAGTGGAATTGCTGGGTCATACAGTTCTACTTTTAGGTTTTTGAGAAATCTCCATACTGTTCTCCATTTTGGCTGTACTCTCTTCAAGTACAGTGTACGAGGTTTCCCCTTTCTCTGTATCCTCGCCAGCGGCCATTTTTGCCTTTCTTTTTGATACTAGCCACTGTAACTAGGGTGAGATGATATCTTGTTGTAGTTTTGATTCACATTTCTCTGGTGATTAGTAATGTTGAGCATTTTTTTGATATATCTGTTGGCTATTTGTATTTCTTTTGAGAAACGTCTATTCAGATCTTTTGCCCATTTAAAAAATCAGATTATTTGTCTTTTTGCTATTGAATTGTTTGAACTCCTTATATATTTTGTTTATCAATCCCTTGTCAGATGCATAGTTTGCAAATATTTTCTCCCTTTCTATGGGTTGTCTTTTCACATTGTTGATTGTTTTCTTTGCCATGCAGAAGCTGTTTAGCTTGATGTAGTCCCATTTGTCTATTTTTGCTTCTGTTGCCTGTGCTTTTGAAATCTTACACAAAAAATCTTTGCCCAGACCAATGTCCTGGAGCATTTCCACAGTGTTTTTTCTAGCAGATTCATAGTTTCAGGTCTTAGGTTTAAGTCTTTAATCCATTTTATTTGATTTTTGTGCATGATGAGAGATAGGGACCAAGTTACATTCTTCTGCATATAGTTATCCAGTTTTTCCAGCAGCATTTATTAAAGAAACTCCTTTTTTCCATTCTATGTTCTTATACGCCTTTGTTGAAGATGAATTGGTTGTAAATGCATGGGTTTATTTTTGGGTTCTGTAGTTTGTTCATTGGTCATCTATGTGTCTGTTTTTATGCCAGTACTATGGTGAAAATGCAGATTTAAAATTTAGTGTTTGATGAATTTTGACAAATGTATATACTTCTATCCTATATAGCTTTAAAATATAGAAATTGGATCAGGCTATACATACTATTTTGCAACTTGCTTAGGCATTCAGTAATATGTCATGGACATTTTTTCGTGACATTGACGTTTTTAAAATTATTGCATAGTTCCTTAGTATGGATTCCGCACTAACTTACTTAACCATTTTCTAATAGACGGATGTTTAAATTCACTTTACTTTTCATAATTCAAATGGAGTAATAAAATGCTCTTACACTTACCTTTGACATGCTAACAAGTATTTGTATAGACGGGATTCTTAGAAGTTGAATTGTTTAATCAAAATCTTTTTTTCGTTATATTTTCTTTTTTTTTATTATTATTATACTTTAAGTTTTAGGGTACATGTGCACAATGTGCAGGTTTGTTACATATGTATCCATGTGCCATGTTGGTGTGCTGCACCCATTAACTCGTCATTTAGCATTAGGTGTATCTCCTAATGCTGTCACTCCCGCCTACCCCCACCCCACAACAGTCCCCGGAGTGTGATGTTCCCCTTCCTGTGTCCATGTGTTCTCATTGTTCAATTCCCACCTATGAGTGAGAACATGCAGTGTTTGGTTTTTTGTCCTTGGGATAGTTTACTGAGAATGATGGTTTCCAGTTTCATCCATGTCCCTACAAAGGACATGAACTCATCATTTTTTATGGCTGCATAGTATTCCATGGTGTATATGTGCCACATTTTCTTAATCCAGTCTATCATTGATGGGCATTTGGGTTGGTTCCAAGTCTTTGCTATTGTGAATAGTGCCACAATAAACATACGTATGCATGTGTCTTTATAGCAGCATGATTTATAGTCCTTTGGGTATATACCCAGTAATGGGATGGCTGGGTCAGATGGTATTTCTAGTTCTAGATCCCTGAGGAATCGCCACACTGACTTCCACAATGGTTGAACTAGTTTACAGTCCCACCAACAGTGTAAAAGTGTTCCTATTTCTCCACATCCTCTCCAGCACCTGTTGTTTCCTGACTTTTTAATTATGGCCATTCTAACTGGTGTGAGATGGTATCTCATTGTGGTTTTAATTTGCATTTCTCTGATAGCCAGTGATGATGAGCATTTTTTCATGTGCTTTTGGCTGCATAAATGTCTTCTTCTGAGAAGTGTCTGTTCATGTCCTTCGGCCACTTTTTGATGGGGTTGTTTGTTTTTTTCTTGTAAATTTGTTTGAGTTCATTGTAGATTCTGGATATTAGCCCTTTGTCAGATGAGTAGATTGCAAAAATTTTCTCCCATTTTGTAGGTTGCCTGCTCACTCTGATGGTAGTTTCTTTTGCTGTGCAGAAGCTCTTTAGTTTAATTAGATCCCATTTGTCAATTTTGGCTTTTGTTGCCATTGCTTTTGGTGTTTTAGACATGAAGTCCTTGCCCATGCCTATGTCCTGAATAGTATTGCCTTGGTTTTCTTCTAGGGTTTTTATGGTTTTAGGTCTAACGTGTAAGTCTTTAATCCATCTTGAATTAATTTTTGTATAAGGAGTAAGGAAGGGATCCAGTTTCAGCTTTCTACATATGGCTAGCCAGTTTTCCCAGCACCATTTATTAAATAGGGAATCCTTTTCCCATTGCTTGTTTTTGTCAGGTTTGTCAAAGATCTGATGGTTGTAGATATGCGGCATTATTTCTGAGGGCTCTGTTCTGATCCATTGATCTATGTCTCTGTTCTGGTACCAGTACCATGCTGTTTTGGTTACTGTAGCCTTGTAGTATAGTTTGAAGTCAGGTAGCGTGATGCCTCCAGCTTTGTTCTTTTGGGTTAGGATTGACTTGGCGATGCGGGCTCTTTTTTGGTTCCATATGAACTTGAAAGTAGTTTTTTCCAATTCTGTGAAGAAAGTCATTGGTAGCTTGATGGGGATGGCATTGAATCTATAAATTACCTTGGGCAGTATGGCCATTTTCACGATATTGATTCTTCCAACCCATGAGCATGGAATGTTCTTCCATTTGTTGGTATCCTCTTTTATTTCATTGAGCAGTGGTTTGTAGTTCTCCTTGAAGAGGTCCTTCACATCCCTTGTAAGTTGGATTCCTAGGTATTTTATTCTCTTTGAAGCAATTGTGAATGGGAGTTCACTCATGATTTGGCTCTTTGTTTGTCTGTGATTGGTGTACAAGAATGCTTGTGATTTTTGAACATTGATTTTGTTTCCTGAGACTTTGCTGAAGTTGCTTATCAGCTTAAGGAGATTTTGGACTGAGACGATGGGGTTTTCTAGATATACAATCGTATCATCTGCAAACAGGGACAATTTGACTTCCTCTTTTCCTAATTGAATACCCTTTATTTCCTTCTCCTGCCTGATTGCCCTGGCCAGAACTTCCAGCACTATGTTGAATAGGAGTGGTGAGAGAGGGCATCCCTGTCTTGTGCCAGTTTTCAAAGGGAATGCTTCCAGTGTTTGCCCATTCAGTATGATATTGGCTGTGGGTTTGTCATAGATAGCTCTTACGATTTTGAGATATGTCCCATCAATACCTAATTTATTGAGAGTTTTTAGCATGAAGGGTTGTTGAATTTTGTCAAAGGTCTTCTATTGAGATAATCATGTGGTTTTTGTCTTTGGTTCTGTTTATATGCTGGATTACATTTATTGATTTGCGTATGTTGAACCAGCCTTGCATCCCAGGGATGAAGCCCACTTGATCATGGTGGATAAGCTTTTTGATGTGCTGCTGGATTCGGTTTGCCAGTATTTTATTGAGGATTTTTGCGTCAATGTTCATCAAGGATATTGGTGTGAAATTCTCTTTTTTTGTTTAATCAAAATCTTTGAAATTTTTTTAAAAAGGTGCTGAAAAACTGCCTTTCAAAGAGATTATAACAATTTCAGCTTCTATAGTATGAGAGAACACTCTTTTCTTAAAAGTTTTTTGTTTTTTTGTATATTATCAAACTTTAATGTTTTGCCACTCTGATAGGTGAAAAATGATACGGAGGTGTTGTTTTAATTTGCATTTCCTAAATCACTAGAGAAGATGAGCTTTATTTATGTTTATTCAAGTTTATTTGTATTTTTTTTTCTGTAAATTGCCTGTTCTTACATTTTGACTATTTCTACCTGTTTTTCTTATTGATTTGTATAATTCATTTTTTATTAGGTCATTTTTAGATCCTAGTAGGCATTCAAGTTAATATGCTATAGGATACCCTAGTGTGGTGACACTCTAACTTTACCAGTATCACTTTGGGATCTTGTTAAGATGGAGTATCTGATGCACTGATCAGTATCTGTATTAGTATCACTTTGGAATCTTGTTAAGATGGAGTATCTGATGCACTGATCAGTATCTGTATTAGTATCACTTTGGGATCTTGTTAAGATGGAGTATCTGATGCACTGGTCGGTATCTGTATTAGTATCAGTTTGGGATCTTGTTAACATGGAGTATTTGATGCAGTGGGTCAGGGAATGGGGTTGAGAACCTTCATTTCTAACAAATTCCCAGGAACTTCCAGTGCTACTGCTCCACACACCCTACTTTGAGCAGCAAAGTCTTTGGGTTTATAAAAGTTTTGTCTGGCAGGATTCTATCATGCTCAAGGAGCAATGTGTGGTAGGTTTTTCTTTTGTTAAATAAAAGCTCTAGGAGTGATTGGATGAAAGTGATCTGTGTGGAAATAAGAAGCCATCTTAGTTGTGGAGATGACTGGAATTGTAGTCATTCTAGGGCACTGATGGGGTGCTGATATTGGGGCAGGATGGCCTTTGAATTTTGAGTTTAAGTCCAATCTCTGCATACTTTTAGGTTCTGCGGCTTACAGTTTCCACCTTCACATTTTTTTAAAAAACAGGAAAGTAATCTCTGTTCTGGTATTACAGTTTCTTTCTGAAGATCAAAGAATGATTGATATGCTTTTTAAACTCTAACAAATTAGGATATAGTAGTTATTGCACCTGTCCATGCCTTTGAGAATCTGAACAGCAGGTATGAAGTACATGGAAATGCAGTCTGACCAAGGTGCACAGTGAAGCCACAGTTCTTGCCAAAGTTTTGTATCACTCCCCAAATTCTTACTTAGGCAAGCTCTCTTTTTTTTTTTTTTTTTTTTTTTGTTTTTTTTTGTTTTGTTTTGTTTTTTTTTTTTTTTTGAGACGGAGTCTCGCTCTGTCGCCCAGGCTGGAGTGCAGTGGCGCGATCTCGGCTCACTGCAAACTCCGTCTCCCGGGTTCACGCCATTCTCCTGCCTCAGCCTCTCCGAGTAGCTGGGACTACAGGCGCCCGCCACCACGCCCGGCTAATTTTTTGTATTTTTAGTAGAGACGGGGTTTCACCATGGTCTCGATCTCCTGACCTCGGGATCCGCCCGCCTCGGCCTCCCAAAGTGCTGGGATTACAGGCATGAGCCACCGCGCCCGGCACTTAGGCAAGCTCTCTGATTTAGAGTTTGGATTGTCACAGCATATCTGAACCACGTTGTACTTGACTTTTAGGTGACTACTTCAGAAGTTGTCCCCTCAGGACTTCCTAAATGTTTAGCTGCAGCAAATGTCAGATGTTGAACTCTGTGTATAATTCTCAAGCTAGGCCACTGTAGTCATGTTACCTGGATAACACACAGACACATACACCCTGAACTAAAATGTAACTCCGAAATTACCATGGCAATTATAATGCAAGTAAAATTTAGGGTATGGATTGGTTCAGTTGACTACGGCAGACAGTGGCAAGCTTTTCACTAACCTCGTTTCTTTCAGAACACACAGCTATACAACATTCCCCAGCCTTCTTTGCAGATGGATGATTAGGTCCTAACCAATGGATTATGAGTGGAAGTATGTTTGTCATTCTGGACTGAGATTTTTCAGAAGTGAATTTGCCCTTTCTACCCTCTGATCCCCTGTCTTCTGGCTGAATACTGAGGACTCTATGGCCCTAGCAGAGAACTGAGCATGTGGAAGGATCAAGGGTCTCTGAATCCCATGTGGAAAGCCTGGCTGCCAGTCTGTATCACCTATTTTGAACTTTATGTGAGAAAGTTACTTATTCATATTGTGTTTGGCACAGTATATATTTTTGGGCTTGTTCATTATAGTAGAGTTACCATAAACTGATGCAGCCTCTAATTTGTGTAAATCATTGGGGTATTTTCTGATACCTAGCATAAACATTCCAGTTCCCTGAATGATCTGGAATATAGGACAGATAAGTAAAAGCAAAAAGGCGAGCAAGATGCCCTCATGCAACTATAAATAGAGGGTTTTAGTTTCAGAAATGGAGCATTTGACATATGGAGGAACTTCTGGCTGTTCTTAATATCAAAACTTCATTGATTTGTTAATAATTGTTGTGAAACTGAGAAACCAGGTAGTGAGCAACAGTTAAAAATGCTCCGTGTGACTCCTCCCCACCTCATATCCCTTTGATTTCATTCTTTCTCCTTAGGCCTGGAACAAGATGGCTGTTTTTTGGAGAGTGAAAGCTGAGTGAAAGTCATGTAATGTTTCTGTATGATGTTTTTGGCAGTGATGATGAAAATTCTAGACTGAAATGATATCGCATGAAGTCTGGACCAATTGCTGTGTTAAAGTAGAATGATTTTCCTCCCATTTTGCTGTCTGGATCAATTTTGGGGGGAGTTAGAGAATTTAGCCTTTCAGTTGAAGCAACATATTGTACTGATAACATGCAAAAGTACAGTCTGATTGGACTCACCAGGCTTTTCCAACTTGCTGCTAATGTGATCATTAAGAGAGCTTCTGCAAAATAAATATAACTCACAGAGGTTTGTTAAGAAAGGTTCCAGATTCCCTTGACCAACAGAGGAATGTTTAATACTCTAGTATAAATAACAACAAAAAGATCTATCCCCTCCCCTGAAAAAAAAAAAAACCTTGAAATTCTGAGTCACACCTGTTAAATTATTTGTTCTTCTAAAGCAGCAGAAATGAAAGGCGTATGTTCAACATCATTTTGGACCCATTTTCTGTGGCGGGAAACCAAGGTAAACACATTTTTCCTGATGTAATTGTTGATATTAGTTCAGCTCATATGATGCAGGCGTAGCTGTGTGAACCATTTTATTTGAACCTGTCCTCGGCTGGAGTTGGACTCAATAGTGGGAAAGCCTAAAGCCAATATTCTGGGGCTCCGGATCTTTTAGGGAGCACCACCTGCAGACATTGCTGCTGTCAAGGTGTCCTTTGGATTCCTGGTCTTGGCTCTGTTTTCTTCTCATTTGTGTTTGGGAACATTTAGCTCATTTCCTCACATGGATTAGTTCTGATTTCTTATTTGTCTCATGCCTGGGCATTGTCATTCTCCTTTTCAAATTATACATAGATACATATATATGGTTGTTTATAGTTTTTTCTCTTAATTCCCTCTTCTTATCTTCTCCTCCAGCTCTTTCCCCTCCTTTAATATAGTTAATAAACTAGTATGTTTTCTTTTTCAAGATTCTCCGTGCTTGCATATTGACAACAAATACATTTGCTCACCTATATTTTCATTTTTTTTGGTGTCAATTAAAAACCCTCTTTTCTTTGTTCTTCTAGTTTAACAATAGTCCCTAGGCTAGCACATGGGTTTTTTTTTTTCTCAAGCTAGCCTCCCAAAGCACATTTAGCCTGTGCTATAGTTTATTCTTTTATTTGTTTATCCCACAAATATTTTTTTGGACCACTCTGAGCCCAAAATGGCCCAGACATTGTGGATACAAAGATGAAATTGGTACAGACCCTGATTTCTGGGAGTTACAAGTGTGTGTGCATAGTGCTGTGATAGAGAGATCAGAGAAGGGGCATCTGACCAACCTGGAGGGCTCAGACCCTGATGATACCACTGAGCTCACTGCTTTTCTGGAAGAATGTGTTCCCAACTCCAGTTTGGGCTCAAGGTGGGAAGAGGATTTGGCATGAGCAGGAGGAGAGAGACCATGATGCAGGGGGTGAGACTCCTCCTGCCAAGGAGTCCTGGACAACTGTGGTAGTGGAAGAGATCAGATGGGCAATGGCTGTTGAGCATGAATTATTTACAAGTCTGGTGTTTGTAAATCAGGCACCTGACATGAGGATGTCTGTCCTGCATTGCTTGTGTGGTTACTTCACATGTGTCCTGACCTTCCAATCAGACTATAACTGGACTGCATGGAGGAGACACATGAGGCTGTGTCTCATGTGTCTTATGCTTTTCCTGCAGCACATAACCATGTGGTCCTGGAGGCAATTTTGTTAAATGCTTGTGCGCTGACCAAAGAAATAGAAATAAAATTGTGAATGAACATTTACATATAAAGCTACATTTCCCTTGGACTTTTCAATATGTTTTTTGACATTATAGCTTCTAATAACAGAAATGTCTTTACTTGTGAAACATTTATAGATCACAAAATGTTTTCTAATACGTCATAGCATCTTCCCAATGAACTTGGGAGGCAGACGTCTTTGTTAGTATCGCTGTTTTACCCTAGTGTGAAACATCCGAAGCGTAGGCTTTTAATCCTTCAAGACAGAGGAGTGGTTGCTGGGAAGACCTGGGACTCCAATTCTGGTCTTCTAGCTTCAGGATGGGCTCTTCCCAGTGTGATTTGCTAAATTACACAGAAGCAGCCCAGAGAATGAGGCAACTGTCATGGTCCTGATTTGGTGCAGCGTCTCTTAAACTTGTAGAAACTCAGCCTGCAGTCAGTCTCAGGGATCTAGCTTTCACCACAGTGTGTGTGGACAGCTGCAACTGTGAGTGATGGGGGGCACTCATTGGGGCCCCAGAAGGCCGGGGATATAGCCATTGTCCCAGACACCAGACTAGGATTGCAGTGCCAGGAATTTTACCATTGGGAAAGCCATCTGTTGAGTTAAATGTTGCCTGCCTCAGTCTTCTGTTCAAACCAGAGATGTCTGTAAGAGGGGAAGATGATAAAGGTTGAAGTCACCAATTAATGTCCCAGCAGTATCAGTTGGGTTATAAATTACTCTCCTCTAGAGCCATAGGGAAATTATCTAACCCTAAGGTGATATAAATTTGTTTGTTTGTTTTAGGAAGATTTTGGAGCCTACAATGTGATTCAGGAGAACAGAACAGTGGGCCACATTGGGGAAAGAAGTGGAAGGGGAGCTGGGGGGAAGATTTTGCTGCTTGATTCTTGTGCTCTTAGCCAGGAGGCTTTGAGGTCCATCTGATTCTGGACAACTGCTCCTTGGAGTGTCCCTCAAACATCATCTCCACGTTTCTGGGGCTGCCCTGGGAGAAAGCAAAGCAGGCAGGACTAGGACTTTCTTCCTGTTGAGGAGATGGGTGTCAGGCAGGCAGGAGGAAGCATGGAGCCTAGGTGTGTTCTGGGAGAGAAGGTAGCTGGGCTGTGGTTACTCTGGGGAAGCAACCACGGGTTTCTTGATTTTGGAAACAGGGCAGCCTCCTGTGCTGAAGTGTCTGACTCCCAGTATGGCAAGGTGTGTTCTGTGCCAGTGGCCACCCCCAGGTTTGTAGGTGTGTCTGGTGTGGCAGGGGTTGGCAGCCATCAGCCCACTGTGGACCCTACAGATACTCACAGGGTGCTTTTCCACTACTTTCCGGAAAAACAAATAATCCTTGGCACTGAAGTTCAAAGCCATGGTTCCTGCATATTCCTTAACATGACACAGGTGGGCCTTCATTGAAAACAACTTCAGCTCCTCCATCTCAATTCTCATGAAAACAAACAGCGGTGCCCTTTGCCCAAGTTGGAAGAGGTGGCCGTGAAATCCTCATGAGCTTCCTGTATATTGCAGAACCTCAATCAGGCCGTGCTGCAGGGGTGAGGACCTGGTCGTCCACCTGGAGCTCACCAGGGGAAATGGGGGCAGTGTCCCGCAGGCAGTGAACTGGCGCAGCACCCCTGCCCCCGACCCTTGCCATTGCCATTGTGATGGGGGAGGGGTCAGGGCCCCTCTGCACAGGCCAAGCCACAGCGAAATCTGGGAAGTCTCCTGGTCTTTGCCCAGGAAACAACCTTCCTAGACAGGCTCTGAATTATTCACCTCTTCCCTTCATATTACAACTGCCACTCAGACGCGAAGGTGCAGCACAAAGCTTCAGAAACAATGGAAGAAACTGAAATCGGGATCCTGACTCCTGCATGGGAAAGCTATAGCTGTGTGACTTTGTGCAAATCACACACCTGTTCTGTGTCTTGCTTCTGCATCTGTGAAATGCAGGTGAACCTAGCACTTACCTTTGAGGGCTCTTTGGAGGATTAAATGAATTGATTCATACAAAGGACTTAGAGAGATGTCCGGCACTGAGTAAACAGTGCTAGCTATTATGATGATGATTGAAGATAATCAAACCTTGTGCTTTTTAATAGACAAGTTTTTTTAGAACAGTTCTAGAATCACTACAAACTTGAGAGGAAGGTACAGCGATTTCTCATGGCCTTCCTACCTCCCCCCATCATCAACATCCCCCACCAGAGTGATACGTTTGCTACAACTGATGAACCTACATTGACATATCATCATCATTCAAAGTCCATAGTTTACATTAGGGTTCACTCTTGGTGCTGTGCATTCTATGGATTTGGACAAATGTATAATGCCAGGTACCCACAATTATAGTATCATACAAAATATTTTCACTGCCCTAAAAATTCTCTGTGCTTCTCTTCTTTATCCCTCCTTTCCCCTAGCCGCAAGCAACCACTCATCTTTACAATCTCCATAGTTTTGCCTTTTCCAGAATATTATATAGTTGGAATCACACAGCATGTAGCCTTACAGATTAGCTTCTTTCTATTAGTAATATGCATTTATGCCTCCTCCATGTCTTTTCGTGGCTTGATAGCTCATTTATCTTTAGTACTGACTAATACTCCATTGTCTGGATGTACCACAGTTTATTTATTCACATACTGAAGAACATCTTGGTTGCTTCCAAGTTTTGCCAGTCATGAAGAAATCTGCTATAAACATTGTATGCATGTTTTTGGGTAGAAAGCCTTATTTTTTATTACATTAAACATGTAATATATGGAGTTTACCTCTGCCATTTCAGAGTGCCCAACACACAGCAGGATTGTTACTTGGTTTTCAACTCCTGACTCTTCTCCAAATGTCTAGTGCAGATTTCTGTGCCTAGGTGGGTAACAGCGGGAACTTCTGGGACCCCCAGCTGTTGGTCTGACCTTCATTCAGTATCCTCCTGGTCAGTCACATCTCTCATCTTTGCATTTGACTCTGCTCTTAATGCCAACGAATCTAAAAACTCAGACATAGCTTGTCCCTACAACTTTACTGAGTTTGTTCATGCTTTCACAATAGTCTTGAATTTCAGGAAAAAAAGTATATCATTCAATGATGGCAACATAATGCTGCAGAGTTTGGTTACATAGAGTATTCTGATGCATGAAAAAGATGTGCAAATAAAAAAGTGATAAAGATGGTCAAAGATATAAAGGAGGCACTACTGATAGAAATGAGTTTAAATTTAGGAAAAAGAGCAAATTTACTTAGGGAATAGAGGTGCTAGAAATCTATAATGAAATTGGCACATTACTCTTGAGTATACACAGATTGAAAGACTGTGAAGTGGTGATTGCAAATATTTTTTTTTATTATACTTTTAAGTTTTAGGGTACATGTGCACAATGTGCAGGTTTGTTACATATGTATACATGTGCCATGTTGGTGTGCTGCACCCATTAACTCGTCATTTACAGTAGGTATATCGCCTAATGCTATCCCTCCCCCTCCCCCCGCCCCACAACAGGCCCCGGTGTGTGATATTCCCCTTCCTGTGTCCATGTGTTCTCACTGTTCAATTCCCACCTATGAGTGAGAACATGCGGTGTTTGGTTTTTTGTCCTTGGAATAGTTTGCTGAGAATGGTGGTTTCCAGCTTTATCCATGTCCCTACAAAAGACATGAACTCATTTTTTATGGCTGCATAGTATTCCATGGTGTATATGTGCCACATTTTCTTAATCCAGTCTATCATCGTTGGACATTTGGGTTGGTTCCAAGTCTTTGCTATTGTGAATAGTGCCACAATAAACATACGTATGCATGTGTCTTTATAGCAGCATGATTTATAGTCCTTTGGGTATATACCCAGTAATGGGATGGCTGGGTCAAATGGTATTTCTAGTTCTAGATCCCTGAGGAATCGCCACACGGACTTCCACAATGGTTGAACTAGTTTATAGTCCCACCAACAGTGTAAAAGTGTTCCTATTTCTCCACATCCTCTCTAGCACCTGTTGTTCCCTGACTTTTTTTTTTTTTTTGCAAGAAGAGAAATGTTTATTGGAATTTCAGATGTAAAATGTTATCACAGAAACAGCAAACACAATCCCCGTTTAGTTCAATATACCATATCTTAATTCCAAAAGGTTTCCTTCATGGAAAGAAAAAATAAGCACTTTAGATATGTTACAGAAATTAAATTTCCAGTAACCAGTGGCTTCATAATGCCAAAGTTTGTGAAGAGTGAAATTATTTCCTTCTATTAGTGTATGTTTTAATAAATAAATGATTTTTCTTTTCATTTGGCAAGGCAGGTGAAAGAAGCATAAAATGCAACTTAGGAAAATAGAGCCAAGTCAAATTTACATAAATGAACAAAAAAGCCTCCACTGTTGACCAATATTTGTGAAATAGTTTAGTATAATGTCGTTCTATTCTTGTTCCATGACTCTCTCGGAAGAAGAAAATTATTTCACTTTATTTCCAGTAAGAAAATATTCATTTTTATTTCAGGACATTGGATTGTTACAAAATGTAGGCAAGCAAACAAATATTTTCTGGTATTATTGAGTTGGCTTTGGGGTCATGAAAATGACTGATACAAATTAATATCACTATAAATCATTATAAAAAGCAACTTGACCATGTCACTGTGCATAGCAGTGTTGCAGCAAAATGAATATAACTCTTACAGATTTTTTGTATCTTTTGACAAATAACTACAGCAGGAAACAAGGAAGGAATTCTTTTCTTTTCTTTTTTTTTGAGATGGAGTCTCACTCTGTCGCCCAGTCTGGAGTGCAGTGGCGCCATCTCGGTTCACTGCAAGATCCACCTCCCGGGTTCACGCGATTCTCCTGCCTCTGCCTCTGGAGTAGCTGGAACTACAGGCACCCGCCACCACGCCCGGCTGATTGTTTGGAGTTTTAGTGGAGACAGGGTTTCACCGTGTTAGCCAGGGTGGTCTCGATCTCCTGACTGGATCTCCTGACCTCATGATCCACCCGCCTCGGCCTCCGAAAGTGCTGGGATTACAGGCGTGAGCCACCGTGCCTGGCCAGGAAGGAATTCTTTTTTATTTTATTTTATTTTTTAATATTATTATACTTTAAGTTTTAGGGTACATGTCCACAATGTGCAGGTTTGTTACATATGTATACATGTGCCATACTGGTGTGCTGCACATATTAACTCGTCATTTAGCATTAAGTATGTTTCCTAATGCTATCCCTCCCCCCTACCCCCACCCCACAACAGTCCTCAGAGTATGACGTTCCCCTTCCTGTGTCCATGTGTTCTCATTGTTCAATTCCCACCTATGAGTGAGAACATGCAGTGTTTGGTTTTTTGTCCTTGCGATAGTTTGCTGAGAATGATGGTTTCCAGCTTCATCCATGTCCTTTCAAAGGACATGAACTCATCATTTTTTATGGCTGCATAGTATTCCGTGGTGTATAGGTGCCACATTTGCTTAATCCAGTCTATCGTTTTTGGACATTTGGGTTGGTTCCAAGTCTTTGCTATTGTGAATAGTGCCGCAATAAATGTACATGTGCATGTGTCTTTATAGCAGCATGATTTATAATCCTTTGGGTATATACCCAGTAATGGGATGGCTGGGTCAAATGGTATTTCTAGATCTAGATCCCTGAGGAATTGCCACACGGACTTCCACAATGGTTGAACTAGTTTACAGTCCCACCAACAGTGTAAAAGTGTTCCTGTTTCTCCACATCCTCTCCAGCACCTGTTGTTTCCTGACTTCTTAATGATCACCATTCTAACTGGTGTGAGATGGTGTCTCATTGTGGTTTTGATTTGAATTTCTCTGATAGCCAGTGATGATGAGCATTTTTTCATGTGTTTTTTGGCTGCATAAATGTCTTCTTTTGAGAAGTGTCTGTTCATGTCCTTCGCCCACTTTTTGATGGGGTTGTTTGTTTTTTTCTTGTAAATTTGTTTGAGTTCATTGTAGATTCTGGATATCAGCCCTTTGTCAGATGAGTAGGTTACGAAAATTTTCTCCCATTTTGTAGGTTGCCTGTTCACTGTGATGGTCATTTATTTTGCTGTGCAGAGGCTCTTTAGTTTAATTAGATCCCATTTGTCAATTTTGGCTTTTGTTGCCATTGCTTTTGGTGTTTTAGACATGAAGTCCTTGCCCATGCCTGTGTCCTGAATGGTATTGCCTCGGTTTTCTTCTAGAGTTTTTATGGTTTTAGGTCTAACATGTAAGTCTTTAATCCATCTTGAATTAATTTTTGTATAAGGTGTAAGGAAGGGATCAAGTTTCAGCTTTCTACGTATGGCTAGCCAGTTTTCCCAGCACCATTTATTAAATAGGGAATCCTTTCCCCATTTCTTGTTTTTGTCAGGGTTGTCAAAGATCAGATGGTTGTAGATATGTGGCGTTATTTCTGAGGGCTCTGTTCTGTTCCATTGATCTATATCTCTGTTTTGGTACCAGTGCCATGCTGTTTTGGTTACTGTAGCCTTGCAGTATAGTTTGAAGTCAGGTAGTGTGATGCCTGCAGCTTTGTTCTTTTGGCTTAGGATTGACTTGGTGGTGCAGGCTCTTTTTTGGTTCCATATGAACTTTAAATAGTTTTTTCTAAGTCTGTGAAGAAAGTCATTGGTAGCTTGATGGGGATGGCATTGAATCTATAAATTACCTTGGGCAGTATGGCCATTTTCACGATATTGATTCTTCCTACCCATGAGCATGGAATGTTCTTCCATTTGTTTGTATCCTCTTTTATTTCATTGAGCAGTGGTTTGTAGTTCTCCTTGAAGAGGTCCTTCACATCCCTTGTAAGTTGGATTCCTAGGTATTTTATTCTCTTTGAAGCAGTTGTGAATGGGAGTTCACTCATGATTTGGCTCTCTGTTTGTCTGTTATTGGTGTATAAGAATGCTTGTGATTTTTGCACATTGATTTTGTATCCTGAGATTTTGCTGAAGTTGCTTATCAGCTTAAGGAGATTTTGGGCTGAGACAATGGGGTTTTCTAGATATACAATCATGACATCTGCAAACAGGGACAATTTGACTTCCTCTTTTCCTAATTGAATACCCTTTATTTTCTTCTCCTGCCTAATTGCCCTGGCCAGAACTTCCAGCACTATGTTGAATAGGAGTGGTGAGAGAGGGCATCCCTGTCTTGTGCCAGTTTTCAAAGGGAATGCTTCCAGTTTTTGCCCATTCAGTATGATATTGGCTGTGGGTCTGTCATAGATAGCTCTTATGATTTTGAGATATGTCCCATCAATAACTAATTTATTGAGAGTTTTTAGCATGAAGGTTGTTGAATTTTGTCAAAGGTCTTTTCTGCATCTGTTGAGATAATCATGTGGTTTTTGTCATTGGTTCTGTATATGTGCTGGAATACATTTATTGATTTGCATATGTTGAACCAGCCTTGCATCCCAGGGATGAAGCCCACTTGATCATGGTGGATAAGCTTTTTGGTGTGCTGCTGGATTTGGTTTGCCAGTATTTTATTGAGGATTTCTGCATCAATGTTCATCAAGGATATTGCTCTGAAATTCTCTTTTTTGGTTGTGTCTCTGCCAGGCTTTGGTATCAGGATGATGCTGGCCTCATAAAATGAGTTAGGGAGGATTCCCTCTTTTTCTATTGATTGTAATAGTTTCAGAAGGAATGGTACCAGTTTCTCCTTGTAACTCTGGTAGAGTTTAGCTGTGAATCCATCAGGTCCTGGACTCTTTTTGGTTTGGTAAGCTATTGATTATTGCCACAATTTCAGAGCCTGTTATTGGTCTATTCAGAGATTCAACTTCTTCCTGGTTTAGACTTGGGAGAGTGTATGTGTCGAGGAATTTATCCATTTCTCCTAGATTTTCTAGTTTATTTGCATAGAGTTGTTTGTAGTATTCTCTGATGGTAGTTTGTATTTCTGTGGGATTGGTGGTGATATCCCCTTTATCATTTTTTATTGTGTCTATTTGATTCTTCTCTGTTTTATTCTTTATTAGTCTTGCTAGTGGTCTATCAATTTTCTTGATCTTTTCAAAAAACCAGCTCCTGGATTCATTGATTTTTTGAAGGGTTTTTTGTGCCTCTATTTCCTTCAGTTCTGCTCTGATTTTAGTTATTTCTTGCCTTCTGCTAACTTTTGAATGTGTTTGCTCTTGCTTCTCTAGTTCTTTTAATTGTGATGTTAGGGTGTCAATTTTTTGTCTTTCCTGCTTTCTCTTGTGGGCATTTAGTGCTATAAATTTCCCTCTACACACTGCTTTGAATGTGTCCCAGATATTCTGGTATGTTGTGTCTTTGTTCTTGTTGGTTTCAAAGAACATCTTTATTTCTGCCTTCATTTCATTATGTACCCAGTAGTCATTCTGGAGCAGGTTGTTCAGTTTCCATGTTATTGAGTGGTTTTGAGTGAGTTTCTTGATCCTGAGTTCTAGTTTGATTGCACTGTGGTCTGAGAGACAGTTTGTTATAATTTCTGTTCTTTTACATTTGCTGAGGAGTGCTTTACTTCCAACTACATGGTCAATTTTGGAATAGGTGTGGTGTGGTGCTGAAAAAAATGTATATTCTGTTGATTTGGGGTGGAGAGTTCTGTAGACGTCTATTAGGTCTGCTTGGTGCAGAGCTGAGTTCAATTCCTGGCTATCCTTGTTAACTTTCTGTCTCGTTGATCTGTCTAATGTTGACAGTGGGGTGTTAAAGTCTCCCATTATTATTGTGTGGGAGTCTAAGTCTTTTTGTAGGTCACTAAGGACTTACTTTATTAATCTGGGTGTTCCTGTATTGGGTGCATATATATTTAGGATAGTTAGCTCTTCTTGTTGAATTGATCCCTTTACCGTTATGTAATGGCCTTCTTTGTCTCTTTTGATCTTTGTTGGTTTAAAGTCTGTTTTATCAGAGACCAGGATTGCAACCGCTGCCTTTTTTTGTTTTCCATTTGCTTGGTAGATCTTCCTCCATCCCTTTATTTTGAGCCTATGTGTGTCTCTGCACGTGAGATGGGTTTCCTGAATACAGCACACTGATGGGTCTTGACTCCTTATCCAATTTGCCAGTTTGGGTCTTTTAATTGGAGCATTTAGTCCATTTACATTTAAAGTTAATATTGTTTTGTGTGAATTTGGTCCTGTCATTATGATGTTAGCTGGTTATTTTGCTCGTTGGTTGATGCAGTTTCTTCCTAGCCTTGAGGGTCTTTACAATTTGGCATGTTTTTGCAGTGGCTGGTACCGGTTGTTCCTTTCCATGTTTAGTGCTTCCTTCAGGAGCTCTCTTAGGGCAGGCCTGGTGGTGACAAAATCTGTCAGCATTTGCTTGTCTGTAAAGTATTTGATTTCTCCTTCACTTATGAAGCTTAGTTTGGCTGGATATGAAATTCTGGGTTGAAAATTCATTTCTTTAAGAATGTTGAATATTGGCTCCCACTCTCTTCTGGCTTGTAGAGTTTCTGCCGAGAGATCCGCTGTTAGTCTGATGGGTTTCCCTTTGTGGGTAACCCGACCTTTCTCTCTGGCTGCCCTTCACATTTTTTCCTTCATTTCAACTTTGGTGAATGTGACAATTATGTGTCTTGGAGTTGCTCTTCTCGAGGAGTATCTTTGTGGCATTCTCTGTATTTCCTGAATCTGAATGTTGGCCTGCCTTGCTAGACTGGGGAAGTTCTCCTGGATAATATCCTGCAGAGTGTTTTCCAACTTGGTTCCATTCTCTCCGTCACTTTCAGGTACACCAATCAGACGTAGGTTTGGTCTTTTCACATAGTCCCATATTTCTTGGAAGGTTTGTTTGTTTCTTTTTATTCTTTTTTCTCTAAACGTCCCTTCTCGCTTCATTTCATTCATTTCATCTTCCATCACTGATACCCTTTCTTCCAGTTGATCACATCGGCTCCTGAGGCTTCTGCATTCTTCACGTAGTTCTCGACCTTGGCTTTCAGGTCCATGAGCTCCTTTACGGACCTCTCTGAGTTGGTTATTCTAGTTATCGATTCGTCTAATTTTTTTCACAGTTTTTAACTTCTTTGCCATTGGTTTGAATTTCCTCCTGTAGCTCGGAGTAGTTTGATCGTCTGAAGGCTTCTTCTCTCAACTCATCCAAGTCGTTCTCCATCCAGCTTTGTTCCATTGCTGGTGAGGAACTGCGTTCCTTTGGAGGAGGAGAGGTGTTCTGCTTTTTAGAGTTTCCAGTTTTTCTGCTCTGTTTTTTCCCCATCTTTGTGGTTTTATCTACTTTTGGTCTTTGATGATGGTGTCGTACAGAAGGGTTTTTGGTGTGGCAGTCCTTTCTGTTTGTTAGTTTTCCTTCTAACAGACAGGACGCTCAGCTGCAGGTCTGTTGGAGTTTGCTAGAGGCCCACCCCAGACGCTGTTTGCCTGGGTATCAGCAGCGGTGGCTGCAGAACAGCGGTGGCTGCAGAACAGCAGTGGCTGTAGAACAGCGGATCTTGGTGAACCACAAATGCTGCTGTCTGATCGTTCCCCTGGAAGTTTTGTCTCAGAGGAGTACCCGGCTGTGTGAGGTGTCAGTCTGCCCCTACTGGGGGGTGCCTCCCAGTTAGGCTGCTCGGGGGTCAGAGACCCACTTGAGGAGGCAGTCTGCCAGTTCTCAGATCTCCAGCTGCGTGCTGGGAGAACCACTACTCTCTTCAAAGCTCAGATGGAAAATGATCGCCATTCTAACTGGCGTGAGATGGTATCTCATTGTGGTTTTGATTTGCATTTCTCTGATGGCCAGTGATGATGAGCATGTTTTCATGTGTCTTTTGGCTGCAGAAATGTCTTCTTTTGAGAAGTGTCTGTTCATATCCTTCGCTCACTTGTTGATGGGGTTGTTTTTTTCTTGTAAATTTGTTTGAGTTCATTGTAGATTCTGGATATTAGCCCTTTGTCAGATGAGTATATTGCAAAACTTTTCTCCCATTCTGTAGGTTGCCTGTTCACTCTGATGGTAGTTTCTTTTGCTGTGCAGAAACTCTTTAGTTTAATTAGATCCCATTTGTAAATTTTGGCTTTTGTTGCCATTGCTTTTGGTGTTTTAGGCATGAAGTCCCTTCCCATGCCTATGTCCTGAATGGTATTGCCTAGGTTTTCTTCTAGGGTTTTTATGGTTTGGGGTTTTGCATTTAAGTCTTTAATCCATCTTGAATTAATTTTTGTACAAGGTGTAAGGAAGTGATCCAGTTTCAGCTTTCTACATTTGGCTAGCCAGTTTTCCCAGCTACCAATGACTTTCTTCACAGAATTGGAAAAAACTAATTTAAAGTTCATATGGAACCAAAAAAGAGCCCTCATTTCCAAGTCAATCCTAAGCCTAAAGAACAAAGCTGGAGGTATCACGCTACCTGACTTCAAACTATACTATAAGGCTACAGTAACCAAAACAGCATGGTACTGGTATCAAAACAGAGATATAGACCAATGGAATAGAACAGAGCCATCAGAAATAATGCCACATATCTACAACTATCTGATCTTTGACAAACCTGACAAAAACAAGAAATGGGGAAAGCAAATATTCAGCTTTGACCAAGTTGCTTTAAATGATTCATTTGGAGATGAGGCTGAATTTTTAAAAATATCCAAACAATTTTAAGCAAAAACAGCAGAAATAAATGCCTGAAAATTATGTATAGAAAAATAGAAAAAAGTAGGACAACTTTATCACCTCAAACCAAGAGTTTAATGAGATATATAAAGCTGCATTAAAAAGCTGAAAATTTGAGAAACTGCTCACATGATGCACCAAAATTTCCAGGAAGAGGAAAACTAGAGATAAGGATTTTCATTTGGCACAAATTTTCCTCTTGAACTACTTGTTTTCAATTAAATGATCAGTTACTCACTGGAGTGACAATGATGTTAGACCCCTTGAGGTTGACTCTGGATCATTCCTTGGGAAAATGGTGGCGATCCCTTCTCACATGTGAGATGAGGCCAGTCTCACTGGATGGGCTTCCCAACAGCTTTCTCCTTCCCTTACATTGTGGCCTTGGGTAGGTCTCTTCTGCTTTAGGAGCTTTAATGCCCCTATCTGGGCAATGAGGAATGAGGGGATTTGACCACGTATTCTCTGAGGGTCTTCTTACCTTTTATGAGTTTTCAAACACTATTGTGCACCATCAATCTCAAAACAATTACCCAAGACATAATTTTAAAATTATTTTATTTCAGTAGTTTTTGAGAGACATGTGGTTTCTGCTTACATGGCTAAGTTCTCTAGTGGTGATTTCTGAGATTTTAGTGCAGCCATCACCTGAGCGGTGTACACTGTACCCAATATGTAGTCTTTTATCTCTCACTCCACTCCTCACCTTCCCCACCGACTCCCAAAAGTCCATTATATCACTCTTATGCCTCTACATTCTCATAGTTTAGCTCCCACTTGTAAGTGAGAAGATATGGTATTTGGTTTTCTATTCCTGAGTTACTTCACTTAGAATAATGGCCTCCAGTTTTATCCAAGTTGCTGCAAAAGGCATTATTTTGTTATTTTTTATGGCTAAGTAGTATTCCCTGGTGTACATGTACCACATTTTATTTATCCATTCATTGGCCAATGGGCACTTAGGTTGGTTCCATATCTTTGTAATTGTGAATTATGCTGCTATAAATATGCATGTGCAGGTGTCTTTTTAATATAATGACTTCTTTTCTTTTGACTAGATACCTAGTAGTGGGATTGCTGGATTGAATGGTAGTTCTACTTTTACTTCCTTAAGGAATCTCCATATCATTTTCCATAGTGGTTGTATTAATTTACATTCCTACCAGCAGTGTAAAAGTGTTCCCTTTTTACCACATCAATGCCCAACCTCTATGGTTTTTTTGACATCTTAATTATGGCCATTCTTGCAGGAATAAGGTGGTATCTCATTGTGGTTTTAATTTGCCTTCCCCTGTTGATTAGTGATGTTGAACATTTTTTCATATGTTTGTTGGATGTTCATATCTTCTTTTGAAAAATGTCTATTTGTGTCCTTTGCCCACTTTTTGATGGGATTATTATTATTTTTTCTAGCTTATTTGAGTTCCTTGTAGATTTCGGATACTAGTCTTTTGCCAAGACAAGATTTTGTTAGTCACAAAGTTCCTTTGCCTTATTTCTTCCAGTCAAGGATCATCTTAATGATGAAATCACTAATGCCCAAGCCCAAAAGTGACAGAGAGGATTCTGGGGAGGGACACAGAGAGGCTTCTGATTGTGATCAAAAGAGGTGGCCCGCATGTTGAAAATAGCAGAAAGTTTACTCATACAATAATCCCATAAATTGTAATAACTTCCATCACAAACCATAAAGGTTGAACTGCTCGATATACTTCCATGCCCAGCCTTCAGACTGCCATTTTCTGATTGTTTTACCTCCACGGCTGTCCTTAACATACACTGTAACCAATTTTTACTTTGAAATCATCATATACCATTGTGTGTGCATGTGTCCTGCTATCTGTACATCTCTTGTTCAAGGCAATGTTGAATTGTGCTTGTTCGAGTACATTAACATTTCCCTCTCAAATGCACTTATTTATAAAGCACAATATGTTATGCATAGGCTGACCAATTTATCTCTGTCTTAAAATGAGTGAAGCATATTGGGTGCATGGATAATTATCACTTTTAATTTTTCTTTTTCTCCTTTTTATGGCAGTGTCTGGCAACATTCCTCTATCATTTTATATTGAATGGAATAAACATGTTGTAGGAAGGAAGGGAAATTTGGGACTGGTGGGTGATATGAGCAGTTACCCACTCATTTGTGCGAAGAGAACACTATCCTTGCATCACACATTGAACTGCAGTTTACCAATGATGTCAATTTATTTTATGATGGCCTCAAAATGAGTAGGGATTATTATTCCTTTGAACATATGAGAAAACAGAGGCCAAGAAAGTTACATTAACAGGTCAAGTATTTCCAACATATCCGTGTATGTAGGCATGGGCACACTGAGTAATTTGTCCTGAACCACCCCTTTTCTAAGGAAGTCCTTCCTAATGTAATATATCCTGAAGGGCAGCTTCCAGGGCAAAGTAACTTGATAGTAGATGGCAGTCTTCCAAGGAGTTACTGGTTTCCCTAGGTCTCAAGTTCCTTGCTTAGGTGAGTATTAAGGCAAATTGAGTGGGATATTGCAACACTGGGTTATCACTCACATGCTAACTTGCGTGGGAAAATGTCTCCCCTGCACAGATTAATTAAGAATCAGTTATTTGGAATTCTGTGCTTTAAAGTGAATTACTGGTGGTTTCTGTGAAGTTAAAGGGACAGACACCGCTTTTCGTGGTTGTTAACTGGGAACTACAGAGGAGTGTAAGTGGGCGGTACAGCTGCATTTGTAAAAATTCAGGTTGTTTTTAATTAACACCACATGAAGCATCCAGCCACAGCATATTCCCCCAGTTCAATGATGTCTGTAGGTACTAGATGCCAGAATTCTTAAAATTGCTTCCATGTTGTGCTAGATGCAGCAGTGATTGAGCACTATTGCTCAGGGCAATTGGGGTAATAGGAACCTAATCAGTCAGCTAAAGAGGTGTGGATGGAGATTGGGGTAAAAAGGTCAAACCTGGTCCAAGGCTGGTTTCAGAGCCAGGTATCCCCACCTGGGAGTAACCAGGGAGTAAGGATTTACCCTTAACAACTCAGCTAGCCTCAAGTCTTCAAGGCCTGGAAAAAGGAAAATGCTTCTGGGTTCACATGGCCAGGCAGGCTGGAGTCTAGACACAGGAGCACTGATCATTGCTTTTCCTTTCACAGATGAAGAACTCAAAAGGCACAAGGAGGTTACACCAGTTGTTCAAGGCATAGGGAGGGGCCCACAATCTTGCTGCTGCTGCTCTTGCCTCCAGGTGGACGACTCAGTCTTTTCCACAAATTTAAGGTAGAAAAGGGTAGTCAGTTTTAATGCCATGCAGAGCAGACTCACTTTGCATTTATCATTGAAAAGTAGGAGGTCAAAGAATTGAAAGTAGTTGAATAATCATTATACAGGCAGTCAAGCCTCACTGATTTGAATCAGTGGAGTGGGACTGGTCTGATTATAAAGATTTACAAGAAATGCATCTTAATAAATTTAGGATGCAATTAGGGTCAGATAAGTATGAGATAAGTATATGTAAAAAAGCATACTAAGTGAGTGTAAAAGTCCTTCTCCATGCTTTAAAGTGTTTTTGTTTGTTTGTTTGTTTTTAACTAGTTCAAGCGCAACCCATGCTAGCTAGTTTACCCTATTAATTTACTTCTCAGGTAGTTATTGCAAAGAGAAATGTAAGCCTGGATTTTGCCCAAGTTTTCAGAAATTTGGGAATCTGGACCAGGCTTGAAATTGTGTATGATAAAAGCAGGATTTCATTAAAGTGGGTCAATAACTAGAGCTCTGAAATAAAGATAGGCATATGAAATTCAATTCAAAAATATTTAATGACATCTACTATGTGAAAAGCACAGGGCAAGGCTGTAAGGGGTATAGAGATGAAGCACATATAGAAAGCAACTTATAGAGAATGGATATAACCCTCCCATATGCAACTGGGGTTAATGTGCATGGTAAGAATGGGAGATTGGGATGACCTGACTAGCCTTGGGTGCCTAAGGAGATGATGGGGAGCCAGGGAAAGTTTTTGATTAGGGGAACAACATGACTAGAGCTGTGGTTTTCTTTTTGAATATTTTAAGTTCTAGGGCACATGTGCAGAATGTGCAGGTTTGTTACATAGGTATACACATGCCATGGTGGTTTCCTGCACCCATCAACCCTTCATCTACATTAGGTATTTCTCCTAATGTTATCCCTCCCCTAGCCCCCCACCCCTAAACAGGCCTGGTGTGTGATGTTCTCCTCCCTGTGTCCATGTGTTCTCATTGTTCAGCTCCCACTTATGAGTGAGAACATGCAGTGTTTGGTTTTCTGTTTTTGTGTTAGTTTGCTGAGAATGATGGTTTCCAACTTCATCCATGTCCCTGCAAAGGACATGAACTCATCCTTTTTATGGCTGCATAGTATTCCATGGTGTATATGTGTCACATTTTCTTTATCCAGTCTATTATTGATGGGCATTTGGGTGGTTCCAAGTCTTTGCCATTGTGAACAGTGCCACAGTAAACATATGTGTGCATGTGTCCTTATAGTAGAATGATTTATAATCCTTTGGGTATATACCCAGTAATGGTATTGCTGGGTCAAATGGTATTTCTAGTTCTAGATCCTTGAGAAATCATCACACTGTCTTCCACAATGATTGAACTAATTTACACTCCCACCAACAGTGTAAAAGTGTTCCTATTTCTCCACATCCTCTCCAGCATCTGTTGTTTCCTGACTTTTTTTTTTTTTCTTTGAGATGGAGTTTTGCTCTGTTGCCCAGGCTGGAGTGCAGTGGCGAGATCTCGGCTCACTGCAAGCTCCGCCTCCCGGGTTCACACCATTCTCCTGCCTCAGCCTCCCGAGTAGCTGGGACTACAGGCACCCGCCACCATGCCCAGCTATTTTTTTTTTTTTGTATTTTTACGGGGTTGTATTTTTTGTATTTTGACGGGGTTTCACTGTGTTATCCAGGATAGTCTCAATCTCCTGACCTTGTGCATTCTGCCTGCCTCGGCCTCCCAAAGTGCTGGGATTACAGGCGTGAGCCACTGCGCCTGGCCCTCCTGACTTTTTAATGATCACCATTCTAACTGGCGTGAGATGGTATCTCATTGTGGTTTTGATTTGCATTTCCCTAATGACCAGTGATGATGAGCTTTTTTTCACCTTTGTTGGCTGCATACAGAATGGGGGAAAATTTTTGCGATCTATCCATCTGACAAAGGGCTAATATCCAGAATCTACAAAGAACTTAAACAAATTTACAAGAAAAAAAACAACCGCATCAAAAAGTAGGTGAAGGATATGAAGAGACACTTCTCAAAGAAGACATTTATGCAGCTAGAGCTGTGTTTTAAGAGTAGTCGCATATGTGAGAATTTGAATAGGCAGTTAAGGAATTGCTGCATTGTTTGAATGAAAAGCCTGGTCCAAGAATTATAAGCCATGGAAGTTAATTGGATGTGAAGAAAGGAAAAGGCCTCAAAAGAGGCTCTGGGACTTTCGGCCTGGGAGATCTGGCATGATGATAAGGGTCGGTCATGTAACCAGGGAGTGGACTGCATTGAAGACAGTTTTGGCTTTGGACATTTGACTGTGATCCTCGTGGATTGCACAGTTGGAGACATGCAGTGCACTTGGTATATGGTCTTGACTTTGATGAAGCTGGATCTAAATTACAAATTTGAGAATCAGCTGCACAGAGGTAAGATATGAATGTGGGAATTAGAGGTAGAGAGTGAATAAAAGCAAAGAGCTGGGGTCTGAACAGTGGGTAATTAATCTTATGTTTAGAAAGTGGTACATGTGGTCTGTTTATTCCCTGTACCTCTAACTCTGACTGAGGATAAAAAAGGGACCAGTGAGTTTTTCTGCAATGAGTTATACGATTACGTGGTTCAGTCAATGACTACTTTTCCTCTATGCTGACAGATTATCTTTAAATTACAATAAAAATAATCCTATGGTCATTCCCAGTTTTTGCTTTTCTTTTCTCTGTCTGTGCTAAGTGCACTTTGGGCTCTTGATTTACTGTTAGAAATTTCCTGTGTCATTTGGGGCCGAGAGTCGGGGTCAGGTTTTGAGATTTGAAACCCAAACAAATCTTTCCTTGCTTCCTACAGTACTCTCAAATTAATTTAGGGGTCAGAGGATATCCTGTGAAAATATCAAGAGGAACCTAGACTTGTTTCTGCATGGATCTGAAAGAAACGCACATTTGAAGAACAGCATGAAGTTCATTCCAGGATAGTCAAATTTTACTAATGACTGAGAACATTTATGTACCAAATATCAGAATCAATTTCTGAAATAAATATGTGAAAAGATAAGCATGCTTAACTTTACTGAAGAAGTTACAGAAGATGAGATGCAGTACAGGAAATCCAAGAACCCAGATCAAACATTAAAACATAAACAAAATAAGAAAATTTTATTGATGGCCCATCCAATTTAACTAATGTTTACCAAGTGCCTACTATACTTTTTGTGCTTTAACTACAAAAAACATAAACCATTACCAGAATGTGGATGGGTACTCTACAAAATTAGTCATGATTCCTGTTCTCAGGTAGTACACTAATTGGTGAAGTTATATATAAATAACAACAACAATAGCAAAGACAACAATAAACCAACTGTAGTGCAATGTAAAGTGAAATCAGTGGTGAGCTGAGTCAAAGAAGCACAGAGTATGAGGGGTGATACCATTAGTTCTGACTAGAGGATCAAGAAGGTTTTCTCAGGAGAAGTGGCCTTTGAATGACATCCTTGAGGATAGTAATGGTGAGCACAGTAGTAGGTGGTGGTGGTGATGATGATGATGATGATGGTGAAAAGAGCAGCTGCCAATCACTAAATTCTCATGATTTACCTAGCTCTATATTGTTTGCTGAAGAACTTCTCTGTTATTAACATTTTAACCGGTAAAGCACAGGAAGGGGATTTCAGATAATAAAAAGAATGGAATAAACATGTTTGTGTGTTGGTGGGTGTAGAATGGAGAGTCATTTGGTGTGTTCAAGGTCCACTGTGCATGATGGGTTGTAGTACAAAATAAGATTGAAAGAGGAATGGGAACCAGAGTAGCAAAAAGCTGCCAATGCTTTATGAATTACACAAGTCATACGTAGAGCTCTTTGGTTACTTGTGTGGAAAGCTGACCCCACTGAGCTAAGCAGGATGGGCTTGTGGTGTGTGCATCTGTCCTCTCAAACCGAATGAAATGCTCTCTGGCATTGCATAATCAGCAGCAAATCTTCCGCCTCAAGGCTTATGAAGAAAAGACCTTGAACCCAGTCTTCTGGTGGCTCTAGTAAAGACAGATTTGGTGACAGCCTAGAAGATTTCATTAACAAAGGATGGCTAATACATTACAATCAAAGAAAAAGCTGGGCATTGCTTTCTCAGATGATATGGTTCTTTTCCACTTTAATTCACATGATTCCTAAAGCATCTGGGTTTCCTCTATTTTATTTTAGGAATTCCATATATAACTGAAATAACCTACAAGCACCTCAACATTTTGCTAACAAAAAAAATACTTTTTATTATTTTTGAAATCAACTGATTCCACAGTTTAAAACACAGTGGGATAAAAAAGCCTATTCATGCTGTAGGTGTCTTTATGGGAAAAAATTCAGAGAATTCTGATAGCTCTGAAAGAGATAGGAAAACAGAAAAATAATGACCCCAGGGAAAGATATATTTTTAAAACAAGTTGAAATATCTTCAAGATACTAATTGTGGTCTCTTTCTTTAAAGTATGTGGTCATTTGGGGAATAGGGAGGGAATGCATGTGTGTGGCGGGAGGGTTTAATCAGCTCGATAAAGCTCCTCAGTTTATTCCAGTTGGGCTGAGTCCAGTTGAGATTAGGAAGGAACAGAAAGGTTTCTCTATAGGACAATTAGTGGGGTATGAGGAATATTCAGTTGTGGTTTTTAGTTTTCATAAATCTCAAGCAAAATGAAGAAATAACAATGACAAAATAAATACAACCAAACATTCAAAGACTCATATCTGCATTTTTACAAGATTTTGGAGGCAGCAAAAATCATATTTGGGACTCACTTCTCTGGACCCTGATATACAGAACGCCTGCTCTCAAATGTAGAATTCAGATTTCTTCCAAGGTCCCTGGGCATTCTAGCAGCAAAGGCACGTTCAGATGCAGGGACCAGACCAGTTTCCTAAGTTTCCATGTATCCATGAGTTTTGGTTTATAGTGAAAAATGTTATCTTTAAAATTCCAGACATTTCTAGGCAAGCTGTTAGCATGAAAATTGCTGTTTCTTCCCTTTCAAATTCACCTTGAAGCAAGCAACAGAACATGCAGAAAAGAGGAAAAGAAATCTTTATCAACATGAGTGAATAGTAAAGGGTGCCATCCACATGATGGACAGTTGGGTATTTGGTTAATGTCCATGGAACCTAATGCAACCAGTATATAGTGGAATGAGCAAACTGTTGTAAAAATACTGAAATACTTTTATATTGGTTGGCATACAGTTACTTCCTGGAGTGTCTTGAGTGCTCTCATGCTGTCCTTGATATCCAGGTGGTTACCTCCTTTGGAAACCCTTGAGTCTTCCCATGGACCAGCAAATAACAAGATAATGCTTGGCACAGTATAGTGATGTCTAGAGTCTGACTTCAGTATTACAGTTAATGTTCATTCTAATTGTCCGAGCTGTTAAATTGTAGTTTAAATGTCAGCACTCTTGATTTGACAGCTGAGATGGTGTATGAGGGAAGTATTATTGTTATTTAGTGTTTATCTTCCCCAAACAGTATCTGCTTCTTTGTGAGAACTGCTTTCTGCCTACATCAAATATGAAGTTCTGATGGGGGATGACAAATAGCTCATTATTCCTTTGGCTATAGTAATTGGTTGGTTCAGGGATGGCCCTTTAACTCAAGCCAGGCCAATAAAATAATTTGTTGGTGTATTTGTTATTTTTTTAACAGGAGCTGCCACTGTTAGGTTACAAAATAGAGGATACTGGAATTCTCCACAGCAATGTTCCTACCACATGAGGGAATTTGTCTAAAAAAAAATAAATAATGATATACACCAGGAGAAGCAGAGTTAGAGATTCTAGGGAAGTCCTCAGAATGCTGAGTACCTGGGTCTAGTTGTTTATACAGATCCCGTTCTGTCCCCATCCTTTCTGATCCTGTTATAGTTTGATTTGGATATTTGTTACTTTCAATGAAAAAGTCTTTACATAAGAGGTAAATGAGAGGGAATCCTAGGAGACCCCCTGTGAATACTCCAGGTGGAGAGGGCACTGGCCTCCATAGAGAGGCAACATTGGTTCCCCATGAGCAGTGCAAGGAAGCACAGAGCATAGTTCCTGGTGGAAGTGGTCACACCTACCCAAGACATGGACATGGGTCCTGTGTCCCCCATCTGTGCTGAGATGAAGCTTTCAGCTGTAACTCAGATATGACGCCTTCTGCTTCCTGACTCCATATGCTAGTTATCTGGGTTGGTAATCTATTGTAGGGTTGTGTGGGCTTTTTTTTTCTTCCTGCTTTAATATCTTTAATCTGTGTGGAGTTTCTTCTATTAGTTTCTGCCAGAAAGATGCAGACCAGGTTTTCACAAATCCCAACTTAAATCCTGAATATGGAGCCAATGTCAGGTAACATTATCAACCTTATTATGTGCTGGGCACTGTAATTTGCATGCATTGCCTCATTTAATCCATGTAAGGATTTTATGAGTTAGTACTGATATTCCGACTGTTTTACAGATGGAGAAACAGGTGAGGAAAGGCCACAGAGCTAAAAAGTGCTGGAGTCATAACTGGAGCCCCAGCTCTCTGACCCTTATCTGTATTGTTACACTATGAATAAAGTTTTTAAAAAATATATATATATTTTAATAGAGAGTAGCCCCAAGAAAGCACTAAACTTCTGGAGCTTAATTTTCAGGGAAGCCTCCATTCTAACCTTGTCTATTCTGTTGCATTCCCCTTGACCATCCTTAATCTAGTTTGAGCTGTGTTTTTGGCTATTTTCAACTTTCAACCCCAAAGTGCTTGGCTAAATAGAGAATGGAAGGAGACTTTGGGAGGCTTGTATGAATACTTAAGGCGGAGAGGTGAACACCAGCTGCAAGGCAAAAGAAGGGAGATTTCTTCCTGCGAGCAGCGAGGCGAGGCGAGATGGCAGACCTCTGAGGGCCTTCTGCTTGTCAGGAGGTGGCTGAAATTCCCTGACAGCTCAGAACTGTTTGCTTGAAGTAACTTCACTGTAAGAAAATAAGAACATTTGAGAAAGTATTTGATGAGTATTCCAAACTCAGTAGGGGAGTAGAAGCAGTGAACTAATGGGAGCAAATTATGTATACATGCGTTAAAACATTACATTATATCCCATAAATAGGTGCCGTTGTTATGTGTCAATTATTTAAAAAACAAAACAAAACAACCAAAGGCTTTTTTTTTTTTTTAAAAAGGGAGAAAATCAATGTGAATAAATACTTTATCTGAAGTAATTTATGGCAAAATTAAAAATAACTTTTGAAACGGCAAATGGCTGACTTGACACTGTGGAAAACAATGAATGAAGAAGCAGGAATCTGACAACAGAACTCTAAGGAAAAAGGAAAAGGAAAGTGATCAGGGAATGATAGCGATATAGAAACTAGATCTTGGAGACCAAAGTATGCACAGTAAAAATTCCAAAAAGAGGAAACAGTAAAGATTTGGCAAGGATAAACATAAATAAATGATAGAAGAAAACTGCTGAGTGATAAAGATGGCAAGGAAATAGAAAAAAAATGACAGAAAGGACACATATAACAGATTTATACTACAAGGAAAAGTATCACTCAGATTAGTTTAAATTAAATTGAATGTTAATAAGGGACCTAGTCAAGACAAAAATAACAAAAGGATTAAAAATAAAATAATGGCCAGCAATATATCAGAAAACAAAACACTGAAAGAAATCAGTTAGCTGACCTAGATCTCAGACAAAGGAGAAAATAAGACAAAACACTTTCTCCCCCCATCTCTGCTCACCCGCAGGTTAAAAGCTTTCAAGGGGCCCATTCCAAAGGGTCAAAGAATTCATTCATAATGAAAATATGGGATCACGAATTTGTATGTTGTGAATAGCATACTATCCAATAGGTACTGCTCAAACTTAGAAATTGGAGGACAAATTAACACCAAAGCTGTGCTAGATTTGAATATAGCACTATCAATTTATTACAGTTTAAGTAGGCAATAATAAATGAAATAGGAAAACATGAGTAAGTACCAAGGAAACTAGGGTAAAGAATGAGTTGAATTTTTGTGTTAATGATCCACTTTACGTGCCTATAGATAGGGTACCTTCTTTTCAAGTGTCCTCAGAATACTCATAAACATCGAATTACTCCTATTTTATGCCATAAAGAACATCTCAATAAGAAACGCCAATGACTGAACAGAAAGTGTACTGATTATAGTGTCTGACCCAAAAGCTTTAATGAAAAATAACTCATAAAACATTGAGTTATTAGACAAGGCCCTAGGTGAACTCCTAGCCTCTCTGTTCAGACTGTCATGGCCTTGACTTAGAGGACAGGCATTTTGTACTCTGTGCTGTTGTAATTTTCACAACAAGGGAAACAATATGAAATAATATATCCCAGCAGGGGAGCATAGAAATTTACTGCAGGCAACTTCATGTTAGCTTTCAGAAAGAAGGAAATATATCAAATGATTAAAAAAATAGAACTATGGAGTTAGAAAGGATGTTAAGTCATCATTCTGTCTGACTCTCATTTTACAGAGAAGGGAATAGAGACCCAGAGATGGTGAGGATGTATGTCCCAGGTCGGGCAAATAAAACTTGGCTAGTGCCCGAATCTCCTGGTGAGTTCTATGTTCTGTTCCTTTCCTTGCTTTAGGAGTTTGTTATGAAGCGAGGATGGGGAGTACAGTGCAGGTTTGGATCACGTGATTGGTTCCAGATTTGAGTGACTGTGGTGTGCTCATTTGCCCTGCAGAGCTGAGACTGGCTGTCCCCAGGGCACTTCTTGGATCCAGAGCCTCTGCCCCTGTTGTGAGGGGAATCGGAGCAATGTGGTTGTTATTACCAGAATCACAGGCTTTCCACCTCTGCCAGGTAACCTGCGAAACAACCTCTGACATCATTAAACGCTGAAATCACTGAACTGTAAACGTGTGTTAGGGAATGTTTTCTGGAACACTCTCATGACCTCTTTTTGTTGAGGCTCATTTTGTTTTTATTCTTCCCCAGGATCTGACTGGCCTCTCCCCTTTCTGTCCTCCATCACCAGCACCCGGGATTCTGCCTTCTGTCTTTGCATGGTGTTGGGTAGAGCTCTGTCTGTTTCTAAGTCACACCAGGTGGGCAACTGCTTTTCCACATCACCGGGCCAAGTTATGTTTTCTTAATTGTCCGGCTGGACTGCAGTCGCTTACCAGGCCTTATGAACAGAGCAGAGAAAGCAGAGAAATAAAAGTCACACTCGCTTTTTGAGACTCTGCTGAACTAACTGCTTCGGGGGGACCTTGTTTCCAGCTATGAACTTATGAACTGAGGATTTTATGAAATCCAATCCTCATTGTTATTATAGCATAATCCTCTTGCAGTTATCCACCCAATTTTTCTGTAACGGTCACTTCTTCCTCCCTTTCCCTCTCAGGGGGCTCTGGGCATTTAGGCCAGGAATATCCATCTGCTGTTCCCCTCTTTCTGGTAAGATGCCAGGGGCCAAAGCTCATGGAAGCCCACCCAGCCTCTCAACTCTCAGTCATGAATGGGGTGTGATACCTGCAGAGCCCCTCTGGGGTGGAGGTAGGAGGATGCCTATTGAATAAGGTCTCTTCAACTTACTGCATTTTAGTTGTGGCATTTTCAAATGGGTACTTTGTGTTGAGAAATAAAAGCAAAGGGGGCTGGATGTGGTGGCCCATGCCTGCAATCCCAACATTTTGGGAGACCAAGGCGGGTGGATCACCTGAAGTCAGGAGTTCAGGACCAGCCTGGCCAACATGGTGAAACGTCATCTCTACAAAAACACAAAAATTTGCCTGGCATGGTGGCACATACCAGTAGACCCAGTTACTCAGGAGGCTGAGGCAGGAGAATTGCTAGAACCTGGGAGGGGGAGGTTGCAGTGAGCAGAGATCACACCACTGCACTCCAGCCTGGGCGATAGAGTGAGACTCTGTCTGGAAAAAAAAAAAAAAAAAAAAAGCAAAGGGCACTATGAGAAGAAGAGGTTGTAGAGATCATACCCTCCAGACTCCAATCCCTGTTTCGGTTTGCTATTTCTGCATAGCAAATCACGTCAAAACATAATGGCTAAATGGTCACCATTCATTGGTTCTTGATTCTCTGATTTGGGCAGGGCTTGATGGAGCTGTCTCTTTCTGTGAGGTGAGTTTAATGGGAGCGCTGGTTTTCCTCCATGCATCCTCTCTCTCTCTCTCTCTCTCTCTCTCTGTGTGTGTGTGTGTGTGTGTGTGTTTGTGTGTGTGTGTGTGTGTGTGGTTGCCCACCATTTGCTTGTCTAACCTGAGTATCTTCTTCTTGCGGAAAGTGGCTTCTGAGAGGCAGAAGGTCTGCCACATTCTGTGGGTAGAAACCAGTCACAAGGTCAGCTCATCTTTCAGGGAAGGGCAAGTAGCCTTCATCTCTTGGTGGGAGAAATGGTTTGAACTTGCAGGAATGGGAGGGATGCTTGACACCCTGTTCATTGACAATCTACTGCACTCTGTTTTGAAGAGAGATGCAGTTGAACTCCCATAACACTGAGTGACTCGGCGTATTTGTAGCATAGCTGGGATTCTCTTGAGTACCAGCAGAAAAAAAGCTCACTTTTCCTACTTTGAGGAAAGAATTGAAGTTCTCTCTTAGACTAATCTGAAAATATTAGGGAGTGAGAGGGTAGTAGTGATGGTGAAAGATGGGAGTGAGATGGAAAAGAGACATGTAGTTGGAGGAGCTCTGCCAGCCCATGACTCAGATCCATTAGCTAAATCCAGTTCATGTTTCCATATGGACTTTTCATAAACCCCCCAGGGCTTATGTTTTTATGTTTGTTGAGTGACTATTGATAACACCACCTCACTAATACTGTTTTTAATCTAGAAATGTGTTGAGTAAGCACCAGAAAAGTGAAGCATTGAGACTTCTCAGTCTTATACCCAAAGCCAAAAATATGACTATGATACTTTAACTGCAAAAAGTAATGGTGAGATAAGGAGGCAATACCATGCTAAAACAGGCTTGTGCAGCATGGACGGTCGCTGCCGGGAACCCTGAGCTCAGTCACAACAGCCTTCTGAGACTCCCGGAGGAGGTGCTAGAGTCTGGCTATTTCTCTTTTTTCTTTTTTCATTGAGACGTGGTTTAGTAGAAAGTTGAGGGAGTTGGTTTGAGAATGGTAATTTGTGACATATATTGTGTTTTACATACTTGTACAAGCTGCTTGCTTCTAGTCCAGAAAAGTAAAGGTGTCTAACAGAGTGGACTTAGCTTGGAGTAAGGAGGTGAGGCTGGTGCACTGCTACTGGGTGGTGGCTCAGGGTTGGGGTCTTGCTATTTGCTCAGTCTGAAGTAGGGGGGAATCCCTATCTTATGCCTACTTTTTAGTGTTCTTGGGTGGTAGCAATGCACAGTTTTGGAAGGATAACAAGTAGTTCTCCTATTTTGGATAAAACTTAGTTCAGGCCATTACACCAATTATATAATAATTGATTCTAGAGACCTTGAAGTCAATAGCTAGATAGACTCCTTTGGTATAAATATTTCTCCGTACAGTACTTTGAGTAATTATTTAAGTTGGAGCATTATAGAGAAAACATAAAAGTATAAGGATTTATTCAGTTTGTGTTAAATATTTAACAAAGGCCCGGTAGTTACTATTTATCACTGGATTCTCTGAATCTTTGAGTATGTGAGCATGTGCTGTGAGACAATACCTGCCCAGCTCTTAAGGTGTATGCCCACGCTAAAAAGTTTCACAATGTTTTCCCAGTTGAAAAATTGGGAAGGTGGTGATGGCAAATGTGATAGATGAAGTAATAATGACTGGCGCTGACCTCATACTGGTGATTTTACTCTTTGGATTAGTTTCAATGGCCGCTGTAACAAATTACCACTAACTTAGTGGCTTAAAACTGCACACATTTATTCTCTGACAGTTCTGGAGGTCAGAAGTCTAAAATGGATCAGCAGGGCTATGCTTCTCTGGAGGCCATGGAGCAAGATCCATTTCTCTGTGTTTTCCAGCTTCTAGAGGGTACCCATATTCCTTGTTTTGCATCCCCACATCACTCCAGTAGATTCTTCTAAAACTCCAGCACTCCTCCTGTCTCCCTCTTGTAAAGACCCTTGTGATTACATTGGGCCCACCTAAATACCCCATTTTAAGATTCCTAACTTAATCATATCTTCAAAATCCTTTTGGCTATTTAAGGCAGCAGAGCCACAGATTTTGGGGATTAGAGTGTGGATATCTTTGGGGAGGGAGAGATCATTCTGTCTACCCACTATTGATATTTGAAACATTCAGATTCCATTAGTTGCAAACATCTACGCAGTCTTTTCTACCACAATGCGGGTTTCTTTCCATATGAAAAATTGTGTCAATATAATGGTAATTTTTAACTCAACATTTTGGTGTTAATTTGCTGGACTGAAGTAATCATTTCACAATGTATATGTCTATCAAAATATAATGTTGTACACCTTCAGTATATAAGATATTAACATAAAATAAAAGTAAAACATAAATACCTATTGAGTGCCAACCACTCATAAAAAAAATAAAACAGCAACGAGAAACAAAACAAGGTGGGGCAAGCTTGAAGCTTGTTATCAGTTAAAGAGAAACACTTTGCAATATATGAAAACCTTAAGAAAAAAGCTAGAAATCCTGTATAATGCTTTATTTTGGGGCAAATATGGAATGATATGGTAGCCATAATAACATTGTACTTTCTTCTATTTTAAGTTATTTAGGGAAGCTATAACCGCAAATGAGGAAGCTGTGAATACACTTCCCTTAATGTTAAAAATTAACTGATAAAGGGAGTTTACAACTTGAATCATGGAGTTCATTTTGATTGAACTGATCTCTATTAGATATAAATGCTCTTCAGGACCTATGCCTCAAAGGAAGAAATTTAAGAAATCAAACTAAGTTAAATATGAAAATACATAAATCAGAGATGCAAAGGATGGAGTAATTGTGATCCTAGCAGCGAGTACCAGTGGCAATTTACCTGCTCTGTTATTGTACTTTTGATTGTTATTATTTTTTTAGTGCCCTGGTTAAAATTTCATTTTTTGAGTGGTCTGCCCTTGACCTTATTTCTCCAAATCCCTGCTGCTTTTGATGTGAGCTTTTACAAAATCTGAGGTATATTGGGAACATATATATGACATTATAACAGATAATTCTTCATTTGAATTTCAAAGTTCTAGTTAATTCCCCTAACAGTAATAGACAGATGCCATCCAAGCAACAATTGCTAACTTTGTTTCTCCCGAAAACCTCCATCAAATGGGGACACTTGCCTCAAGGAGAATGGGAGAGCATGTGCAAAATTGGGGAAGATTTAGAAAAGTTTTGTATAGGTAATGTTTGAGCTAATTAAAAAAATGAATAGGCATTATTTTGGTAAGAAAAGATGGGAGGAAGATTTAGAAAGGAGACTAACTCTCCATGACCATCTGTTGGATTTGTTCATAAATTTCTTAGAAAGCATGTAAGTTTGATGGTTTATATGTAACAAAATGGTTTTGTTGTTAAACTTGTTTATTGTATTCTGCTTAGCATCTTGTCGAGATGGACATTAGAGATTTCTAGGATCACAGAAATTTCATTTCCTTGGGAAAACTATGCACCAGGATCCTGATTAGGCCTGTGTTTTCCCATCCCAACTTGGCTGTCTGGCATTCACCTGCTAAGAGATCAGGATTGATTTAGAAAAAGCCACCACTCATAGGTGGAAATTGAACAATGAGAACACATGGACACAGGAAGGGGAACATCACACACCGGGGCCTGTTGTGGAGTGGGGGGAGGGGGGAGGGATAGCATTAGGAGATATTCCTAATGTTAAATGACGAGTTAATGGGTGCAGCACGCCAACATGGCACATGTATACATATGTAACAAACCTGCAGGTTGTGCACATGTACCCTAAAACTTAAAGTATAATAAAAAAAAGAAAAAGGAAAAGCCACCTTCAGCACAAATGAAGCAGATCTGTGGGGTTGTCTACATGGCGACAGGCCCTGGCTAGGAATTTAGGCTCTTTCCATTTGTGCAAGAGCAGTTTCCTTTTAAGTTCATAATTGTTTATTCATAAATCTTGAGAGAGAGTGAGAGAGAGAATGGACTCAGACTCTGCCTGTAGTGTTCTCTTTATCCTGAGATTTCTTTGGGGTAAGATTAGCATGAAGGCCATTTTTTGCTATGGAGGCCCAGTAGACTGGGGAATGGGAAGTGATGCTGGGCACAGAGACCCCTGTCCCTCAAGGTTGGGGGAGGCCTTGACACAGCCCCTCCTGTCTGCCTTAGTTTTGAGAAGAGGCGGTACGAGGGTGAGAGGAGGTGAACTTTTGCTATGCAGAGAGACAAGTCAGACAATACGAGTTTTAATTGAAATCATATCCCCAGCATTTTACTTTTCAAAAGTTGTTAGCATGATCGAGGTTGCATTTTCTTGTGACGACTATTATTACTGTCATACTGACTGCTCTGGGCAGGGGCTGAAGGTTACATGTGGGCTAAGAACGCTGGGCTGCGTGGGAGGGGCTGGCAGACCCAGCCTCTCCATCCCCCAATGCTCCTCTGGAGCCAGGTTCCAAAAACCTCGCCTCTGGCTGTGGCTCTTTCTGGACACTGCGAATCCTTCTCTCGGGCTTATGGACCTCTTGAATCATCAGTGTCTTCCTCCATCCTGGGTGGCTGGATTGAGTTGTATGGCTCTTTGATCCAGGAGGAGACTTTTCTGTGAGAGTTTCTCTGCCTGAGAGTGTATTCTCTGAGCTCTCCAAGGGTGCCATTCTGAGAGGGGCAGGCTGTAGCTTAACTAGGCCCCCCAACATTTACTATGTATTTGAATCTCTTGGGGATCTTGCTTAAATGTAGGCACTGATTCATTGGGTTAATATAGGGCTAAAGATTGTGTATTTTTAATAAGCTCCTAGGTGGATGCCAATGTGGCTGGTCTAAGGACCACACTTTGACTAGTGAAGACTTAGTGTATAGCTGAAAACCGAGTTGGATGAGGCTGCTTGGTTGTGTATATTTTTTAGAAACGAAATCCAAGGACAGAGAACTCAGGGGTTCTGTGTATTGGTGGAGTGCCTGGACCTTAGGTGCTATGTGGGGTGAATCCTATGAGAGGTGAGAAACATAACCCTGCTCCCTGCTCTCGGAGAGTGAAAGCCCTAGTTAGGAAGACAAGGCTGGCACACATGCAACAATCAATCACCTGTCATATTTTATTGCTGCTGAAGTGCCAAAAGTGGAGTACAGACTTGCCGTGCTCTGATGTTGAAAGTAGCAGGCAGTCTGAGGGAGGAGGGGAATCGTGGTTCAAAGTGGGGTTTGCTCAGATGTGAGGGTGGTTAACTCAAAGCAGTCAGCAGAAAGGGTGATGCCAGGCCAGACATGGTGGCTCATGGCAATAATCCCAGCACTTTGGGAGGCTGAGGCAGGCAGATCACTTGAGGTTAGAAGTTCCAGACCAGCCTGGCCAACATGGTGAAAACCCATCTCTATTAAAAATACAAAAATTAGCCAGGCATGGTGGTGTATGCCTGTAGTCCCAGCTACTTGGGAGGCTGAGGCAGGAGAATCACTTGAACCTGGGAGGTGGAGGTTGTAGAAAGCTGAGATTGGAAATTGCAGCACTACACTCCAACTTGGCTGACCGAGAGAGACCCTGTCTTAAAAAAACAAAAACCAAAAAACAAACAAACAAAAAACAAAAAAAAAGGTAATGCCCCTCTCGCCTTGTTCCCCAGGACATTACTAATCTTATTTCCTGGTCCCGGGTGTCTCCAGTGGTTTCTTTATGCAGACTAAGTGACCAGGAGGAGGGAAAGGACGTCTTTACATTCCCTTGGCCTGTGCTCAGCCCTGTAGGGTACAATGAGGGAAATGCCCTTTTACCCAGGAATCCATTCAGCTAACATCTCCTGGGGGCCCCCTATATTCTAGGCAAAGCCTCTACAAGTTCATGGCTGTGTAGAAATGAGTAGACACTGTCCTCAACCTTTGGGAACTCAGGTTGGTGGAAATTAAATAACATGGCAGATCTAGTTATAGAGAAATTTGTTTCCTATGAAAAACATGGAACTAAGGAATTCCTTACTATATAAAAAGCAGTGATAGAATTTCTTCAAAATCAGTTCAGGAAAAAAGATTAATCATTCTCGGTCAAGACATGTTTCTGATTGTTCCGACAGACTCTCTAAAAAAGAGCTCTCCAGAGTCTTCTCTCGCTTCTTTGGAGGTGGCTGTGTTTGGAGTAAGGTATCAGCGTGGCTCTCCCAGCCCCCCTGTTTTTAGGATCCTTAGGAAAACGAAGTGTCATCAGTTTGTGCATACCTAAACAATTTAGCGACTTTGCAGTGAGGTTGTGTAAGTTGGTGGGATGAGGTTATTTTCCAGGTTCAGGTGTCCTTGTGGCCATGGGCCATCCTGTAGCTTCTCTGGTAAGAAGCCACCTCTGATATACTCTGAAGCACAGGAGACAAGCATGAGCCATCATGCTCACTAAATTAGTTTTTGGGAGGGGATGTTGCCTTAGCCATCCTTGGAAGAAAAATACTGTTTTGTCATACTTTAAAACGTTTTAGTACTGAAATGACTTTGAATACAATTACTAAGAAGTTCAAAATGTTTAATGGGGTCCGTGGCTGTCAAACTCAAATGCCTGTCACGTTGTCTTTCTAATGTGTACCGAACATTCCTGCCTGGAGTGAGAACCATGAGTGTTATTTTTTTGGCTCGGATCTTGGCAGGTGTGTAATGTGACTCCTGATAGCAGGACAGCAGATTACATTCTGCTATAAAACCATTTCTAAGGCTCTTGGCACCCAAACTGTTATTGCATGTCTGCAGGTGTTTAGTAATTGGATTAATGCAGAGCCGGAGGAATGTCTGCTCCCTGGCTCTGAGAAACATTGAGGAAAGACAAATTCATTTCAGAGAGTGACCTGGAATGCACGATGACAGGCCTGCGCTCACACATGAAGCCAGATCTAAGCCTGCACATTTCAAATGAACTGCTGTGAGCAGTCACCTTCCATAGGAAAGTTTATCCAAAGCTAAATACAATAACAATGGCCTTGTGAGTCAGGCGGGAAGGGGCTTCAGCTTGGGTTTGATCCTCTTCCAAAAGCAACTCAGACAACTGGAGCTTAAGCCTTCCTATCATGCAACTCATGAACCCTACAATCCTAGGTGTTTAATAATAATAATTTCTTAAAGGCCTTGGTAAACACAGGAGGATGCTAAGCCCCTCAGTGGAAGTGCAGAGACCACACTAGTATCCTGGATCATCATGCCCTTGCCCCCTTAATTCCCACATTGACTGTAAAGATAGATTTCACTGTGACAAGACCCCGAAAACAGGCTTGGTAAAATGGCAATCAGTGTTCACACCTCAAGGCAACCGGGACCAGCGCCAAGAAGAAGTGACTGCTCTCAGGGTAATTTTGTCATTCTGGCTAATTAAAGCTTATGCTCTCTTCTGAGAGCAAGAAGCTGAACTCTCAGAGGCTCTCATCTGAGTAGATAAAACCTAATGGTTTGGCCTTACAAACCAAACCTCTTTCTCAGCTTTACAACTCAGAAGGGAGGTGGACCATTTGGAGAGAGTCCAAGTAGAAGGAAGATAATAGTAAAAAGGCAAGTTTTGTGAAGAAAGGCAAAAGAATCAGCACTGCTTAGCTCAAATCCTAGAGGGGTAACTTGTAGTTCACAAATATTATTACAGTAGGTAGTGAGAGCAGAATGGGGACAGATGGGGGAGGATGAAAAACCAGTCATGGCATGCAGAGAAAGTTTGAAGCTAAGGGCTTATAAGATAGAGAAAATGAAAAATTGGAGGAATTTGTGTGTGGAGGCAGGGGCGTGGCCCAAATGACTACTCACTGAGTCATTATAACTTACTGGTCACAACTACATGCCAGTCCCTGAATGTGTGGGGTGTGCAAAGTGACCCAGATATATTTTTGAAGCAGGGGCCTGTCACTGTGATGTCCTGGAAGAGATGACCAGATGGCTGTGAGGTCTCATGGAGTGTTCCAGTGGCCTGGGGCAGGGAACAGGGAAGTGTGTCTGGGAAGGGGCTCCACCCCTTTGGAAAACATAAGTCTCCTTGGCTGGGTTGACAGGTTCTAGCTGACACTCCAGTTGGCTTTCCAACTGTCCGCCAGAAAAACATCTGGGTGAGCCCAAGGGCCATGTTGGGGAAGAAAGGGTGAGGTAGGTGGTGTGTATGGAGAGGGAAAGAAAGGTGGCCTATGAATAACAATCAAACAAACAAAACCAAACAGCAACAACAACAAAACTTTCAAATGAACCATTGGTGTCTTGTGGGGCTTGGGCATCAAGGCTGTGTAGGAGGCAGTGAGGTATCTTTGCCACTCAGCCTGTGCTTGGGGTGCTTGGGGCTGATGAGCGCAATCCTAGGGCAGGTCAGGAGAAGAGAAAGGGGCTGAGGGCTTGAGTGGGATGAGGCCATCATGTCAGGGCCCAGGAGAAGGGAGTTCAGTGTGGATCGCTGGAAAGCGTTGCAGGGCAGGAAGGAGCAGGGGGAGCAGGTCTTAGTAGATCACAGTATAACTCCTAGAACAAGAGTTTACATTTTCTCAGGGGCAGAAAAGAGCTTGGATAATCAAGGTGGTAATGAGAAGCCATAAAGACTAATGAGACTCCAAAAGCTTGTTGTTAAATCCTCATTCAAAATTTGAAAATGAAATTATGAGACTGCTGTCTGAGGAACTCACTGAATGATCTTTGAAAAGTCCAGAGCCGCATAAACGCATAGGGTTAAACCAGAAAAGACTCTTAGAGGCTGGAAGCCCAACCCCATTTGTTTGCAGCTGAGGAAACAGAGAGAATGGGGTTTATCCCTGATCCCCCCCATTAGCTGGGCTGACCTGGGACTACCCAGGAGTCCTGAAAGCTGTGGGATGGAGGATGTAAGTGGAGATGAGAGGGAAGCATAACTGCTGTGTGCTTATTTGCTACATAGAAATGATCCCATCAACCAGAATATCTTAACTAAGCACATGCCAACTAAGTGCAAGGCATTGAGAAAGGTAGTGAGATGTTCGATTAAGAGCTTCCAATTCTTTTGGGAGTAACAAGACATCTCTGGTGGAAAGAATAATACTCCACCCCACATTAAGCCAGAATGGTACTTTTTGTTTGCATACACAATCTTACGATCTATCCCTAACAAATTAGGAGGCTTACTGGCCCTCGTATCTTCCATTCTTATCTAAGCAATTATTCACGAACTTCATTTATGAAACCTAAAGGCTCAAGGTGGATTTAACAATAAACCAAGAGCAGAATGCTTGGTTGAATAAGGCCAGGAAGCATGCACACACTGCCCATCAGCCTCCTCAAATATTGTTCTAGAATATGGATTGCTTGATAATTCATTGCATGGAGAGACCACTTTAGTGGGCGTGGTCCTGGATGATTTTGAAGAGGAGCTCAGACAATACGTACGTGTGTGTGCGTGTGTGTGTGTAGCCACAAGAGAAGAGGGAGAAAGTGAGAGAGATGAGAGAAGAGGAGACTCCACAAGGCATTCATAGTCTAGTTATTTGTTAAATCATGGTGTAGCTCCTATTTATGATGCATAAAAATGCATGATTGATGTTGGTGGTATATGCTGATGTTTTCTTCACAAACTCTTGGGGCCAGGCCATGAAAAGCAGAGGGGAATTACATAAATTCCTTTAGCTGAGTGTCAGAAAACCTGAGTTCTCTCACCTTCCGAGTTTTGCTAGCTTTCTGTTGCCCTCATCCATGAACAGGGGTGTCTTAATAGACAGATAATTTAAACTTACAGCCAAGAGTAATGGTGTGGCCCAGGTAGCATCTGGATACCTTCTCAGCTGTGAGTCCAGACTTGTTTAGTGAGGGGAGTCAGGATGTCCACGAATGGCTGGCAGGACTCCCTGGGCAGGAAGGAAGAGTGCCCTCATCAGACTCCTGTTCTTTGTCAACATTTTCCTTCAGCACCACCCTACCCTGGAAGCTCCTGAAAGAAAAGAGTCACTCTACACTCAAAATCTCTCCTTGTTTACAAGATATTTGGGTCACGGATGGAGTTACTGCATCACAGGCCAATTTCTTCACCTCTTTTAAAAATTTTATCACATAAAGCAGCATGCTGAAAGATCTCAATGCTACTGAAGATTGCAAAACCAAGTGGAGATTCATCTGTTTTGGAACTCTGTCAAAAGACTTTTCCATATACATTCCATTCCCTTCCACAGCTCACAGTGTACCTACCCTGTACTTTCAGAGCAGTGAGGCAGCTTCTTCACCTTTCTCAAGCCAGGGCAGGTCCTGATAAATTACTCTGTATCAGGATCTTTCCAGGAGACATTTTCCCTGGTAAAATGCTCATGAAACTTCACTGATATGGACAATCTCTGGCAACAAATCTGAATTGTCAAAGATAACAAAAGCCAAGAAAGCCAGTTATATACCCAAACTAGACTAATAAATGCTTCCTGATTAATAGAGGGTTTTATGAAAAATGTTTAAATAAGCAGCTTGAATTGGATCATAATTAACATTACTTATATAATTCATAAAAATAGTTATTTCGTTAAATCAGAAAGAAATTTCTACTTTGTTATCCTGTTTGTTTTGCTGATATTTTTAAATCAAAACCCTTTTTATTCAAGGATGTGGCACAGGTAAATTTTCAGCCAGACACTCAATTATCCAAATAACTGACATTTTCCTGCTTTCAGAAAAACGCTCTAGGAACACAGGCTGCTTGTTTCTCTCCTACCTTGGCCAGCAGAGCATGGCAGTGTAAAACACAGAAAACTGGCAAAACTCCATTTTCAATCTGTGTTAGAAACTGGGATCAATTTTGCTTCTCTTTCTCCCTTAAATAGAAATAAGAAATAAAAAAACCCTTTATGTAAAATTGGATCTTGACATTCTCCAAAGGGTGGCAGCTCCTACATTGCAGATGAAAAGGGCTCAGTTTTCCCAGAGAGTACTCTGAGAAAGGAAAGTCAAGGTGAATGAATGGCCTTCTCCTGTGAGTGCAGGAACTTCTCCTCGGCCACCTCCAAGAGGACAGATGGGAGGCATCTGAAGGTTAGGGAACTGAGTCAGCAAGGGCCAAAGGGATGTGACAACCAGAGAGGTTGGGAGTGGGAGCTTTTGCTGAAGTTTCTTTTACTTGTGTCCTCCCTGGCAAAGGGCTTGGCAAGGCTTCCTGCTCTTCCTTCCCCCTTCTCCAAGCACTGAGAACAAGTCGAAAGAGGAAGCATCAGGGGAAGAAGATACTGAATAACTCCAAACTCAAGCACTGTTTGTTGGTTGCTTGATTCATTGATTCACTCATTCATTATTCAAAAAGTATCAAGCATCCTCTGGGTGTCAGATCCAAGGCCTAGGCTGGAAGTACAGGGATAAATGATTCACAATCACTGTCTCCAATATCCTCCCAGTCTATGTGCCCAAGAAGAAGCTGCATCTTGTCAACCATCTTGGAGTTCTGGCTGCATTTGTATTTGGGCTTCCTCACTCATTGTTGACTTAGAGAATCAATCTTTTCCAGTGGATTAGGACCATTAATATCTTATAAGTTGAATAGAAACCAATCTAACCTGCATAAACAAGAGAACTTAGCTTTGGCTCTGCCTCAGGGCAGGCCTAGGGTAAGACAAGTGGGAGGTATTTTGGACACAAAATTTAAGGAGGCTCTCACTGTCAAGGTCCTGTGAGTACAGGATCTGCCTGGATTTGGCAGGTTGACACTTTCAGTACTAGTCATTTAAATGCTCTGAGCCTCAGTTTTCTGTCTGTAAAATTGTGGCAATACCCATATCATAGAGTTGTGGAAAATTTAATAATATAATGTTTATGCAAGTACATTACAAACTATAAACAATACATACACACGTTGGTTTTATCAATAGTAATAATTATTAGTTATCATTTTCATTAATCACAACGACATTGATAATAACCATAACCAAACACATTACATGGGAAAGTGGAAGACAAAAATGGAAGAATCTGGTCCTTCACCTTATAAGAGGCAATAGTTAAATATAACACAGTAGTTAAGTGTAGTAAGATTTTGAGCTATGGAGTCAGAGAGACTTGTATGTTAATCCCACCTCTGTGATTTACAAATGTTTAAACCAACCTCTAAAATTCACTTTCCTCATGTGTGAAAAGAGAATAATAATAACTGAGCTGTAGGGTTGTTATTGAGGATTAAATGAGATGATGTGTGTAACACTCTCACCATATCGCTTGGTATTTAGAGAGCACTCCACAAACGTGAACTATTATTGTTACATGGAACTGTAAGGAACCAAGTCCTGGTGCAGACTAGAATGTCTCTTGGCTTTGCTTTTTACATTTTCCATAGCTGAAAGCATATTACAGAATTCTAAATTATAAGGATATTTTCCCTACAGGCTTGATTTTAGGAAGAATTATGCTAAATATTGTTCTGCTCTTTCAAAGTTTATCCAGAATGACAGTTGTGGTGTATAATACCTGAAACTAGAGATTGGAACTTTTTCTTAAAAATAGGAACAGGAGGTCGGGTGTGGTGCCTCATGCCTGTAATCCCAGCACTTTGGGAAGCTGAGGCAGGCAGATCACTTCTGGTCAGGAGTTCGAGACCAGCCTGATCAACATGGTGAAACCCCGTCTCTAGTAAAAATACAAAATTAGCCAGTTGTGGTGGTGCATGCCTGTAATCCCAGCTATTCAGGAGGCCGAGGCAGGAGAATCGCTTGAATCCGGGAAGCAGAGGTTGCAGTGAGCTGAGATCACACCATTGCACTCCAGCCTGGGCAACAAGAGTGAAACTCTGTCTCAAAAGAAAAAAAAAAAAAAGAACTGGAAACTACATTAATGAAATCAGGTTTTAATATTCTTATTAATTTAATAATTTCAGTATTTACCTTAAATATTATTTTAAAATGGGAATTTCATTTAAAAAACAATTTTTAGACAATGTCTTGCTATGTTGCCCAGGCTGGACTTGAACTCCTGGGCTTAAGCAATCCTCATGTCTCAGCCTCCTGAGTAGCTAGCTGGGGCTACAAGGAATTTCAATATTTATCTTAAAAACATCAAGAGTCCTAAAATATTTTAGAAAGGAGTAAAGCTATTTGGATTTTAGGATCCTCTCAGAGCCTCACTCCAACAATTCACCTCCATTCTATCCTCCCTCTATGCCACCCCCATACAAATTACTGGGTGCAAAGGAGAGAAAAGATGAGGGAAAGAGGATTTGTAATTCTAACGATGTGATTTTTTTCTAATTTTGTTTCTGGAACTTTCTGTGGGAATTTGCTGTGGAGCTCCTCCTATTTGTAACTGGAAAGTAAATGATGATTAGAATAAAAAAAAAAAAAAAAAAAAAATCAAGAGTCTGTCATTGTCATGACCTGACTCCTGATTGCCACAGGCCCACTCTTTGCGTCATCCAGTGAGAGGAAGAATGACCTTTGTAACTCTTCTGTGAAGCTAAAAGTGAAAAGGAAAGATAAGCTTTGGTAACGTTCTCTTACTTTTGAGAAACCATGGGCAGAAGCCAGAGGCATGAGCAGCACTGGTCTGGGTCCCTTGCTGCAGGACTTAGCTGGTGCCTAGGGGCAGGGAGGCCACATGGGGTACTGAGAATCAGGCATGGAAGAGAAGCATTGTCTCAGCCACACTAGAAGGAACAGGCTTGGAACGAAGGCCCATTCCAGCTCCTGGAAGGGGTCAAACAGAACATCCATAGGCTTAGGGAAAGACCTGAGTATTCAAGAAAGGATGAGAAGCCTTCTCTAAGCAAGTATTTACTGAGCACCCAGTGACACCATCAGGACTTCAGGTATCATAGACACGATGGCCAGACCTTTGCCCTAAGGAGCTTCTGGCTGGTATGAAGCCAACAGTTCTGCACAGTATACAGAAACTCACTTCTATAATGTAGAATTGCTGCTAGTCATATGAGGATTTACAGGTAAACATGATCACATCTCACCAATTTGCCTCTTTCTGACCGTATCTTAATCACTCATCTGTTGTCTATCAATTCCTGTGGCAGATGCCTAATCCAACTTCTGGCATAGAGAAGGCCCTTAGAGAAAAGCATTGTGAATGAATGAATGAATGAATGAATGAGTGAGTGTGCTGGGTGTTGAATCAGGTCCTAGCCTTGATGTCCTAGGAAAGGGATTCTTGATGGTGAGTTACGGGATTCTTGATGATGAGTTCCAGAATTCTCTTTTACCAGTGAGAAGGGATCTTGGACACTACGAATCTTTACTTATCCTTGAATGCTAGTTAATTAGGTCATTAGAGGGATGTTCTTTATTTCATAGGGTGCATTTCAATGCACAAAGAAGATCAACTTTGAAGACTTTGGATTGTGTGCTATTAAAATATGTGTGATAATTTTTTTTCCCTTGAATTTAAGTTTAGAAATAAATGTGTCTCCAAAGATGGATTTAAATGTTTTGGATTTATAGGTATTAAACCAATGTACTTTCCCTTTTTTTTGTTGTTCAGAGTGCTTAAAACTTAAATCAGAGCCCAGCTGTTGTGCTAAACCTACCTCAGTGCCTAATTCCATTGTCATTCTTACTTTACATTGTGTTTTTATCTTGGGATCATAGGATGGGTTTTCATGAAGCCCCTATATATTTGCAACAATTTCTGGGAAGAAAGGACATAGATATCAACATTTCCTTGGAAGGATTTGTGATTGTTCACAAAGTTCAAGAACCACAGGTTTAACTGACCTTCATTTTCAATGGTGATTCCTGGGACACACAAGCCTATAGTGACTGGTGAAGCTGAAGCAATAGATACTCAAGAGTAACTCTCTAGTTTATATCCCCCATTTTATTACTGTGACCCCAATATCCTTACCCAACCCCTGTCTTAGTTTGAGGGCAGGGTCCACAAAATACGAGTTGTACCAATGGCAGAGCTCAGCTGCCTCTTTCTTGCCCAGGGGTAAGATTCACTCTCTTCCACTATTTCTCGTAAGATCTTTGACAAGTCAAATACCTTACATCTTTTCATGTTATAAGCTGTGTGGGGAATGTGATGTACTTTCTGTTGCTCTCATTGCTTCTGAGAGCTGTATAATACTGTAGGTAGGCAGTCAGAAAAAAGCTGGAGTTCAAGAACTTCTAATGGAAACTTGGAAACAGTGCCAAAATCCACTTTTCCTCCCTTGCTTTTCCTATTTGCAAAACAGCGTAGGGGACTAGAGCTAGTTGATTTCTAAGATAAATATGATTTTTCCCTTCACTCTTTTTTTTTTTTTTTTTTTTTTTTTTGAGACAGGGTCTCACTCTTTTGCCTAGGCTGGAGTGGTGCAGTGGCACGACCTCAGCTCACTCCAACCTCCGTCTGCTGGCTTTGAGCAATTCTCCTGCCTCAGCCTCTCAAGTAGCTGGGATTACAGGTGCATGCCACCATGCCTGGCTAATTTTTGTGTTTTGAGTAGTGACAGGATTTCACCATGTTGGCCAGGCTGGTCTTGAACTCCTGGCCTTAAGTGATCTGCCCACCTCGGCCTCCCAAAATGCTGGGATTACAGGCGTGAGCCACCACACCTGGCCTTGAGTCCTACTTGCTGTCTCATTCCTTGCTACCCAGAAAATTACCAATTTTTCTCATACCTCTTATCTCAATTCTAAAATAAGATGTCACTGTAAACTATCAATGCAGGGCAGGGGTGAAGATGGCTGGTGAGTGGGTAGTTAGCAATAATAATAACAGTGGAAAATGAAAGAGATTATGTAATTTGCCCAATGTCACAAAATAATGCGAAGCAGAGACCCAAACCCAAGCCTATCTGACCCCCAAATCCATGCCCTGAAACACTTTGCAATACTACCAAGTGCAGAGGGGCATTTGTGAAGATCAATCAAGGGATACAAGTTTGCCCTGAGTGATGACATGGCACATTAATCAAACTTCACTTGGGGGCAGCAACTGGATTCTAAAAGCAACCTGAAGGCTGCCAGAACTCAGAAGACAGAGTAACCTTCAGTCTTTATGAAGCCAAGGGCACCAACTGAGCAATCTGGAAAGGACTTTTCTAGTTATTTCAAAGCTTAAGTATGTAATAAAATTCTTGAAAATAGGAAATGCCAACCCTTTGTTCATATAGCTGTATTTTAAAAAATTATCCTAAGGATAGATTCAGAGGTGTACACAAAGTTAAACATACCCATGATCACTTCAGTGAACATTTATAGCATCAAGAAAGATGAAATGAAACCAGTGATCAACAAGAAGTTTGCACAAATGCATACACATACACACAGTGGGATGTTAGGCAGACATGAAGCCCATATGTGAAGGAATATGTACAGATGGAGGAAAGGTTTCTTGTGATATTGCTAAGGAAAAAGGCAGGCTACAAAACAGTATTTTTATTTCTTAAAAAATATATTCACAGCTTAAAAAATGGACTTGGGCAAACGTAATATTCACTTGCCCGGAGTGGTAAGACTCCAGGTGACTTTTGTTTTCCTCTTTGTGATTTCCCACTGTCTCTAATCTTTCTGTAATGAGCATGTATTATGTTTGTAGTCAGAAAAAATGTCTAATAAATATCATGTATTAAAGAAGCCAAATCCTGTCCCTGTAGCACTCAGCTCAGGAGTTATGCTGCTTTGTGGCCTCAGTGTCATACAGGAGCTCTAGCCTTACAGGATTTCAGAGACTCACTCTCTAAGCTTCTGTCCTGAGGGCTCTGGCACTGGCCCTGAGCAAGGCCCTGGGTTGGAAGACAATCTGAGTGTCACCTCTCCTGGATACAGGTAGTTACCCTTCTCTGCAAAGCCAGGTGATGGATCTGATCTCATGTACCAGACCCATTTTTCCTGAAGAAACTTCTTCCCTGACCCAGTGGACTGCCTTGTGAAAGGGTGTCCCTTGTCTCCACTGGGTGGGTGTCTTTGTGCTACGGGATGTGGTGATTGTCAGCCTTTCCAGGGACTTCCTCAGGCCTTTAGGCAGGAGGCACTAGGCAGGCTAGGACAAGCTTGTGCTTGCCTGAATTTGCCCTGGCAACACTCAGGGCTCAGCTTTGCTCCATTGTCATGCATAAATAGCAGATAATCCTTTCGGAAGTAGGCAGGATTTAAGTCTTATAGTCACCTACCCAGAGGGAGCCATTGGCGGTACTCAGCCCTCTCTGTGCTGTCTTGCTTAGCATGTGAAGGTGTTGGTTAGATAGGCTCAGTGTTGTAACCAGCAGTCCGTGGACCCAGTGATTCTGAAGGGCAGCTGGCTGTCAACCTTTAAAAACACAGTCATCCCACTCTGAGATGACAAGAGCCACTCCTCTAGGTGAGTCCCTTCTATGTGTCGACACCATCTGGTTGGTGCCTGACCCCAGGGGCACTGGCCAAAATGTGGGGCTAGTTTGTGCTCACTCTAGGAGCTGAGGAGAAAGGTAGGCACCCTGAGCTGGAGAAAGGCTGCTTTCACGGTACTATGCCCGGGAGGACAAAACCCTGGACAGATTCAAGTGCAACTGCTTTTGCTCCTCTGACCTTGTGACCTGAATGGGGAAAAGTGCCTCTGTGAGCATTGTCGGCCGGTGGTGCAGGGAGAGGGCAACATTCAAAGCTCTGCTGTGCATGTGTTCCCTTGGTTTTCTTGCCTTTCTTTCTCCCCCTTTGAAATGAAAAATAAAGCCACCTGTCAAAGCTGGTGATATGTTCAGACCTGTAACCCATACAGATTCAGGAGGACTTCAAAGTGGAAACTCCTCGGATCTGATTACGTTTCATCACAGATGGTAAATTTATGCCCTGAGCCCCCACCTCTGCTCTGACTTCTGTACTTTAAGCTGATGAATAGAATATACAGTGGTGTTGTTTACAGACTAATGAGTTAAACGCCATTTATTCTCTTAAACTTTAGAGACTATCTGGATTTCAACAGAGATGAAAATGAGACTTAGCTTTTTTTGTAGATTCTGGGCCCTGAAAGACATTTGCCTATTAGAAGATAAAACATTTCCTATCAGGGTGTCTGCCAACTTGATAGCACTTTAACTTGTAAAAATGGAAATAAAAATAGTACATAAGTCATAGGGAGGTTATGAGCAATCATTGAGTTATTATGTGCAAAGCGCTAGGAATACTGCCTGAGACAAATTAAGTGTGGTATATGAGTGAGGTATTGTTTTCCTGAGGTATCAGATACAGATGAGGCTGGGAAAAGGAAGGTGAGTCTGTGTGCTGACGATGTATCCATAGCTATGTATGCCCCCTGTCTAGTAAACTCCACTGGCAGCCACTCCAGGCATGCCGTGATCTGGCTCCAACATAGCAAAAGGAGAAAGCCCTGTGTCGCATGGCTTGCTTCTGTGGCAGTTTTACTCCGGAAAACACTGTCATGTCACCTCCTCGGAGAAGACCTACCCAACTTTCACTGTCTGTTATCTCTGAACTTATATAACACACATATTCAGGGCCATGGAATTTGGTCTTGGGATTGGACTGACTAAAAAAGTGCTGTTATTTGACTTATCCTATGAGGCTCTTTTTACTGCTTCTGTGAGAGGAGTCCATGGGGCCTCTCTGTTGTTGTACAGATCTGTCAACTTCTGATTGGTGTTCAAGGCTCAGATAAAAAGCATTTATTAAGAAAAGAGTAGGAATGACTTGGAAGAGATGTTGGGCTCATTTTAGAATGTCTCCCCCACAAAGTTAAGCTGAGTAGCGCAGACCTGGGGAGCACTTCCCCATCCTGGCAAGGGAGAGTCTGTTACCTCATGTGCACAGAGCACTCATTTGTTTTCCAAATGGGTACAGCTAGCCCAGCAGGAGAGAACATTTCCCTCTGGTTCAGGGATGTTCCTTTGTTTCCTGCTTTGTCGGCTGTAAGGTTTATGCAGCATCAGGCACCAACAGCCTCTGAGGGCACAAGGTGGGAGCTCCAGGTACATGCCCCTAGCTCATGAGTTGTTCCTGCCTGGCTCTTCCTTGGGCTGAGAAAGGATCCAAATGGAGTCTGGGTTGGTACTGAGTAGCTCCTCATGGCCACTTGACTACTGGCTAAAAGCATCCCTAGAGAGAGCATTTCTAGGCTGTGCTCTTAGAGTAACTAAAGTTGTGTTAGGGGAATGTTTTCACATCAGGGTCCCAAGTTGACTTTAGACTCCCATTGCTCTCTCCTCCTTTTCCTTTCTTTGTGGCACTTTCTACACAGATTAGAATCCTGTAAACGTACTCTTTTTGACAATTGGTGTTCCCACTGGCTCTTCAGCCAAGAATAGAGCATTCAACAGACATCTCCTAACTGCAGACTCTGCCCACGATCCCGAAGAAACAAAATAATTGCTGTCCTCTTGGAGCTAGCAGTCTCGTGGTGCAGACAGATATGTAAAGAGGGCAGAGTCTGTGGCAGTGGAGGTGTGTGCGGGATGGGGAGCTGGAAGGACCATGCTCTCCACAGGCTGCCTTCTCCAGCCTCCTTCAGGGGTGGCTTCCTTGTCTAATGGAAAACTGCCACAGCAGGGGCCACCTCAGAAGGTGCCTTGGGGACACATAGATTCACCAGATGTAGACTTCTTCTTTTTTGGGATTGATACTGGTATTAACCATGGCCTTCTCTCAGCTTTGAGGCTTTCGGAGAGGCCCAGTGTCTCTACACTGAAACTTAGCCTGGTTCTTAATTTATCAGTCTTCTTCTGTGCACCTGGTCTTACTTCTCTCTGATTACCAGGTTAATTTAAATGTCAAATGCTCTTAAGTTTTTTTTTTTTCTTTCTAGACTCCTCACCTTCTTACACCCATCCCAGCCCAACTTGCTTGCAGTCTTCATAGCCTACTCATTCATTCTCAGCCTTTGCTTGACTTTTGGGAGTCACTGTCCATACCCTTTCTATAGAAACAGCCACTCACATCCCAGGCCTGTCTCTGGTAGTGTGGTATCATAATGCCTTCAGTTTCAAATCCTGCTGAAATGCTCAGCACTTGTAAGTGATGTCTCTTAGATTATGAATGCTTTGGAACGCAGATTGCTTCCCATATATTTTGGTGCCCCTTTCAAAGTCTAGAACAGTGGATTACATGTGGTAGTTATTCAATATGTTTCTGTTTCTGATTGCTAATAATTTTATGCCCCTTATTTCTAAATCTATCAATAAATACTACTTGACCATATTACTTTTTCAAAATTAAAACAAACTCCTCACACACTTGTACACATAAGAATTAAAATAGTTCCTGTTTATTGAGTACTATGTGCCAGGCTGTAGATGACTTATATGCATCATTTTAACCCTTGTGATAACTCAGCAAAGTAAATATTATCTTTATAGTACAGATAAAGAAACTCTGGTTGTTGCAAGAGCCTGGATGAACGAAAGTCTGTATGCCCACTGTTCATTTAATGATGATCTATGCCAATTGCCTAGCATAAATGCGTCTGCCTGGGGGCAGTGGGATTTGGAAGGGATTTCATGGTGTGTGAGAGGACAAGGGATTTTAGGACCCACGAGTCCCCTTGAATTGCAGAATTTTCTTTTTCTCTTTTGCAGTGCTAAGCTTTAGGCAAAAGTTACTTTAAATAAAGTGTTGACAATAAGAGGGTCATTTGGATATTTTTACTCATCATGTGACTTGGGTACTCAATATGGATTTAGCACAGCTGTATTTTAATAATCTAGGCCAGATTAAAGGGGTCCATGTTTGAAATGTGTATTTTATTTAACAATGTGTTACTTGTAGTACTTTAGATACAAGTGGGCTTCTAAGTTCCTGTTGAGGAAGCTGTGTGGATGTTCAACGAGCTACAGGTTTCACAAGATTTGTCTCTTCCAAATCTTATAAAAAAATAAGCTTCAGTAGCTCATGTGTTTCTCAAATAAATGATCACTAATCAAGTCACACACTTCAGTTCATTTAGTTTTTAAAATAGCTCCATACTATTTTACTTTAAAAATCTTAAGAGATTTCCTGAAGAGATCATTACCACCAAGTTGGTACTGACTTGTGGAGGCAATAAAACAAATAAAGTCATTAAAAATAATTTGAACAAAAGGAGTAACTTGATATCATGTCATCTACCTTCGGTTAAAATGACATTTTAAAGTTCTCTTTCATCTTACTAAACAGATCTCTAAAAGAAAAGAATGTGATTAATAAATTATCCTCCATAAATCTTATGATAACTATTATAGTCTTTGGAGAATTATGAATCCACATCTGGAAAAAGTATTTTATATGCTACTGCCTGTAAAGCAACATGCCATGCATTTTACAAGTGCACGTTAGTAAGTAAAAATACGGTATGATTTTGCATTCATCATTTTCCCCTCCAAAAGAAGTGTAAGCCTAGTTTATTTCATAATAAAGAGTGCTAATAAAGTTTATGTGAAGCTTGTTTTCTGCCCTTACTTTGCTGCTGATGCAGTTTCGGTAGGTTATTTGGAATGGGCTCTCTATGAGAACACAAGGAAGCCTTCACTATAAGCTGACTTGGTTGGTGCCCTTAGAATCCCTGTGTGGGCAGAGGCCAGCTGGTCCAGAAACATCACAGGAGTAAGCAGAACACATAAGAACCACACACTTCACTTTTCTCATGTGCTCTTGAATTTGATCCCTTTTATACTATTTTAAATGCACAAGTCTCATGAGCTAGTGATTCAAAATGCAAGGTTGGCTCATTTTTTGAATTAGAAATTTGATTAAACTTAAACATTGGTTAAATAAAATGAGCAAAGTACTTTGAGAGCCAACAATGATCCCTTGGAAATAGAAAATGTTTTTTCGTTTCCAAGCAGCTGTTTGCAATAAGAAATGGCTGGTGAAAGAGAAGGACGCAGTTAAGTGAAGGTAACCCCTCCAGGGTTTTATGGTGCTCTGCAGTCATGTGAGCACAGTCAGTGATAAATATCGCAATAGAGGTTGCACTGTGCCTGGTTTTATTTTCACGTGGATCCTTGAATACATTTCAACTCAAGTCACAGAATGCATTTAATGACTGTGGAAAAGCACAATCATAACACACACAAAAGCAACCTTAGAAAAAAGAGATGTATGAGTCTCATTTCTATAAGAATAACCTATAAAAACCCATAACAAAAACACCTGTAAACCAAATTTTCTTTTGTTTGGATTTTGGAAAAGCAGCAGACTATCTACTAAGTAAATACCAGGCCTTTGGGCTCTAGAGACTTTTAATGCATTTATCTTTTGGGCCTTGTTTCCAAACATTTAGAATTACCAGATAAAGGGCTTGTGATGCTGTTGCATAGTGAGGACCTTAAAGGTCACTGAGTCCAGCCCCACTACTTCACAGATGAGGAAGCAAAGGAGCAGAGTGAGAACCAATGACTCGCAAAGATGGGACTAGGACCAGTGTTTCCTAAATTTAGGCCTCCCAACTCCTAATCACTCCAGTAGATTGGAAATATTTCTAATTTAAAATGGGGGCAGCATGTCATGTGAGGAGTGGGGTCTGCATTCGTTTAAGAGAATCATCAAAATACATTTCCTAGAATCCAGTGGCATTTATCGGCAAAGGCAGTTGATAGTTCCATTCAAAGTGTCACAAAAACATCACCTAATTACTATGAGATAGGTAAATGTAGGTATCTTTGCTTCACTCAGAGAACACTGGGAAATAGTTTTATTGTTCTAAATTTCTAGATTTATTTCTACCAATAACTAGATGTGTGAGCTTGCATAATTCTCACAAAAGCTATGCACCTAAATTTCTTCAACTTTAAAATAGAAACAGTAAAGGTGATTGTAAAGCTACCTTTTAAATAAAAATATATGTTTTAAAAAGTTCCAGTAGGGGTCTTCTAATGTCCATTTCCATTTCAAACAATGCCTATGGATGTGATGGTATCAGGCATTGCTGTTTAACAAACCACTCCAGAACTTAGAGGCTTAAAGTAGCAATCATTTATTTAGCTCATGGTTCTGTGGGTTGCTGATTTGGTCTGGGCTCACTCATGTATCCTGATGAATTTACTTCTGAGGGTGAACGGGTTATTGGCTATTGGGGTGCTCATCTGGACACATGGCTTCTTTTCTTATGTAAGTTAGCCTGGGCTTATTCACATCTTGGTTGCAAGTTCTAAGAGATGGAGTAGAGGTAATCAAGCTCTCTTGAGGCCTAGACTTCAAACTGGCACACCATTATTTTTATGTCATTATATTGCCAAGTCACAAGACCAGGCAAATTCAAGTAGAAGGAGAAAAAGACTCTTCCTATTGTTGAAAAGTCACAGTTCAAAGTCAAAGTGACATAAGTACAAAGACAAATAGAGACTTGTAGTTATTTTTGCAATCTACAATAGTGGCTAAATATTATTATTGAGAATACTGTGTGTTCCGTGAATCACTGGTAAGAAAACCTTTGGATTTCATGAATCAGTATAAAAACAAAGTAACATAGTGTGAGAAATACACACAAGTATTCAAATATTAGAAATTTTTGGTTAGAATAAATTAGAACATTTAAAACCAAATGCCAGTCATTCTCTATCCCCATTATTCTATATATAATTTTGATTTACTACCAAAAAAATGTAGGAAGAGTATAATCTCAGGCAAAAGAAATGGCAATCTCTCACTAACATTTTATATGCCTAGTTTATTGTCCTTGTTTTCCTTACTGGTCTGCCAACTGGTGAAAACTTCATCGAGAGTGGCAGTGTTTCATATTGTGAAATTTAAGGACCAGTGACTGCCCTAGAGAGTATTTGTGCCAATGGTCAGGTGGTGAGCAGCTCCTCATGTATGGCTTTATATAAGCCTTCAGTATGAATGTGAGTTCTAGACGCATCTCACTTACAGATTGGTTTGAGTAACACAGTGAAGGATGATTCCAAAGACCTGGCCCCACTGGGCCCAGATTTAATTTGTTAAAATATCAAAGAACACATGTATCTCTCAGTCTAGTGGCATAACAGTAAAGCTTAGTGCTTTGGCTCTATTCTTACCTGGACAGCTGGTGGGAGAAATAGGCCCTCAGAGGGCCGGGTTCTTACAAAGGTGCTGCATTCCCAAACTGAGAATTCTCCATTAAACATTTACTTGGTCAAACTTGAGTTTTTCTATCTGTAAAATGGGATAATAGATAACACTATTTTCATTGTATTTTTGTCAGTATTAATTAAAATAACATATGTAAAGTGCTTGAAACTATGCAAGGCTCATAGTAGGTGCTCAACAGAGCATTGGGTGGTTGGCTGGGTTTAAAAAAATGTTAATTTTTGCACAACATGCCTTCGTACCACAAAGTTGAGTATGATATGCCAAAGACTTTTTTTTTTGCTTTCTTTTTTTTTTTTTTTTATACTTTAGGTTTTAGGTGACATGTGCACAATATGCAGGTTTGTTACATATGTATCCATGTGCCATGTTGATTTCCTGCACCCATTAACTTGTCATTTAGCATTAGGTATATCTCCTAATGCTGTCCCTCCCCGCTCCCCCCACCCCACAACAGTCCCCAGAGTGTGATGTTCCCCTTCCTGTGTCCACGAGTTCTCATTGTTCAATTCCCACCTATGAGTGAGAACATGCGGTGTTTGGTTTTTTGTCCTTGTGATAGTTTACTGAGAAAGATGTTTTCCAATTTCATCCATGTCCCTACAAAGGACACGAACTCATCATTTTTTATGGCTGCATAGTATTCCATGGTGTATATGTGCCACATTTTCTTAATCCAGTCTATTGTTGTTGGACATTTGGGTTGGTTCCAAGTCTTTGCTATTGTGAATAGTGCCGCAATAAACATACGTGTGCATGTGTCTTTATAGCAGCATGATTTATAGTCCTTTGGGTATATACCCAGTAATGGGATGGCTGGGTCAAATGGTATTTCTAGTTCTAGATCCCTGAGGAATCGCCACACTGACTTCCACAGTGGTTGAACTAGTTTACAGTCCCACCAACAGTGTAAAAGTGTTCCTATTTCTCCACATCCTCTCCAGCACCTGTTGTTTCCTGACTTTTTAATGATGGCCATTCTAACTGGTGTGAGATGGTATCTCACTGTGGTTTTGATTTGCATTTCTCTGATGGCCAGTGATGATGAGCATTTCTTCATGTGTTTTTTGGCTGCATAAATGTCTTCTTTTGAGAAGTGTCTGTTCATGTCCTTCGCCCACTTTTTGATGGGGTTGTTTGTTTTTTTCTTGTAAATATGTTTGAGTTCATTGTAGATTCTGGATATCAGCCCTTTGTCAGATGAGTAGGTTGCAAAAATTTTCTCCCATTCTGTAGGTTGCCTGTTCACTCTGATGGTAGTTTCTTTTGCTGTGCAGAAGCTCTTTAGTTTAATGAGATCCCATTTGTCAATTTTGGCTTTTGTTGCCATTGCTTTTGGTGTTTTAGACATGAAGTCCTTGCCCACGCCTATGTCCTGAATGGTATTGCCTAGGTTTTCTTGTAGGATTTTAATGGTTTTAGGTCTAACATGTAAGTCTTTAATCCATCTTGAATTAATTTTTGTATAAGGTGTAAGGAAGGGGTCCAGTTTCAGCTTTCTACATATGGCTAGCCAGTTTTCCCAGCACCATTTATTAAATAGGGAATCCTTTCCCCATTTCTTGTTTTTGTCAGGTTTGTCAAAGATCATATAGTTGTAGATATGTGGCATCATTTCTGAGGGCTCTGTTCTGTTCCATTGATCTATGTCTCTGTTGTGGTACCAGTACCATGCTGTTTTGGTTACTGTAGCCTTGTAGTATAGTTTGAAGTCAGGTAGCGTGATGCCTCCAGCTTTGTTCTTTTGGCTTAGGATTGACTTGGCGATGCGGGCTCTTTTTTGGTTCCATATGAACTTGAAAGTAGTTTTTTCCAATTCTGTGAAGAAAGTCATTGGTAGCTTGATGGGGATGGCATTGAATCTATAAATTACCTTGGGCAGTATGGCCATTTTCACGATATTGATTCTTCCAAGCCATGAGCATGGAATGTTCTTCCATTTGTTTGTATCCTCTTTTATTTCATTGAGCAGTGGTTTGTAGTTCTCCTTGAAGAGGTCCTTCACATCCCTTGTAAGTTGGATTCCTAGGTATTTTATTCTCTTTGAAGCAATTGTGAATGGGAGTTCACTCATGATTTGGCTCTCTGTTTGTCTGTTATTGGTGTACAAGAATGCTTGTGATTTTTGTACATTGATTTTGTATCCTGAGACTTTGCTGAAGTTGCTAATCAGCTTAAGGAGATTTTGGGCTGAGACAATGGGGTTTTCTAGATATACAATCATGTCATCTGCAAACAGGGACAATTTGACTTCCTCTTTTCCTAACTGAATACCCTTTATTTCCTTCTCCTGCCTGATTGCTCTGGCCAGAACTTCCAACACTATGTTGAATAGGAGCAGTGAGAGAGGGCATCCCTGTCTTGTGCCAGTTTTCAGAGGGAATGCTTCCAGTTTTTGCCCATTCAGTATGATATTGGCTGTGGGTTTGTCGTAATCAACTAACATCATAATGAGAGGATCAGATTCACACATAACAATATTAACGTTAAATGTAAATGGGCTAAATGCTCCAATTAAAAGACATAGACTGGCAAACTGGATAAGGAGTCAGGACCCATCATTGTGCTGTATTCAGAAAACCCATCTCACGTGCAGAGACACACATAGACTCGAAATAAAGGGATGGAGGAAGATCTATCAAGCAAATGGAAAACAAAAAAAGGCAGGGGTTGCAATCCTAGTCTCTGATAAAATAGACTTTAAACCAACAAAGATCAAAAGAGACAAAGAAGGCCATTACATAATGGTAAAGGGATCAATTCAACAAGAAGAGCTAACTATCCTAAATATATATGCACCCAACACAGGAGCACCCAGATTCATAAAGCAAGTCCTGAGTGACCTACAAAGGGACTTAAACTCCCACACAATAATAATGGGAGATTTTAACACCCCACTGTCAACATTAGACAGATCAACGAGACAGAAAGTTAACAGGGATATCCAGGAACTGAACTCAGCTCTACATAAAGTGGACCTAATAGACATCTACAGAACTCTCCACCCCAAATCAACAGAATATACATTCTTTTCAGCACCACACCACACCTATTCCAAAATTTACCACGTAGTTGGAAGTAAAGCTCTCCTCAGCAAATGTAAAAGAACAGAAATTATAACAAACTGTCTCTCAGACCACAGTGCAATCAATCAAACTAGAACTCAGGATTAAGAAACTCACTCAAAACCGCTCAACTACATGGAAACTGAACAACCTGCTCCTGAATGACTATTGGGTACATAATGAAATGAAGGCAGAAATAAAGATGTTCTTTGAAACCAACGAGAACAAAGACACAACATACCAGAATCTCTGGGACACGTTCAAAGCAGTGTGTAGAGGGAAATTTATAGCACTAAATGCCCACAAGAGAAAGCAGGAAAGATCCAAAATTGACACCCTAACATCAGAATTAAAAGAACTAGAAAAGCAAGAGCAAACACATTCAAAAGCTAGCAGAAGGCTAGAAATAACTAAAATCAGAGCAGAACTGAAGGAAATAGAGACACAAAAAACCCTTCAAAAAATTAATGAATCCAGGAGCTGGTTTTTTGCTTTAACTAAAATGGATTGTGTTAGGAAAAACATTCTAGCAAAATAAATATGAAATCATAGCCATATTTTATAAAAATGAGAACAAGTACTTATAACTGGAAATCTTTCTCACAAATATTTAAATAACATCAGTATCTACATAAATTAATCCTGGTTCTTTAAATAGTACTTACCTACCATGGATGCTTTATCATGGGGAAGGTGGGTTCCTTGGGCTTCTAAGATAGCCTAGGCACTTTTATGGAAATTAATTTGCCACTTTTTATTTTATTTTATTTTTTTTTGCTACTAGCTTTTCCAACCTCCTCCTCGCCAACAACTAATATATAAGGAACCACTTACAACTTCTCAATCAATGACTCCAATTTATTTTTTTGAGTATGCACATCTTATAGTTCTCTAGGGATATCAAGACAAGGAAATAAAACAGAATAATGTGATGACCTAGTTTGTATGAAGCCACTATTGATGGTTATGGTCTAAAGTTTGATTTTGTTTCATCCCTACTACCAGCTGTTCTTACAGCTATAGCTTTCTTTATTCTTAGTTTACATTAAACAGTCTGTTACCAACTATTGCTAAGACAAGATAACATGCAGAACTGCTTCTGGTTGCACGTTGGAGTTGTAAAATTTTCAATGATACTAGAACTAAAAAGACTTTAAAACCAAGTCAAAGTGATTTTTCAACAAGTCTATTTACATCATAGTCTGTGACCAACTTTTTCCCATTGCTTTTCTTATGAAGTTGGCTTCCTTGTTCTAAATAAGTGACTTCTGAGACCAACACACACACACACACACAGAGAGAGAGAGAGAGAGAGAGAGACTCTGAACAATGAAAGTCCCTGCTACAGGTGGCCATCACAGGGTTTCACTTACACTAGTGACTTAACACAGTGATTCCACATTGATTGATTGGTGGGACTGGTTTCTCACCTCTGTAGTTCCCCTGTGTTCCCAATTCTGTGATGCGCTATATTAGCCCACCACTCTGGAAGGCTTCCAAAGCAATAGAAGAGTTAATTCTATCTGTGGCTACTTTAATGTCCTTTTAGCATCCCCAGAGTCGTAATTCTTGCCAGGAAAAATTGATCCCAAATTTTGCTGGAGCCAAAGAAACCACCACTTCAGTGGCTTTCTTAATGCTGTTGGTGTCAATGAATCTCCCTCCCCGCTTCATACACACCTTTCTACATCCATGTTACAAAGCCACCTGTGCATGTATGTGCGTGTGCACATGCGTGTCATTTCCTGATTTTTTTCATTTGGAATATTATGCTTAAAATTGTCATTTAAAGCTATTGCTAAAGCTATTTATTATACCCACTATCCATCTGGAAAAATGAAGTTACAGTAGACCAATCGATAAACTTGAGAAAAACAGAGAGATAGAGGAGGATGTTGTGAATAATAGTAATAACATTAACAGGACCATAATAAACTGTTAATTTCCTGAACTAATTTTAAAAGCCTATGATTATGAGTATGAAAACTCACTTCTGTCTCTATTGAATTGAGAAAAGTCTGTGCATTATGGCAATCATATATGTCTGACCCTTCATTTGTATTTTTAAACTTTGTTTGGCAAGTATATCTTAGTATCGTTTTATTTTTTTACTTAGCAAAATAAATACCTTCATGATGAGGTGGCATGCAAATCCCTTACTATACAGAAAACCAACCTTAAATACTATCCTCTTTGAAATGAACTGACCTCCATGGAATAGAAAGAAGGAAGGCAATAAGAAAACAAAAATGCCTCCCTGAAACTGAAACAGAACCCAGAATCTAAAACCAGTCATTCTCTTGAGGGTTGAAAATGTTTTCCTTCAAATTAAGTTAGACTTGTGTTTCTACCACTATAGTTTCAGCAGTGGAAATTTGGTAAGGATGGCCATTGCTCTGTTCCCAGATGGTCCAGAAGATCTACAAGCCTCCCAAGCAAACTGTTCACGTTCCTGAGCATCAATTCTCTAATAAAATTAGGTGCATTTCCAATAGTAACACTAACGATTGCTTGTTCAAACTTAATCTACAAATCTCCTGAAGTTAAATAGCACAACTCTGAATATATATATATTTTTTTTCTAAAAATCAAAGTGTTCTATATGTGAGATAACTTGCATTTTTTTTTTGAAATATATACTGATAGTTGTGGGTAGGATTTTCAGGAAGCAGAAACAAGGAAGAGCCCAGCCTAGCAAAGGTTGGATGGGTAGAGTGAACAGCTTCTGACATGGCTCACAGTGATCTCTTTCTCCTGGTATTAATGCCCTTGGCAATCTCCTCTCCTTGAAGATAAGCTTGACTTGGTAACTTATTTCTAACAAATAGAATATGGAAAAAGTGACATGATGTCACTTTCAGGATTAGGTTATGAAAGATTGTGACTTTCTACCTGCTAACCCTGTCTCTTCACCTCTTCTTGCAAGCTTGCTCTGATGAAGCAAGCCACCATGTCATGACCTTCCCTATGGAAAGGACCATGTGGCTAAGAACAGAGGGTGGTCTCTGGCCACCAGCCAGAGAATAATTGAGTCCCTCGTCATAACAGTACACAAGCAACTGAATTTTACTGACATCAATGTAATGAGCTTCGAAGCAGATTCTTCCTCACACAAGCTTTCAGGTGATACCGCAGGCATGGTGGACACCTTAATTGCAGCCTGTGCGAGACTGAAGCAGAGGACCCAGATACACTGCATCCGTACTTATGACCCACAGAAATTGTGAGATAATGAATATGGGTTGTTTTAAGTCTTTGAGTTTTGGTGTAACTTGTTATGCATATTGTATTAGTCAGGGTTCTCCAGAGAAACAGAACCAAGAGGATGTGATTACACACACACACACACACACACACACACGAATATGATTTGTTATAAGGAATTGGTTCATGCAATTATGGAGACTGGTGAGCACAAAGTCTTCAGTGTGGGCCAGTAGGCTAGAGATCTAGCATTGCTGATAGTGCAGTTCCAGTCTGAAAGCCAGCAGGCAGAGACCTGACAGATGAAGACGGTGCAGATGAAGGTGGATACACAGATGGAGTCCAAAGACAGGCTGCTGGAGAATTCCCTCTTGCTTAGGAAGACCCCCCTTTTTGTTCCATTCAGGACTTCAATCAATTGAATGAGGACTGCCCACATGATGGAGGAAATTTGCTTACTCAGGGTTCACTTATTTAAGTGATAATCTCATCTAGAAACACTCTCCAAGTTGACGCATAAAACTAGCCATCACAGATATGAAGCTAGATCTTATAGGTGTCTTTTAGTGAAGTTGGGACACAATGCCTTGGGCAAGAGAGAGAGCACATTTCAGTTCTATAGCAGGCTGTAGTTTTAAAGAAGCAGTGTTCCAGGAAGGAGAGTCTGACAGTGTTGTGTGAAGTTCAGAAACACAAGCCTCTGACCCCAGCATAAGATGAGCTAAAGGCTGGTGACCACTCTAAGAAGAACCTCCTTACCATGTTGGAAACTATCTGAGGAGCAACAAGATTCAGGTCATCCAGTTTTCTTCTTAGTTATAAAATTAGTTATAGCTCAGCTCTCAGGCCGTGGCAGATGATTTTAACAAATTGTTAGAGAGCATATATACGTGGAATGCCCACTTAGATATGAAAGAGCATATTGCTAGCATTACTAGCCTTCCAGAAATCCATTGTGTATCCTTACCTGGTCATAACTTTCTATCTTCCATGAGTTTTTATTAGATATTTCATAACCAATGAAATTTGGAGAGTATTCATTAAACTTCATGACTATGAATATCAGTGGGACACAGAATGTGTATTGATTATTCTAGCTGTTTTAAGATGTTCCTTCTTAGCTAGATTCATTTTTTAGGAGTAAGGCTCTTGTTTCATTCTCTTTGGGGGAACCCATAGCCTTAAGCACAGGAATGATCATCTCATATGTGCCCTGAAGGTACCCACAGGTGGCTGTGTGACAAGTGGGTAATGAGAGCAGTGTCCAAGCTCAGATGGAGATTTTCGGGGGTAGGATGTTTTGGTGAGAGAGTACATATACAACTGGGCCCGAAGATCCCTGGGTGTCTTAGGTCTTTAGGGAAAATTGTCTAGCAGTAAAGAAAGAACTGTGAGTAGCCAGCCTAAAGCTGTATCTTGTATAGATGGAATTGGAATGATTGGAACTCAGACTTTCATAACTGTTTAAAGATAACAGCTGGTTTTCAGTGCTAAAATGTTCAGCAGCTAGGTTTGTGGCTATATTTTGAAAGTTAACAGGCTTCTGTACCAGAGTTTGCTTTAATTAGAGCTGTGTGTACATGCAAAGAGAGAGAGAGATTGATTTAAACATAAGAGGCAGTTCTGAAGGTCACATAAGTATAGTGGGAGCCTACTGTCCTGACTGCAGTATTTTACCAGGCGATGAAACTTCTATGCTTCATGGAAAACACAATCTGAATTTCTTCTATAAATTGTAAGTGTTTGTTTCATTGTGGCCTACTGGCACTAGGATTTGGTCTGTCAAGGGTATAATAAAAATGAACACAATGCTTTGAAATGCCAAGAAAAACAAATGCTAAACGGGAGCCTGAGCAGGCTAAAATATGCAAACAAGCCAAGGGATCCCATCCCAGCAGCAGAGTAGGGAGCTTGGGGTGTTCAGGAGAGAGGAGCTTATTGGAGTGGAGTCAGTGGTATGATTGCAGCTTGCATGGTGAGGAAACTTGCACATCAGTCAGTGAGGCTCTTGGTGCATGTGTCCACCTGCAGGATTGGTTGAGATTAATGTGCACTGAAGTCCAGTTTCATCCTAAAGTTTCCAAGTGGAATCAGATTCCGATGCCAAGTTGCCTCAAAACAGATGGGCAAGACTTTTCCACGGAGAAAGAGCACCAAGGTGAAATGCCACATGTCAGGAGAAGGTATTTCAAACTTAATTCACAACAGGCAGAAACAATGTATAATAATAAACTGGCCTGCAGAAATTTCTGGTGTGAATATTGAGAAGGAACCCAAAGTTCTGTTCTTAGGGAGATGATGCTCCCTCTCTGCTCTCTCAGGTTTCCGAAGTTCACCTGTTGTGAAATGCTAGCATTTGTTGCTGGAAAATGACACCGAATAATGTTTTCACCCTCTGCAAAAAAACCACTGTTTTTATGAATTCAGTGTGAGACCAAATATGTCATCGCTTTTATTCAATGTTACAAAAAAGAGAATTTTTTCAGCTGTCTTTATTGGAACAGAGTATGTTTTCACACTACTTTGTGTCAGTGTCTCCCATTTTAAGCTCTTGTTTTTATTGGACACTTCAAAATTTTCAGCCCGAACTGCACATATCCCAAACCCACTAGATTATAGGCCAGATGACTGGGCCAGGGAATAGCCACTTATTCCCAGATTTACGTCAAAACTGATTGAAGTGAAGATCTAAACACACCACCTGCATAGTCTTCAGTCTTAGTTTGCTGGGAACCCAGTTCATTCCCAAATGTGGTTATAACTGTAGGCTCCATTTTCATTAAATTCCAATACGCATTATTTAGAACCTAAAAAAAGACTTTTCATCCCTCTGAATCCCTAATACTTGTGGTTTAGCATCACCAACTCTGCAAATCTGTCCTGTGACCGCAAGTGGAAGAAGGAAGAGGTAGTGTTCACATGTGTTGAGGAGAAGATGCAGAAGAGATGGGGGCGTGGACAGTATTTTGACATAGATGTTCAAAGAAAAAGAGTGTTAGAAATGTTGCTAAACGCTGGGCACAGTGGCTCATGCCTGTAATCCCAGCACTTTCAGAGGTGGAGGCGGGCGGATCACCTGAGGTGGGCAGTTTGAGACCAGCCTGGCCAACATGGTGAAACCCCATCTCTACTAAAAATACAAAAATTAGCTGGGCGTGGTGGTGGCACCTGTAATACAGCTACTTGGGAGGCTGAAGCAGGAGAATCACTTGAACCTGGAAGACAGAGGTTGCAGTGAGCTGAGATTGTGCCATTTACTCCAGCCTGGGTTACAAGAGCAAAACTCTGTCTCAAAAAATAAATAAATAAATAAATAAAATTAAAATAGAAATGTTGCTAGGACAAGTGAGTAACTGGCAGAATGCCAAATGGAAATGATGACAAAATTTCATATTTACTCTAAACTCTAAAATAATTACAGATAGATTAACAAATGTAATATATAAAACCATAGACATCTTCCCTGCCCTTGCATTCATAATTTATAACTATTATGCATAATTACTAATTCTTAAAAATTATACACTTATATAATTATAAGTTAAAGGCAAGTGTGGTACAATGAAAACTGGTCTTAGCTTCAAAAAATGTGGATTCTAATCTAACTTTATTATTTATTAGCTGTGAAACTTCAGGTAAGTGACTTCACTTCTCTGTGTTTTAGTTTCCTCAGTAGTAAAACAGAGATAGCAGTAGTCACCTTGTAGCCATTGATATGATGACTCAATGATATAACCTGCGAGAAAGCATTTAGCACTGTGCCAGGCACATATAAGGCATTTAATAAATAATTGTTATAAAAATGAACAACAGTATGAAGTTGGCACTTATACGTGAGGTTAATATGGGATAAATAGGTATGAAAGGGAAAAGAACATATTTGAAAGTGGAATATTGTGGCTGGGAATGTGGGCACAGTGATAGCTGAAAGTAAACAGAGCACGTGGCTTTTCGGAATGACTGTGCCTTTTGAGGGTGGAGATTATTCACCACGCTGTGTTTCCTTTCGTTCCTGGGGGCTGTTCCTTCATCTCAATCCACAGTGTGATAAACAGATGAATCTCTTTGAATGGAGTAAGCCAAGACATAACTGAACTCAAGCAAAATGACTCTTCAGCAGAGTTGGATTCCTCTGTTTCAAAAACATTCCAATGGCAGTATCTGGAATAGGCAAAGGGAAGATAGAAAGGTGGTCTCAAAGTGATGGCCAGCCCCGGTCACTCCTCTTTACCTCCCATTAATGACCTTTCTGGCCTGCTGCAAACAACAGAGCACTAAGACGTCTTTCATCATGGAAGACTGAGGTCAGAGGTTCAAGGACAGTAGCAGCTATTCAGTATTATATCGTGTAAGGGAGGCCAATATTTAAGGGAGGGAGCTCTGCCTACTCTACATTTGTTTTCATCATCAGTAACTGCTTTTTTTTTTTTTTAGCTCTGTCCTACCCACTTGTTCAGTTTGGAGATACGACATTTATTTCTTTGGCCTTGGGTTGCTAGATTTTACTCGATAGATACTTACTGAGCATCTTCAGTGTGCAAGACCCATTGTTATAACTGAGAGAAACTAGCAATTCATTTCTGGCCTCAATTTGCACACACACTGCTCCTTTCACTGGAGTTTTGCCACTTTCTTTAAAGGAAAATTAAACTTAGCAAACTTTATCACATGTCAGCTTGTGGAGGGCTCTGCTGTATACATGGTAGGCGATGAAGAGGCACACAGCTTGACCTCGATTCTCTCCTTAGAGTATGCAGTCTCATGAGAGATGTTTGGTTTCTTTCACGAGGCGGCTTGGTGGAAAAGCTTTCCATGAAGTGGTATAAGGGCTGCAGCCTGCCAATGAGGAAACTGAGGCAGAAGAAAAGAGTAGGCAAAGTCATTGCCAGAGAAAAGATGCTGAACATTATTTCAGACCTGTAAAAAAGACTGAGAGAGGAGGGAGGGGCAACTTACAAAGCTCAGGAGTCAGAAGGCAAAAGTGACAGGAGCTAGAATTCCCTTTTATGCAACCCTTGCTATGTGTTCCAGGGAGATGTTAAGTGGCTGAATGAGGAATATCATATATTTTACCTGTGAAATGTTAAATAACTTTATTTTCGGACAATAATAGATCAGTTGTTCAGAAGTTATATTTTTATATTGGTAATTCCTAGATGATTTGTACAGACCAACATTTTTTTGGAAACTTTAGAAAGGGACAGATTCCTTGGAGTTTTAGAGATGAGGGAAGGCTTTCTGGAGGAGGTTAAATTTGAACTTGGTCTTGAACTGAGTCTGAAAGAGGAGTGAAATTGGAGAATTAAAAAGAGGTGACGGAAATTAACTGCAAGGCCCTGTATTCTGTCTTCTGACAATTTCCTTATTTGCCTTGCTTTCCCTAAGCACTGCAGCATTGAGTTTCTGTTGACAACCCCTCTGCTGAAAAACCACCCTGGCCGGATCTATGCCCATCTTCTCTTCCCCTGGCTGCTTGCCCCATTCCAGCCCATCAGTCCATTTGAACTCAGTATTTTAGGTCTTTCTTTACCTACCTCTCCAGGAAACTCCTTTCATCAGCACCACAGAGACAGCCACTAAGTACCTTCAGGAGCCCAGAGATCTGTTTTTTTCATCACTTTGGGTCTTCCAGATCTTTCACAACAGGTAACACCCAAATCCTTTCCTATATCCCAGATCTGTCTCCTGCAGCTCAAACACATACTTTTTGCTTTCTATGGACTTTATCCCCCCAGATAGCCTGCCAAGTCGTAAACCTCACCTGATCAGCCTCTTCCCTTCTGAGCCCGCAGTTCCTAATCTTTCACTCAGAAAGCACAGGTGCAATTTAGTCCACAGGCTTTTATTGAGCACCAAGAGTTTGCCTAGGCCTGCAGCAGAGCTGCATTATAAACTCAGAGGTGCATGAATGTGAAAGCCGTGTGTTTGCATCTGATCCCTGTAACAGCACCTGGATGCTAATAGGCAGGGCCAGTGTTATGAAGGACATTTTAGAAAAGGGAGGAATGAGTTGCAGGAAGGTTAAGTGACTCGCACAAGTCACAGAGCTTATCCTTGGCAAAGCCAGGACAATGCACCAAGTCTTCTGACTCATGGTTCCATCGTCCTTCTCTGGCATGTTTTCCCCCCACCATCGTCATGCTTCTGAACAACAAACCTTACCTATGGGATAGATCCTGATATTGTACTTATATTCTAGACATATTGAGGGTTAGAAAACTTCAGTAATTTGACCTAAGTTAGGTGATAAGTGGCTGTATTAGGCCATTCTTGCATTGCTATAAAGAAATACCTGAGACTGGGTTATTTATAAAGAAAAGAGGTTTACTCTGATGGTAGTTTCTTTTGCCGTGCAGAAGCTCCTTAGTTTAATTAGATCCCATTTGTCAATTTTGGCTTTTGTTGCCACTGCTTTTGGTGTTTTAGACATGAAGTCCTTGCCCATGCCTATGTCCTGAATGGTATTGCCTAGGTTTTCTCCTAGGGTTTTTGTGGTTTTAGGTCTAACATTTACGTCCTTAATCCATCTTGAATTAATTTTTGTATAAGGTGTAAGGAAGGGATCCAGCTTCAGCTTTCTACATATGACTAGCCAGTTTTCCCAGCACCATTTATTAAATAGGGAATCCTTTCCCCATTTCTTGTTTTTGTTAGGTTTGTCAAAGATCAGATGGTTGTAGATGTGTGGTATTATTTCTGAGGGCTCTATTCTGTTCCATTGGTGTATATCTCTGTTTTGGTACCAGTACCATGCTGTTTTGGTTACTGTAGGCTTGTAGTATAGTTTCAAGTCAGGTAGCGTGATGTCTCCAGTTTTGTTCTTTTGGCTTAGGATTGTCTTGGAAATGTGGGCTCTTTCTTGGTTCCATATGAACTTTAAAGTAGTTTTTTCCAATTCTGTGAAGAAAGTCATTGGTAGCTTGATGGGGATGGCATTGAATCTATAAATTACCTTGGGCAGTATGGCCATTTTCACGATAATGATTCTTCCTATCCATGAGCATGGAATGTTCTTCCATTTGTTTGTATCTTCTTTTATTTCGTTGAGCAGTGGTTTGTAGTTCTCCTTGAAGAGGTCCTTCACATCCCTTGTAAGTTGGATTCCTAGGTATTTTACTCTCTTTGAAGCAATTGTGAATGGGAGTTCACTCATGATTTGGCTCTCTGTTTGTCTGTTATTGGTGTATAAGAATGCTTGTGATTTTTGCACATTGATTTTGTATCCTGAGACTTTGCTGAAGTTGCCTACCAGCTTAAGGAGATTTTGGGCTGAGACGATGGGGTTTTCTAGATATACAATCATGTCATCTGCAAACAGGGACAATTTGACTTCCTCTTTTCCTAATTGAATACCCTTTATTTCTTTTTCCTGTCTGATTGCCCTGGCCAGAACTTCCAATACTATGTTGAATAGGAGTGGTGAGAGAGGGCATCCCCATCTTGTGCCAGTTTTCAAAGGGAATACTTCCAGTTTTTGCCCATTCAGTATGATATTGACCATGGGTTTGTCATAAATAGTCCTTATTATTTTGAGATACATCCCATCAATACCTAATTTATTGAGAGTTTTTAGCATGAAGGGCTGTTGAATTTTGTCAAGGCCTTTTCTGCATCTATTGAGATAATCATGTGGTTTTTGTCTTTGGTTCTGTTTATATGCTGGATTACATTTACAGATTTGCACAGGCAACCTACAGAATGGGAGAAAACTTTTGCAATCTACTCATCTGAGAAAGGGCTAATATCCAGAATCTACAAAAAACTCAAACAAATTTACAATAAAAAAACAAACAACCCCATCAACAAGTAGGCGAAGGATATGAACAGGCACTGCTCAAAAGAAGACATTTATGCAGCCAAAAGACACATGAAAAAATGCTCGTCATCACTGGCCATCAGAGAAATGCAAATCAAAACCACAATGAGATACCATCTCACACCAGTTAGAATGGTGATCATTAAAAAGTCAGGGAACAACAGGTACCGGAGAGGATGTGGAGGAATAAGAACACTTTTACACTGTTACTGGGACTGTAAACTAGTTCAACCATTGTGGAAGACAATGTGGCAATTCCTCAAGGATCTAGAACTAGAAGTACCATTTGACCCAGCCATCCCATTATTGGGTATATACCTAAAGGATTATAAATCATGCTGCTATAAAGACACATGCAAACGTATGTTTATTGCGGCACTATTCACAATAGCAAAGACTTGGAACCAACCCAAATGGCCATCAATGATAGACTGGATTAAGAAAATGTGGCACATATACTCCACGGAATACTATGCAGCCATAAAAAAGGATGAGTTCATGTCCTCTGTAGGGACATGGATGAAGCTGGAAACCATCATTCTCAGCAAACTATTGCAAGAACAAAAAACCAAACACCACATGTTCTCACTCATAGGTGGGAATTGAACAATGAGAACACTTGGACACAGGAAGGTGAACATCACACACTAGGGCCTGTTGTGGGGTGGGGGAAGTGGGGAGGGAAAGCATTAGGAGATGTACCTAATGTAAATGACGAGTTAATGGGTGCAGCACACCAACATGGCACGTGTATACATATGTAACAAACCTGCACTTTGTGCACATGTACCCTAGAACTTAAAGTATAATTAAAAAAAAAAAAGAAAAGAGGTTTAATTGGCTCACAGTTCTGTAGGCTGCACAGAAAGCATGGTGCCAACATTAACTCAGCTTCTTGGGAGGCCACAGGGAGCTACAATCATGGTGGAAGACAAAGGGGAAGTAGGCAGTTCACATGGCAAAAGCAGGAATGAGAGAGAGAGAGAGAGAGAGAGAGAGAGAGAGAAAATGCGTCAGCGGGGAGGTATCACATACTTTTAAACAACCAGATCTTCTAAGAACTGACTATCACAAAGACAGCCCCAAGCCATGAGGGATCCACACCTCCCACCAGGCCCTACCTCCAGCATTGGGGATTAAAATTCAACATGAGATTTGGGCAGGGACAAAAATCCAAACTATATCAGTGGTGGAGGTGGGACTTGAACCCAGGACAGAATGAGTGTAAAACTTATGCTCATAATCATCATGTAATCCAGCTATGGTTACAGGAAGGGATTCGTTCCCTGTGACTTTGAGGCAGAATCTATACTCATCAATAGAAGACGGAGAGTCTTGCACTTGGGTTTCATCATAAAGAGGAACTTGGTCAGAGAGGAGCATCGAATAAGAAAATGGGCAACATTGTGGGACAATGAGTGCCCTATTAATGGGGGGCCTGTTGGTTGGACATGCTACAGAGTCCTGTAGTGTGTACGATGTTGGAATAAGCAGCTTCTGAGGTTTCTTGAAGTCTTGGCATTCGAAATGTTCACAAAGTCAGCACCTATCATGGAATTTGCCATAAATATAAAAAAGCTATGTTTAGAAGCTTGACTCAAGTATTCCGGAGCTGGGAGATAGAAAAGTGATCTTCACTTTCAGGACAGTTCCTTGAAGGTTTAAGGATTTGTGACGAGTCACTTAGCTTACAAATGCCCATGGGTCCCACCGATAATACAAAATATGTTCTCTACTCTATGTCTCTCTCCCTCTTTCTTATCCCCTTGGGGCTGCATTTAAGAATCATCCAAAGTGCACATTTACTTTCCTCTTTCTCATAATAACCTTGTAAAAACTTCTTCAGAAAAGAATAGAAAAGAAGCTAATTTCACTCTATTGTGTCTTTAGGGCTGGGCTACCTGAGCTATTGCTCATTTTCATGTTTGTTTTAGGGTCTGATGCAAGATGATTTTTAAATTCTGTATTGTAGGAATTTAGTTCCTAATATGTCAGCTCCATCCCACTGAGTGTTCCATCAACGCACAACCCAGTTATCTGCAGGGACCTTGACCCCAGATGGGTAGTCCCAGATGGAAGCCAGGACATTGCTTCAGGAAGGACTATGAAAAATGCACATAAGATACAAAAATGTGGATTATGTGTGAAACAAACAAAAGCACCAGGCAACGTGGAATTTATGTCAACAAAAGCTTGGTGCAAGCTGTTGCTTGCTTCTAAGATGGAAACAGACTCTGGTGCCTGGGGAACAGTAGCAGAGAAGGACTTTCTGCACAAAAGTTGCAAAAACAAAAGGGATGACCTGTTTTGATGATAATTGCTTTCAGGTCTTAAGCGCTCCTCTTTTCTGCATTTACCTCTCCCAGCATTTATGGTGTAGCTGGAGACGTCACTGATTATTGAGCCTGTCTGAGCCATGAGGATGGAAATTGCTGACATTTGTAATGTTTTGACATATTCAAGAGAAGAGAAAAATAGTCCAAAGGGTGGGGCTGCCAATCTTGTTGATTATAAACCAACCTTATGACTGAATGAGGCATGGCAAGGTTCTCAGAAAGATTCATGCACTGGAATCTCGTGAACTGACATACGTCATGCTCCAGTTACAGGTCAATTACAATATTATGACAATTTTTGTTATTATATATTTAATATTCAACAGAATATACAAACACATACAGATGCTAATTTGTATGTACGATAAAATATACAATTAAATATACAAATATAAAAGTACTATGTTGATATATAGTATTACGTATATTATAATTAATATATAGTTATGTAATATATAATTATGTTAACATATTATATATTTAATATGAACATTCAATATACAAATATTAATATGCAATTATATAATTAAAATATAGTATATTTAATATATGATATAATTGTTTGAATTACCGCGTTGGAGCCCACATTCCAATTACAATATTAAATCTGGTGATATTAAACTGCACAGACTTTTGGTGTTACCAACCAAAAATATTATAAGTACCGATTTCCAAGTTAGCTATAGAAATCCAAAATTATTCCCCCACTGAGGAATATTTCTAGGTAGGAGACAACCAATATATACAGTTTTTTAAAGCAAATTATTTTCAGTGACTTAACACAATTTCCTCGTTCCTCTCTGGATTGCTGCTGGAGCCCCTGGCACCTAAGTGCCGCAAGCCACTGGGTCAGATATACAGACGTATTTGACAACTCTCCACTTGTGTGCTGGGCTGGGTTGGCTTTCAGCCATCCTGCTACCACAGAACTGCCTTCCTAAGGTGTTCTGTGGAGAAAGAGCCCCGTGCAGTCCAACTGGCAACTGGAGATATATATTTGCATAAATATATCTCCCTTTACAAGGCTGATGAAATTTTGTGGCCCACTGGCCACAGCCTCAATCCAAATCCATGACCGCCACACACTCTCCTTCATGTGGGAGGTACCGCTCCTGTTCTTACTTCTTTAGACGGCTCCCAAGGCACAGTGCAGCCTCGTAAAGGGAGATTGCGGGTGGCAATCTGCCAGTTCTGGCGAAATGAAGCACCAGAAAATAGAGTTCGCCTTTGTGGAGAATACTCATTTAATTCCATTTCATTTAATACATTTCATATTTAGTGAGTGACAACTGTATGCCAGATTCTGTGGAACTGCCTGTAGCCTGGACTTATTTTAATTTTTTCCATTTCTAAGTCTTGATTTCTTCATTTATCAGGGTGTTATTGATAGTAATACACCTCCCTCAGGATTCCTGTGAGGTTCAATGAGAATGCATATGTAGGGTATCCACCCCATTGCCTGGCACATGGTGGGCACATAGTAAACAGCAAGATCTCAGAGGTGTCCCTCCATTGACCCCTAAGAATCACTCCAGGCATGGACAGAAGATCTGTAGGGACAGTCTCTGTAGGGAGCAATGTAGATCGCTCCTCAGGACCACATTCTCGCATTGACGCAGCTGGGTTATACTGAAAACTTCATAGTGCTATGGAGAAATTACATAAGGGGATGCTTGCAAAATGCTTAACTCATGCTTAATGCCCAGTACATTTCATGTGGTGTTATTACTATTATCTATCAGACTATCTGTCTATACATCTGTCTACAAATTTACTTTGTTATTACTGATAATTTTTTTCTTTTTTTTTTTTTTAAGACAGAATCTCATTCTATCACCCAGGCTGGAGTGCAGTGGTGCAATTATAGCTCACTGAAGCCCCGTCCTCCCAGACTCAAGCAATCCTCCTGCCCAAGCCTCCGAGTAGCTGGGACTACAAGTGTGTGCCACCATGCCCAGCTAATTTTTGTATTTTTTGTAGAGATCAGCGTCCCACAATGTTGCCCAGGCTGGTCCCGAACTCCTGGGCTCAAGTGATCCTCCTGCCTCAACCTCCCAAAGTGCTGGGATTACAGGCATATTTTCTTAGCTGGAAGCCTCTTGCATTTTGGAGGTCCAATTAGTCCTTCTATACCTCTGTTGGAACTTCCTGGCTCCTGAAAGAGTTTGGTCCTTCCTTCCTCCCTTCCACAAACATGTACTGAGCACCTGCTAACTTCCAGATACTTTGTTAAGCTCTTAGGTCCCAAAGAAAGATTGGGCCACCTGAGCTGGTCATATGGCAGCACCCCTGACTTCTAAAAGGTTATGGTTTGTTTGGGAAGACAGAGAAGTTAACACATAATTTCAGCCCCATGTAATAAATGCAGGGGCAGAGGTCACCATGGGGTGATGTGAGAGAACAGAGCAGGGACATGCACTCTGCTATGGGTCTGCTGGAAGGGGTGGCCAGGGACAATTCCTGGCAGGGAGGGCTCAGCAACTGCATATTGAAGACAATGTTTCTCAATTCTTGAGACCTAAGAATCACTATTCATGCTTCTGTTCTAGAAGCCCCAAAGGCCATGGCTAATGACCAAAAATGTTTGTATTTTGCCAGCCAAATATGCTTGGAAGGCAGAAAAGTAGGCTGGGCTTTCTGAGTGAGTTTCATCCCCGTGGGCAGAAACATATCCTGTCCTTCCCCATGGTCTTCAGAGTAGCACTCAGTTCTGTCCACGGAGGGACAAGCCTGCAAGTCTGATGCCAGAGTGGCCAGGGCAAGGAAGTTCACGAAGCCCTAGGCAGGAAATGATAACCAAAGATATAGAAAGCCAATTGGCCCTCCATTTCTGTTATCTGCTGTAGAAAATAATGCTCTGGAAACCAAGGTTGTCTTCTTAGTTAATGCTTTGACCAAAGGCCAGTAAATCTTCCTCATGATTGCAGCAACATTTTCAAGAGCCCCGACTTAGAAGCTTGTGTTCCCATCCAGGCCTATGCCTGAGATGGAATCTGGATGTGCCCTGTACCACATTTCTCCTGTCCATTTCTTGTTACTGTGTTTTCCTCTGGTCCTTAATATCTCTGCTAATTTTCTGTCCCATTTTGTTCTCCCTCAGGAAGCCTGAAAGTAACTTCAAATCTCATGAAAAGCCAAACAGCTAGCTCAGCTTTTGGGGTTCACAAAGAAGCAAATAGCTTTCCAAAATGAGGCACACATTCACTTCAAACTTTCATGCATATAATGTTAGATCCCAAGAAGGTGGTCTCTGCCCACTTTGAGGGTTCAGAGACCCTTGAGAATATATGAGCACTGAGATCACAACAGTGAGTCAGTATATTTGGTGGGGAGGGAATGGCCCCAGCTCCTCAGTTTTACAGCTAAGGGATCTATACCACCTTACTCTGCTGAAACTGACTTCAAGAAAAGGCTAAATGAAACCAGTTCCTTCTGAAAGAGATAACTGAGAAATTGGAATGAATTTTTTCAGAAGGACCTAGGACCTTCCTTCTAGTACTCATTGTTAATAGTGGTAAAACTAGGGGTCAGTAAAATGGAAGTAGGAAAAGCACAATTATGAAGCCCATTTACTTGTATTGTACAACTGTTGTAGCCATTTAACATCTGGCTTCTCATTTGACCTACCAAGAGTGATGGTGTGGAGTGCAGTAATGAGACCATCACCTCCATCCTTCAGATGAGGAGGCCATGTTTTAATACTGCTCTAGGACACAGTCAGGTGTATACAGCTTGTCAGTGTAGCAGAGCAAGATTTTAATTCAAGGTCTCTGATACAAAGCTCAGTAGAGTTTCCAGGATATAACTTATCCAAAACACATTTATTGAGCAACTACCATGGCCCTGGCCCTGGGCTGGGATGTGGGAGAAAGGAGACCCCTGAGAGGAATATTAGAGGCAGACACAGTAAGGGCCATGAGTGCAAATTCAGGTCATGGGGCTCAGAGCAGCAGTGACCATCTCAAACCAGGGATCAAGATAGGCTTCAAAGGAGAGGAGGTCCTTAACCTAGGCACTAAGGATGGTCAGAATTCAGGCAGAAATTAGGGAAGCAGTGCTTACCCAGCAGGACATTAGGCAAGCTCGTCACTACAGGGGCATCTCTTATGTGGCATTGCACAGTGTCAGAGGGGCAGACAGTGTTCAGATGGATGTGAAGGGGGCTCAAGAGACAGCTGTCGTTGTGGGGATTTGGCTCCGGTCTAGTCAGTATCCCTTGTTGGCCTCCTTCTCAGGCCTTGTCCTGCTTTGTCTCTGGTACAGGGTGGTTTGGGCTGCTGAGACGTGGCATGTTGCTGATACTGGTGACAGTGGCCCTGAGCACAATGTGGCTTCCCCAGCCTAGGTTCACAGGATGCGCCTCTTCCTCTTTAGCACTTAGCTGAACACCGCGAGAGGAGCCTGTAGAGCAGCTCCCTGGCCTCGATGCTGCTGTCGGGAGAAACACCAACCTTTTAGCAGTTTGCAGAGGCTCTCTTTTATCTGGGCTGTTCTCACACGTGAAGGACACAGAGCAGAAGGTGTCTGAAGGCTTGGTTAGCAGGGGGTGAGGGAGAGGAGGAGGGGGAACTGAAATTCAAAGCCAAGACCCTCACCAGCACTGCCCTGTGGCAGCTCATCAGTTCTCCCTCTTCTCACCCGCATGGGAGCCCATGCAGGTCTGCTCTTGCCTGGCTCTGGCCTCTGCAGCATCTGTTAGCAATGAATAAAGAAGAGGTGGAGGGGAGCAGGGCTATGGGTGGGGGCAGGAGGAAGGTCTACTTAAACACAATGTGTTTGCTCACACACATAAAACCACAGGCCTCCTGGAGGTGAGCACCCCTCCAGGCCCCCCTCATTCTTGAATTTGTTATTAGGAACATGCAATCGAGGCCGGCCTCAGTCCTCATTTCTTACATAGTGAGGGGCTTGCGTAAGGAGGGTTAGTTCTTAGGGCCTTTCCTGGGCTGACATCCTGTGTCAGAGGTGAGAGGTTTGCTGGCATAGTTCTGAGAACTGACCAGTCCTCACTCAGGCACATGGTGCCGCAGGACACACAACATCTCTAGTCTATGAAGGAGACTGGGTCTTCTTTAGGCTCCACAGAGGGTGAAGCAGACATTCTGGAGAAAGGCTCCATACAGCCCACAGGGGACATCTGATTCTCCACCTTGGCAGATAGGATCTCCAGCCTCTGATGTCGGCTTTCCCATTATTCTCATTAAGTGGCATCATGTTTATTTCAAAGTCATGACCTCCAGGAAAATAAGAGGGAACAAGAACACTGACAATGTCCCAAAGCCCGAGTTCAGTCACTAGAATATTTCTGGAAGCTGGACTGTTAAAGGTGATATTATATATAGAAAGGAAACAGTTCCATTATTTCTCTAAGCAAGTGACTCCTCTTAGGAAACTATTGAGAGTAGGCAAAGAGTTGGAGCCTCCCCAAAGTCCCTCAGGACTATGAAATGGGAAAAGGAAACAAAGGCCCATCCTCCCCGCTCCTTTCTGTGTTCCTGAGGAGTGAGTGTCCTCTCACAGACTGTGCAACTTCTGTGCTGGCCCCATCCATGGCAGGGCTCATGGCTGGATCTGAGACCCTCTGCTGGCCTCATCCATGGCAGGGCACATGGCTGGACCCAGGGCCCTCTGCTGACCTTACAATGAGAGAATCAAGAAACACACCTCACATTGGACTCCTCATGCTCTGATGATCTGGTGACCAAGTTCTGAGAGATTCTTGCCAGGGTTTCTGTTTTTAAGACCCTCCACTGCCTTTGGGTGGTGAGTGGGTGAGAGACGGGAAGGAAGACGGGCAAAGAGGAGCAGAATGGAATAAGACAAGGGAGTTAACGGTATGGACATTTTGTATATCTGATTCGGAATGAAGTGACAAACCCCTCAGTAGGTAGACTGCACATGAGTAGAAGTTAAAGCAGGGCACAGGATAGAGACACTGGTGCAGGGGAAGCCCCAGGAGCATTGTGAAGGGATGTAACTGCATCTCAGTTTTTGGCAGGGCAGTGCTGACTGTCTCCTAGCTACAGTCAAAGGGTCATCTTTGCTGAGCAAGTTAGAGACCTGTGCCCCTGTTATAAACTCTGGAAGTTCTGCCATCACTGACCCACTATCATGACCCTAGAAATTAGCCTGTTGGTTCCCAAGCTTCCCGCATATCTCTAAATTGGAGATTCCATTACCCAGACCCCTCTGCAGCCTTGGGGATTAATGAAAGCCTTGTTCACAAATGTCTCGGAATCCATAAAGGTTTAGATCGATAATTAACAAGAAAGAGAAGGCATAAACATTTCAAATATATATCAACTCCCCAATCTATAACAGCCAATAAGTCTAAAAACTGAGTGGCCACAATTTCCCTCAGTGACAGGCAGCCCATGCACTTTCAAAAGTAATTCTTCATTAGGCATAAATTACCACTTGGGGAAACCTTCCACGGATGCCATGGCTGTGGATTTATTAAGTGAAAATGAAACTTTTAAATAAATATCTGGAACAAAAATGTATTTCCCATCTAATCGGGCCATGAGGCGGGAGTGTTTAAAGTGCTGTGGAGGCTGGACTCTGAGAGCAGAAACCTGGGCACATTTCTTTAGAAGACTTTTTGCTGAGTCAGTTACTGCCATGCCATCTCCCTCTCCAACTCCCCAAACACCGGGATCCTCCTGACATTAGCCAAGAGCAACAAGGGCAGAGAAGTCCCTAGGGGAGAGCCTTCCCAAGCCCTTAGGGAATCTGATAGGTTCTGAGGCATCTAGTTTCTCTAGGAAGATCTTGATTTGGGATCCACTGTCAGATTCTCAACCAGGGGGCTTCGTGTATCCACCTTCCCAGCCAAATGTTCTTGCCAGCTTGCCTTCCCCTTAAGGGCAGAAGAAGCCAGTTCATTTAGTTCCTATGAAATAATCCTCATGAGAGACCAAGGGGAAAAAACTGTGAGACAGAAGGAACACATCAAAAATCTAACCAGCTCCACAGATACTTGATTGCATTTCCTGTAGTGTAGGCAGCAATGCTCAGTGAACACTATTTGTCTCTCCAGCAGTGATTCTAGCCCTTCCATATTGTGGAGCTTCCTACTTCCAGTTTCAGGGTCCTGATTACATGATATAGATCATGGTCATTCCTACAACTCTTGCTAGAGAATGGTGTGAAACTCAGCCTAAGCTAATCCACCATGGGGCCTTTCCTGTTGGCAATAATTTATCTAGAAATGGGCAAGAAACATACTTTTAAGCCATGAGCTGTGAGAGGATACTTTCTAGGGGCTTTTGGTAAAACATTTCCTTGGACAAAAGGAAAACTTCAAGGACACCTGGTCTCTTGCTGCTGTTGACAATCATGAGAAACTGTTGGTATTGATGGGCATCCTGTGATAGCAAAGGGAACTAGCCTTAGGATAAAGCTGAATCTATGGCAGGGAGAACAGTGATGAAACCTAAACTGGTCCTTTATGACCCTGTAGATGGACTAGGTTAATTTTCTTTTCCCTTTGGAAATTCAAGTTATAACACTGGAGTTCTTCAAGTACTGTGAGAGATGGGGTATCTCAGATTGTTGACCCTTCCAGCTTATTACTGGAGGAGATGTCATGGCTAGAAACATTGACAGTTGCACTGAAAACCAGCTTTTCAATGGGGAAGAGGCTCAGAATTACAAAAAAGAAATTGTCTCCTCCAAGTAAAACTCTTCATAAATTTCTACCTAGAATATTCCTGAACAGTCTCCTAGGAAATACAAAAGGATATTCTTGTAAGCAGAAGCCAGTCAAAAAACTTTAATAGTGCTGAAACCTGAGAATATTTGCAAAATTGTAAATCTTATCTGGGTTCAAGTAGATCATGTTATAGCTTTTTTTTTTTCACTTTCTAGTCTCAAAAATGGTGATAGTTGATGATTTCTTTTTCTTATTCAGAGTCCCTAACATAATACCAAAGACCGGAATACTTCAACATGCCCATTTTCTTTAACATTTTCAAAGAAAATATTCAACAGACGTCTAATTTTCAGAATAACAGGTCATTCTGGATCAATTCCACCCCATCTAAATCCCTTAAGGAGTAAAAACACTCACAATAAACTGGGATCTCAAGAAAACAATGAAATATATTGGAAGAAAAACCTCTGTGGTTTTTCTATAAAAAAACCATTACCACACATATGAGGGTAATGTTGACTCTCTCACTGGCAAAACTAGCATTGAACCCTTCTGGTCCATGTCTGTTATCCCCCTGGGTTACATACTTTGCTTTTCTTCCCTCTGTGACTGACACTGCTCCCTACTTGGCGTCATCTGCAATACTGTTGATTCAATCATGAATGGAAAACTGTGAAGCAGGCCATTACTTTTATTTTAGTTCACTGGATATTTTGGAGTCCTTTCTGTGTGCAAGACCCAGTGCTAGATGCTCAGACCTCAGAGTGAACATGATGTAGTCTTTGCTCCCACAGTCTAGCAAGGCAAATACATAAATATCATAAATATAAAAATTGAATACATATAATCTATGCTAGGATAGTGGAAACACAGAAGAAGCATAGTTAAACCTGCTGGGGTATAATTTTGGTGCACTTCCATAAAGGGCATCATGTTAAAGGATAAATTTAAATTGGTCAGAAAAAACTGAGTAAATTGTATTGTCCACATTTCTAGGCATGCAGGGACTATTTCAGATGACATTGCAGGTTGAGCATTCCTAATCCAATAATCTGAAATTCAGAATGTTCAGAAATCTCAAACTTTTTGAGTGCCAGTATGAATCCATAGTGTAAATTTTCACATCTCCTTTGATGTGATGGGCCATAGTCAAAATGCAGGTACACAACACAGTTCATTCAGTTTGCCATTGTTTGTTGTTTTTGTTGCTGCCTAACAGCTGATTCAGGTATTCTGGCGATGCTGCTGTGATGCTTAGTTACCCTGCACACATTACTTTTGCTCTCTATTAATAGTATGTCATATTTTTTACTATTAAGTACTTATGTGTATGTGTGAAAAGTGTAAGAAAATGACTGTTTATCAGTAGCATACAAATCCAGAGTCAGGAATGATGGTGACACCAAGCAACCACAGATGGTTCACATGTGTGGCTGAGATGGTGACACCTTTGCTTTCTGATATTTCAATGTACACAATTGCTTTATGCACAAAATTATTAGAAGTATTGTATAAAATTACCTTCGGGCTCTGTGTATAAGGTGTATATAAAACATAAATGAATTTCACGTTTAGACTTGGGTCTCATTGCCAAGACATATTATTATGTATATGCAAATATTTCAACATTAAATAAAAATCTGAACTCTCAAAGCACTTCTGGTCTCAAGCATTTCTGAGAGGGAATACTCAACCTGTACTAAGTAAAAATCCACCCCAAATCTTAATGGTTTAACAAAACAATATTGTAAAAATTATTTTGAGAATAAATCTGCAAATTGAGCAGAGTTCAGCAAGGATGGTTTATCTATGTTCCATGTGGCATCATCTGGGACAGCTCAACTAACAGCTGGAGCATCTGCTTCCAAGATGGTTCACTCACATGAATGACAACTTAATGCTGACTGTTGGCTAAGAGCTCAGCCACGGCTGTATACTGGGAGCCTCAGTTCTCCACTGTGGACCTCTCCACAGGCTGCTTGGGCTTCTTCCCAGCCTACTGGCTGGCTTCCAAGAGTGAACATCCCAAGTGAACGAAGCAAAATAGAAAGATATTTTTATTACTTAGATTTGTTAGTCACATAATATTATTCCCACTGTTCTTTATTGATCAAAGCAGTCACAAGATCCTGCCAAGGTCCAAGGAAAGGAGATATAAATCCCATCACAAAATGAAAGAATTGTCAAAATCACATAATAAGAGAAACATGTGAATGGGAGATATTATTGTGGACTCTACAAAAACTCAATTTGTCAGAGTTTTATTTCATCCTTCCCAATATGTTTACCTTTTATTTCCCTTTTTTTTTTGGTCTTATTGCATTAGCTAGAACTTCCAGTACAATGTTGAAAAGAAATGGTGAGAGGAGGACATCCTTGCCTTGTTCCTGATTTTAATAGAAAGCTTTTGAGTTTCTCGCTATTAAGTATGATGTTAGCTATAGGGTTTTTTGGGTAGATATTCTTTATTAAGTTGAGAAAGTTCGCCTCTATTCTTAGTTTAGTAAGAATTTTTTAAAATCATGAATAATCGTTGGAATTTGTCAAATGCTTTTTCTGCGTGTATTGATATGATCATGTGATTTTTCTTTTTAGCCTGTTGATGAGATTAATTACATTAATAGATTTTTAAATGATGAACTAGACTTACCTGCCTAGAGTAAATCCCACTTGGTCATGATATCTAATTTTTTGAATTCATTGTTGGATTCGATTGGTTAACATTTTGTTGAGAATTTTTGCATCTGTGCTTATGAGATATAACATTCTATAGTTTTCTTGTAATGTCTTTTTTTTCTTCTTATTATTATACTTCAGGTTTTAGGGTACATGTGCACAATGTGCAGGTTTGTTACATATGTATCCATGTGCCATGTTGGTGTGCTGCACCCATTAACTCGTCATTTAGCATTAGGTATACCTCCTAATGCTGTCCCTCCCCTCTCCCCCAACCCCACAACAGTCCCCGGAGTGTGATGTTCCCCTTCCTGTGTCCATGAGTTCTCATTGTTCAATTCCCACCTATGAGTGAGAACATGCGGTGTTTGGTTTTTTGTCCTTGTGATAGTTTACTGAGAATGATGGTTTCCAGTTTCATCCATGTCCCTACAAAGGACATGAACTCATCATTTTTTATGGCTGCATAGTATTCCATGATGTATATGTGGCACATTTTCTTAATCCAGTCTATGGTTGTTGGACATTTGGGTTGGTTCCAAGTCTTGCTATTGTGAATAGTGCCTCAATAAACATGCGTGTGCATGTGTCTTTATAGCAGCATGATTTATAGTCCTTTGGGTATATACCCAGTAATGGGATGGCTGGGTCAAATGGTATTTCTAGTTCTAGATCCCTGAGGAATCACCACACTGACTTCCACAATGGTTGAACTAGTTTACAGTCCCACCAACAGTGTAAAAGCATTCCTATTTCTCCACATCCTCTCCAGCACCTGTTGTTTCCTGACTTTTTAATGATGGCCATTCTAACTGGTGTGAGATGGTATCTCATTGTGGTTTTGATTTGCATTTCTCTGATGGCCAGTGATGATGAGCATTTTTGCATGTGTTTTTTGGCTGCATAAATGTCTTCTTTTGAGAAGTGTCTGTTCATGTCCTTTGCCCACTTTTTGATGGGGTTGTTTGTTTTTTTCTTGTAACAAATGTCTTTATCTAGTTTTGTATTGGGTTAATTCTGGCCTCAAAGAATGAGTTAATAAGTAGTCCCTCTACTTCTATCCTCCAAAAGAGATTTTAGAGAATTGGTATAATTTCTTTTTTTAATGTTTTGTAGAATTATTTAGTGAACCCTAATGAGCCTGGTGTTTTCTGTTTTGGAATTATTGATTCAATTTCTTTAATAGATACAGGTTTATTTAGATCGTCTATATTTTTATGTGTGCTGCTTTTGGCAGTTATGTCTTTCAAGGAACTGACCAATTTTACCTAGGTCGTCAAATATGTTGGCATAGAGTTGTTCATGTTGTTCTTTTATTATCTTTTTAATATCCATGGGATCTGTAGTAATGTCTCCTCTTTTATTTCTTTTTTTTATAATTTGTGTCCTCTCTTATTTATTTGGTTAGTTAACTTGGTTAAAGACTTATCATTTAAAAAATATCTTCAAAGAGCCAGGTTTTGGTTTCTTTTCCTTGATTTTTCTCTTTTGATTTGTTGTTTTCAACTTCTTTGAATTCTGTTCTAGTTCTTACTATTTCTTTTCTTGTGCTTACTTTGGATTTAATTTCCTTTTTATTGCTTAGTTTCCTGAAGTGAAATTTCGATTATTGATTTGAGATCTTTCTTCTTTTCTTATATGTGCATTCAATTTGTAAATTTGTTTCTAAGCCCTGCTTTCTGCTGCATCCCACAAATTTTGATGAGTTGTTTTAATTTAACTTTAATTTAAAATGTTTTTGAACTTCTTTTCAGATTTCTTGTTTAACCTATGTGTTATTTAGAACTCTGTTGTTTAAACTCCATCTATTTTGAGGTCTGCTAGCTACCTTCCTGTTAATAATTTGTAGTTTAACCTGGAGAAAACTAAACTTTTCAATCTGTTATTATCTTTTGCCTTCCTTATGATATAATTTATTAGCACATTTTAAATTTTAGTTTCAGATTGATGTGAAAGTTTATTTTCCTCACATTCCCCTTTATATGTTTTCTTACTAAGAAGGTTTTTTGAAGCGAATTCTTAGTGCTCTTGAACCTACAGGCCAGCCCCACATCGTCTAGTGGCATTTTGGCATCTCTTCTTTGTGTCAGAATTGTGGGAATGACATATCCCATCACTGAGCCAGCAGGTAGTATGGCTCTATTCTTGGTCTTTGTCTTTGTTTTCCTGCACCCTATGACCACTGTCTCCTATAAACATAAGCCATAGGTAGAATATGCAACAGCTTCTTTGGGCTTTAAGTTATGGTTTGGAACTTATTCAGCCTTTGATTTCAGACACTGAATCTAGCTTCAGTCTTCTAGTTTATATGGATCCATGTTCCTCCACGAGAATGGGAGTACTGACTATCACTGCTAGGGTTTGAATTGTGACAAGGAAAGTTTATGGCTCCAGTTGTGCTCTGTGCTTTATAATGAAGTTCTATTTCTGTTGATGCTGATATTTGCTATTTGAGCCCAACTATGTCTTTTGGCATTTCTCTTTTTATATTTGATTTGTCATTACTATACGTTGAAAGCTGACAAAGTGTACCAGATATAAACTTAATATGTCATCTTTGCCAGAAATCTTCTTCTTATTTACTAAATGGAGAATTGAGGCTCAGAATGGAAATGTATCTTGACGAAGGCCTTAGAGTGACCTTGTCCTAGAGCCTGAGAGATACTCAGGTCTTCTGATTACAAGCCCTGGGACTTTTCACTATTCCCAGGTGCTCAGAAACTGATATGAGGGAAAGGTCTCAGCATTGAGCTACTTCCTGCCTTCTTGTAGGAATAAACTAGGAGTCAGAGGCAGCCACTGGGGGATTCAGTTGATGTTTCCTGATAAGCAGAGAAGATGTTTAACAGATTTCATCACTGCCAAGTTCATATCTGACTCAGAAATCTTTCTTTCAGCAAGCTGTCATGAGTCTGAGTGAAGCATCTCACCCAGAGTGTGCTGTGCCACATTCAGCAAGGGACCTTTGTGTTCGCCAGAAAAACCAAAGCTCTCTAAATGGTATTTTCCATTTGGAGGCAACATAGCTTCCTTATAAAGAAGAAATAAGAAATAAAATTCATTTTTAATTTAAAATAGGCAAACATTTCCTTGTATGTTATACAAATAAGTTAACACAAATGTCAACTGAAAAATGTCACTCAGCTTAAGGGAAAAGTTTCCGTGTCATTTGTGTTTGGGTAGGAAAGCAATTCTTCAAAAGCTTGTTGCTGGCAAATGTCATCTGAGCAGAGACCCATTCCTTATACTATTGCATAGCTATGCAATTAAAGCCTACCAGACTCACTCAAGTATGCTATCACTTAAAAGTCTATAAAGATAAAATTATCAAGCAAATTGTTGTCTGAAATAAATGAAGATGTTTTAATTAGAATATAAAGATAGATATTTATCTTCCTTTGGTTACTTAACAAAATAAAAAGAATAACCCAACTAGGTAAAAAAATGTTTTTGGTTCATCTAGCCATAGCAAACACTGCAGTCCCTCTAGCCATAGCAAATACTGCAGTCAGACAATGATATTAGAGTTTCTTCATGCCCCAGCTTGACTGTGTTGATGCACTGAGACTTCTTATACTTCTGCATTTGTGTGGCTTGTACCATGTCAGTATGACCCCTCTTTCCCTAATCCCCATAACCCAAAGTTCTCAACAAATCCCTATACTCTTAGATAGCTACCTCTATTTGCAAAATGTGCATTGGAAGATGATTTGTTAAGTTCTGTGCATTGTACCCTTCACATCTCTCACCACTCAGCCGTGATATAAGTAGGTATTCAGTCAACTGAATGCCAGAAGGAAGGTGGTTGCAGATAAAGGGCAGCCACAACCTCAGAAAGTTGTCATTACAGAACATAGCTGCAGGAAGTGGGTATTTCCTCTGCTATGTTCCAAGATTAACACATGTAGCAGTTGACCAATGTAAACAGGCCAAGCAGAGGATGTTTAAAGGATCAAGTCAGTGTTTGTATAGTACTTTGAAGAAAAAGGTGAAGATAATGAGCAAATTCTTATTATCACAAATAATCTAATAATTACTGTAATAATTATCCTCATTCAACCAGAGACCAGAAATAGAGATTTTCAAGTGTATTGAGTTTCATTAAGTATTACACATTCTGCAGCTGTAGTAGCACTGACTGTGAGAGGTAATGCAGATTAAATAACCGTGAACCGCAAAGCCACTCTGCTCGCTCCCCAGGTCTCAGATTGAGTTACCTTTCTCACACCTTGCAACCAAGTTACACAGAGCAATAAATGCACTAGAGGTGGGCTGAAAGGAGGCCAGGGAGGGGAGAGGGCAGGCTAGCTCCCAGTTTTTCTGTCTCTGCATTGTCAAAAGATAAGTGAATATGCCTAATGAACCAGCTAATATCTTTGTGTTAAACTGACAGGGTATTTTGACATCTTTAGACACAGCCAAACAAAGAATGAAAACAAACTGGGAGCCATGTTTGTAGTTCCTGATTATGGGCACAAAGCAACCAAACACACCTGCAAGAAGTACTAAAATGTAGGCTTTGATGATAGCTTTGTTGAAGATCCTCATCAACCTCTTCACCTTCCATTAAATTTGTTCTGCTAACGTAACTGTGGGGCATGTATTGGTCCTGTCCAGATCAGAGTCAGACTCACCTTTTACTCTCAAAAACAGGTGCTCAGCTGTAGCTGAGGTGCTCCATCACAGTCAGGTAGGTATGAGAGAATAATAGATGGGTTCCTAGGCATACAACATGCCAGGATTTAGAGACTAGGCCTGCACGTGGAAAGAGGTGATCGAATAATCAGGAGGCTTAATATTCTGCATTCAGCCTAGTTTCCAAATCCCAGGGCTTGAAAACTTTGAATTTTAAAGATTAAGGGGAGTTTTGTGGCAGGCAGAGATATTGTACCTCATGTACTAGGGAGTAACTTTTGAAAATTTGATGTTATAGAGATGGTCTAAAAGAAATTTGAATCAATTAAGAGGCAACAGTGCATTATCTGTTAGGAAGGAAACTGTTATGTTCAGTTGTCTAGTCACAATGCAGTTCTACTCCAGTGGACCTCCTGGAGTCCACCTGAGGAAAAAAGCGTAAGGCTGGAAGGATGGTGGTCTTGGCAGGTGTCCCTTCTGTGATGTGGCAAGAAAAGTCGTGTTAGCAAGCATTAGTCCCACCTGAGACACAAGAGCCTGCTTTCCTCTCCTCTCTGCTTTCAGCCTTTCTGGATCATTCTTCCTGGAAAACAGTCTGGGACCTTGCTTCAGGGACCTTTCCAACTACTCTAAGATGGTCATCATCAAATACTCAAACACATGAGATCAGTGAGCTCTCATGACTGACCGACTGAAAGGGTCATATGGATAAGAGGAGTGGAGGAAATAGAAAGAGTTTTCCCAAATCACTGGAATTTTGGTCAGGAGACCTGGAATAAAGTCTCATCTGTGTCACCTAGACAAGTTATATGGGACTTCCTAAGAAGTAAAACAAAAACAAAAAACAAACAAAACACCAAAACACAGATGCAACAATGCTTTTTTTTTTCTTCTTCTTCTTAACATGGAGTTAGCATAAAGGTAGAATGAGATGATCTTTTATTTCATAAATTTTTCTTTTGGTGTATTATTTAAAAATACTTTCTATGCATGGATGATAATGATAGTTTTCTATTTTTGTTATTTTGTTAAAAAGTTTTTTTTTTTTATATTTGGGTTTGTGTTTTAGTACTATTTAAACAAGGTTATTATTTTCCCCTATATGGATAGCCTATTGTGTTAGTATCTTTCATATAATCGACTTTCCTAGTGATTTCTAATGTAATTTTTTGGTTATAAAGCACATCTTCATTAACATGCAGATTTATTTCTGGGCTCTCTGTTTTGTACATTTGTTATTCTCCTTTTGTGTAAATATATTCTTTTATAATTACTATAGCTTTAAGTACGGTTTGGATTCTAGTAGAAGTTATTCTTCCTTTTCCTACTGTTTCTTTTCCTCTTGGTTCTCTTTTATAGACTCTTTCCTTCTCTGATGATTTTTAACTCTTCCTAGATCTTTATCATAACTTATACATTTTAGAATTGATTGGAATTATTCCATTTCATTAAAATCTTATTGGAATTTTTATATGAATTGCATTTGATTTGCAGACTCATTTTGAGGAAAATTGATATTTTTACAAGGTTGGGTTTTCCAAAAGTGAACATTATAATTTAATATATTTATTCTGGTTTTCTTTAATATCCTTTAAAATTCTTAATTATTTCATTGTAAATATCTTACACATTCCAGACTAATTTCTGGAATATTTAAAAAATCATATCTTAATTGGTTACTGCTAATTGATAGAAAGAATGTTGATTTATATTTGATGATCTTGTACTCATCAAACTTGCTTGTAAGAATCAGGAGCCCAACAAGAAAAAGATACACTCAAATTACGGTAATTTGAGAAGAGATTAGTAAAGGGATAGTTTACAGAGGTGTGAGAGGGTATGTGAAATCTACTAGTGGTAATGCAGTAGGTCACGGCTAGGAATAGCAAGAATTCATTAGCACCTTTGTACCCGAAGTGACCAGATGAAGGAGCGCAGGGAGACAGGAAGGTTCCTGTGGAGAGGTCTGCCTGACAGATGCTAAGACATTGGTGGAGGGGATCAGCTAGCCAGCGGTGAAGCAGAGTTGGGAGACTAACACCCTGTCCTCCCTTTCTTCTAATAGATTTCCTGCCTTTGCCTTCTCTCTTGTATTCTCTTGCCTTCTCTCTGCCTTGTATTTGGCAGGTCCTTCTCACAACCTGCCAAATACATTTGACACTTAACAGAAGTCAGTCTCTCAGGGCACTGAAACAGTGAAGAGTAGAGAGTGGATGTGCAGGTGCAAATGAAAAATATTCCTGCTATTCCCGACATCAATTAGTTTTAGTATTTGTCTGTAGATTTTCTTGTATTTACTAGATAGGCAATCATTACAGCATCAAATAATGATGTTGTTTCTGTGAATCTTTCAACATACTCATTTTTTTGTCTGATTTCACTAACTAGGTCCTCCCATATAATGTGAGCTGAAGACAGTGATAGTGTGTCAGTTTGTCTTGTTACTGACTTTAACGGGAGGACTTCTAAAATTTCAGCAGTAAGCAGGGTATTTACTTTAGTATGATTTTTGTTTTAGATTTATTTTATCATGTTAAGTAACATTGAGCTTCAGGTATGCTGTACCCCGATCTGAGGAAAAGAGAAATGTTTGAAGTTTGATTTTTACAACAATGGGTTCTATTGACACAACTCAACTCTTGTGGTCTTATAAGTGAATGCATATCCAAATCTAAATATATATATGTATAAATGTATAAAAGTACTTATTTAATACCAGCTATATATACACAAGCTAACACCAAAAGCACTTTGTTTACTATAAAAATTCTAGAAATATTAGTTTTGATAATCTGAGTACATACAGTCACATGACAATATATCTATTGGACATATGCCAAAATATCTGGTTTAAATGTTCAAGTCTTTAGTTAGTTGCAATTTATGTATAGTTAGTAAAGATATAATAATGACTTTGTCTACCCTTTAAAAATGAACTATTGATGATTCATTTAACATAGATGAAAAACATCAGGTTCTTTTAATAACCTTGACTCATCTTTGCTCCTTTTTTGTATCCACCTATATTGGATATTGGAGTAGTATGCATCCTTCTTTAGATATGAGCTCCTAAGGACTTGTCTTATTTATTCCTGCCGTACAACATTACACAGGGTTTTACACGCAATAGGAATGCATCTAACACTGGTTAAATAAATGAATGAATGGATATTGATGTCCTTTGTAGCCTTGGTACTTTGGTTCAAAATCTAGGGATGATGGAAGGTAGACTTAAGGGACTATTACCACAAATGACTCCCAACATCACAGGTGACCTGAGACAGGTTTCTGAAGAAATCTGCACATTCCATTCATTTTTGCTAGTGTTAATGAAGAAAAAGAAAGGCTGGAGGGAAATTTGCACATTGAATCAATTAATAAAAAGATTGTATATAAGAAGTATCACTGGTTCTGTGTCTGGGCACTGCATACCCTCTATCCCAAATGATACTGAATAAATCTGCAGGTGAAAAAAACTTGAATGAATCTTTACTACAATTTCTCAGGTTCTAAATACTTTTTTTTTTTTTTTTTTTTTTTTGAGACGGAGTCTTGCTCTGTCACCCAGGCTGGAGTGCAGTGGCGCGATCTTGGCTCACTGCAAACTCCGCCTCCCGGGTTCACGCCATTCTCCTGCCTCAGCCTCTCAGCTGGGACTACAGGCGCCCGCCACCACGCCCGGCTAATTTTTTGTATTTTTGGTAGAGACGGGGTTTCACTGTGGTCTTGATCTCCTGACCTCGTTATCCGCCCACCTCGGCCTCCCAAAGTGCTGGGATTACAAGCGTGAGCCACCGTGCCCGGCCAGGTTCTAAATACTTATTCACCACTGTATTTAATATCGGCCACACTCTTTTTCTTGGCCTGTGTCTACGTTTCTGTGCACTTACTGTCTGGACGCACTTCTTAATTTTTAAACAAAGGCCTAGATAGGTACACATGCAGACACAGTATTAACAGAAGAAAAGCAGGAGCCATTTACAACTGGCAGTTATCCAGAACATAGACAGAGCCATGCCAGGGGCCGGAGGATTTTCAGTCTTCTCTGCTTATTGAAAACGGAATTGGAGAAAAGAGGCATGCCGAGGCAGACAACCAGATAGAGTGGCTGCACCGTCCGCAGGCTGGCTTCTGCCATACACCTCGTAAACTGATAACTTAGGATAAAATTTCCCAACCAGTAACTGGAAAAGAAGTGGGTTTTATAGCCAATCAAGTCAGGCTGACAGCTTCCAATAAACAGAAAAAAGGTCATCTCTGTAACCTGGATAGGAAATCGCTGTCGGCCTTCCCCATCTCATCTTTAGCACAGATCTTCTATCATGTCAGGAGTTGACCCAGCCACTGCTTAGAAAATAATAATTGTATAATTGATGCATAAATCACATTTATTGAACATTTACCAGGTGCCAGTAACTGTGCTAATTGATTTATAAATATGATCTCATTTAATCTTCCCCAAAATCTCACTGTAATTATTTTGATTTCAGATAATAAAGCTAACGCTCAGAGAAGTTAAGTAATTTTCCTAACAATGCACAGCTAGTAAAGGGCAGAACCAGGGCCACGACTCAAGCTTAGTTTATCTGATGACAATGCCTGCTCTTCATAGTCTTCCTTCCACCTTCCCACTCCCAATTCTACCTCAGGCCACTCCCCCAGAATCTGCTGTACCCTCCACAGACTCTTAGCATAGTCCATCCAACAGTTTAATATGCTTAGTTACTTAGATGGCTGCCAACCCACCAGGCTATGAACTCCTTGAAGGCAGGAGTGAGTTCATCTCTGTATCCCCACTGTGTAAGACAGTATCTGGTACAGAGTGTGAACACAGGAACGATTTGATGACTGAGTAAGTAAATTAAATAAACATCTGGTAAGGAGCTGCTTTGTTGAAGACCTCCCATTAGTTGCTTTACTCATAATTCCTACCCCTGTACGCAAAATGAGGTCACAAAATAGGATTCTTGTTTATTTTGAGATGTAGATGCTGCACCAGTTTTGTTTTGTTTTTTTTTTTTTGTTTGTTTGTTTTGTTTTTTTTGGTGGAACAAAAAATAAATGCATCAGCAGAAGAAAGTAAAATGTTCTCTTCGGGAATGAGTGATGCAGGAAAAGACTGCAAGTTTAGAGTTAAGATCCTGAAGGACAGGTGGTCAGTCTGCAAGCGTCAAATCAAAAAGGCTTGCTTCTCTCACCATCCAGAGCCCAGAGTGAGTTGGATGTAAACAAAAAGCCACCTCTCAGGAAATAAGGCAGCTCCCCACAGGCTGGGTGAAGTCGGCTTCCAGAACTTGGTCTCATTCTTTCTGAGAGAGTACCAGACAACAGGTCTGGTCTCCAAGTGTTCTCTTAGAAATGCAGCCATCACTGTGCAGCACACACTGAGGAGAAGCTATACCCTGATGGGATCAAAGAATATGGTCCGAGTTTTCAAAGACAGCTGAGAAGAAGGAACAAGCAACCCAGGCTGACTCTGTGGGCCCCCTGCATGAACCACACACAAGAGGATTCACACATACCTGGAGCTCCACCCACATGGGTTTAAGGTTTTTACCAGCTCCTTAGAGAGGAGACATTGGGGACTGAGGCCAGTATCTACAGCATGTCATTCATCCTTTGTCCTCCATAAGGTCCCAGAGTAAACTCTATGAACTTCCCATGCCAGAGTGTGTGTCCAATTATTCTTACCTGATCTTTAGTTAAAGAGCTAAAAGCTTTTCCAGATATGAACTGGATAGGGTCCATTAATTTACGGGAAAAGCCAAAGCAGTTAGGAAGCCCTTTTGGTAGGATGCTACCTGAAAGTTTTACGTACTGATCAAAGACTTGGGGATCTACAGGAGTCTGTCCCCATCCACCCCAGATTGCTAGGAAGAATGGTATTTTAGGAGCACAGCAGGCTTGTGTAGAAATAATAGGAAAAATGGTAGACAAAGCTACAGATAGAGACATACAAAGGTCTAACCTTTCCTAGTCAAGTCATTCATTTCTGTAGGTATCTTCCTGAGCTATCCTGAGTGTGCATTTCAGTGATGAATCCCAGATTGCTAGAAAGATGTGCCATATGTTTCTTGATATTCTAGTGGCCTCTGTACTTAGAATAATGCACATAATGTTGAATAATAAGAAATTCTGGTTGCAATACTTTGTAAGCAGTGTGGTGGAACACATTGAGTGGACAGGTCCCTGAGAAAAGCCATTCAATATCTGTCATATTTGATAGCTACAATCGCCCATTGAAGCTCAGTATTCTGATATTCTGATGTCTTTTTTAAAAGTTAATTTCCTAAAAGGGCATGTAATATTACAAGGGGAGCCTCCTTTTCTGCTATGGAATCCCAGTAAAAGTGCACTTTTTATGATAATGTTAGTCACTGACAGGCACAGTTTAGGAAAGGTGAAATATTTTTAGATCAAATCACTAGGAAAGTATGTAAACCATAGACTTTGGAATATGCACTTGAGTGCAGGCAGAGATGGAAATAAGGAATCTGTTGTCTCTTTATTCCTGAAGAGTTCAGATTAAGTAATCATTCATCTCCATTAGTCACCCCCAACTCCCCCAACATACACACATGTGCCTACACACTGCTGTGCTTGGACACACAGGTCCAAGCCTGGTGCAGACATGGTTTCCCGTGTTCAGCCAGCAGCTTCCCACAGCTGGAATGGGGAACACCTGCATAGTGCTGCTTTGTGTCAGCTGCACTCACTCATAGGCGGCCTGGTTACCATCTGCATAGGTAAGGCCAACCAGACCTGGTCTATAACCACCAGCTCAGTTCCTACAGGCACAAAGTCAACCTGGACATAAAGCAGGCATCCTGCCATACCTGAGAGGCCTGCTTCATGTCCGTGGTTCTCTCTCACACAAAGAAGCCTATTTATCCCTCCCGCTCTCTTTCTTGATAGTCATATCTTCTCTTTGTTTTTAGTAGTTGAGCCATTCTGGGAGCTGGAGGGATAGGCTGGGGACTCAAAAATAAGTGGCTCTGTCACTGACTCATTCATTCATTTAAGAAACTGCTGTATACTGCTGTATACCAGGCTCTGCAGAGACAAACCTGCACAGAACTTCAGCCCTGACCTTCAGGGCCTCAGAGTCTAGTGGAAGAGACAAACTTGTAATCTCATAACTGCAGCCCAGTGTGATAGGAACTCTTAAATGATTGCACAGAAAGAATTTTGCAGGCATGAAAGAGAAAGCAACAGACTTCATCTGGAAGAGTTTGGGAAGATTTTACAGAAAACACAGTATCTGATGTGGGCATTGACAAAGACATAGAAGTTTGCTGGCTAGAGAAATGGAGAAAGCTATAAAGTCACAAGTAAGAAACCACAATGCTGGTTTAGAAATGGCAGATTGGGGAATAAGAGGCAAAAGCAAATGATTTTACAATTGAATTAACTTAAAAATCAATAACTAGAAGACCTCAGGGAGATTCCCAAATACTTGGAAACTAAATAATATATTTCTAAATAACTTGTGAGTCAAAGATGCAATCAAAAGAGAAAAGGAAGCATTTTGAACTGAATTGAAGTGAAAGTTAATATATCAAAATTTGTGGGACACTGCTTAACCAGAAATTAGGGGGAATTTATAGCACTAAATGCCTCATAAAAGAAGAAAGGTCTCAAGTTTCCACCCTAAGAAGCAAGAAAAAGAACAACTTAAACTCGAAGTAAGTAGAAAAGAAGAAAGAAAGATCAGAGCAGAAGTCAATGATATTAATACCAGAAAAACAGTAGAGAGAATCAGTGAGACCAAAAACAGTCTCTTTAAGAAGATTAATAAAATCGGTCAACCTCTAGTCAGATTGATGAGGGTGAAAAATAGAGAAGGCACAAATTACAAACATAAGGAATGAGAAAGCTGGGATCAGTACAGATTCTACAGATATTAACAGTATAATAAGGGAATAGTATTAACAGGTTTATGTTAATAAATTCAGCAACTTAAATGAAATGGACAAATCTCTATAAAGATATGAACTACCAAAGCTCACTCAAGAATTATTAGGTAATATAAACAGCCCTAGGTTTATTAAAGAAATTTAATTTGTGGTAAAAAAAGAACTTTTTTTTTTTCAAAGAAAACTCCAAGATGGTGTCACTGGTGAATTCTACCAAACATAGAAAATAATATGACCAATTTTGCATACACTCTTCCAGAAAATTTTGATGAGGAGGAACTATTATCCAACACATTCTATGAAGCTAGTAGTACTTTGATATGAAAGTCAGACAGAGACATCACAATAAAACTACAGACCAGTGTTTCACGAACATATGTATGAAATTTCAAGCAAAAATTTAGTAAATTGAATACATCATGGCTAAGTGGATCTATCCAAGGAATGTAGAATTAGCATAATATTCAAAAATCATTGTAATCAATCACATTAACATACCAAAAATTTTTTAAAATGGCAATCTCAATAAAAATAGACAATGCTTTTGAAAAGAATATCCAACATCCATTCTTGATGAAAAAATCTCTCAACCAATTAGAAACAGCAGAAAACTTTCTCAACTCCATAAAAAGTATCAAATTAAAAACTTTTAGTAAACACCATACTGGAAAAAGACTGAATATGTTCTCTCTAAAATCAGGAAGAAGACAAGAATGACAGCTTCAACCACTTCTAATTAACTCTGTGCCAGAGATTGTAGCCAGTGCAATGAGGTAAAGAAGAAAAGTCACTGAGATTGAAAAGGAAAAAAACAATTCTACCTTTATTTTCAGATGACATGATCACCTATTTGATGTAATCAAATCTGTAATACAAATTTGATGTAATCTGAAATCTCAGTTAAGATGGCTGATAGGCAGGACTAGCTTGCAGCTCTCGATCAGATGGATAGAACAGCGTGTGGAGACTCACATCGTGAACTTTTGCTTCAAGAACTACTGTAGGAACATACCAGCAAAGCTGAGAGAACCCACAGACCCCTTGAAGGAACTTGATCACTGCTGCAGGCTCCCTGAGACACCAAAAAACTGTGAGTCTGCTTGCTTTCTCAATGGGGGAGGCTCGTGGTCTGGAGCAAGTTCTCAGCCCTGGTCACCAGCTGCCAAAAAATAGACTCAGTGCTGTTGGTGGGGCACTGTGGGAGTGAGACTGGCCTTTAGGACTATGGGCTGTGTGGGAGCAGGGTGAGGCCTGTGACTACTGGCTTTTCCCCACTTCCCTGGTGAGCTGTATGACTCAGCAGAGGCAGCCATAATCCCTTTGGGAATATAACTTCACTGGACTGGGGGAACCATCCCCCATCCCCCACAGCAGCAGCAGCAAGCCCTGCCCAAGGAGGGGCTGAGCTCAGACCTGCCTATCCCTGCCCACACCTGATGGTCTTTCTCTACCCGTCCTGGTAACCAAAGACAAACGTCATAATCTCTTGAGAGTTCTATGGCCCTGCCCACCACCTGAGAAACCTGAATACTTAACCTGGTGTCCCTAGGGCAAGTTTGCATCCTACCTATATGACCACAGCTGATGTGCTCTTGAAGGTTCCACCTCTTGGCTGGAGGCCAACCAACACAAAACCAGTGCACTAAACAAAAACACAACCAAGGACCCTCACAGAGGCCACTTCACTCCCCTGCTATCACCACCGGAGCAGGTGCTGGTATCCACGGCTGCAAGACCTGAAGACGGATCACATCACAAGACATTTTTCAGACACTCCCTGGTACCAGCTCAGAGCCTGGTAGCTCTGCTGGGTGGCTAGGCCCAGAAGAGAAAAAGACAATCACTATAGATTGGCTCTCAGGAAGCCCCATTCCTAGGAGAAGGGGAGAACATCACATCAAGGGAGCACCCAGTGGGACAAAAGAATCTAAATAGCAGCCCTTAAGTCCCAGATCTTCCCTCCGACATAGTCTATCTAAATGAGAAGGAACCAGAAAAACAATTCTGGTAATATGACAAAACAAGTTTCTTTAACACCACCCAAAATCATACCACCTCACTAGCAATGGATCCAAACAAAGACAAAATCTCTGAATTGCCAGAAAAAGCATTCAGAAGGTTGATTATTAAGCTAATCAAGGAGGCAACAGAGAATGGTGAAGTCCAACTTAAAGAAATCAGAAACATAATATAGGATATGAAAGGAAACTTCTTCAGTGAAATAGATAGCACAAATGAAAAACGATCACAACTTCTGGAAATCAAGGACACACCTAGACAAATGCAAAATGCACTGGAAAGTCTCAGCAATATAATCAAACAAGCAGAAGAAAGAACTTCAGAGCTCAAAGACAAGGCTTTCAGATTAAAAAGAATTTTTTAAAACAAGGCCTCCAAGAAATTTGGGACTATCTTAAATGTGCAAACCTAAGAATAATTCCTGAGGAAGAAGATAAATCTCAAAGTTTAGAAAACATCTTTGAGGGAATAGTTGAGGAAACCTTCCCTGGCCTTGTTAGAGATCTAGACATCCAAAATACAAGAAGCTCAAAGAACACCTGGGAAATTCATTGCAAAAAGATCATTGTCTAGACACGTAGTCATTAGGTTATCTAAAGTCAAGACAAGAGAAAGAGTCTTAAGAGCTGTGAGGCAAAAGCATCAGGTAATCTGTAGAGGAAAACCTTTGAAGGTAACAGCAGATTTCTCAGCAGAAACCCTGCAAGCTAGAAGGGATTGGGGTCCTGTTTTTAGGCTCCTTAAAAGAATTATCAGCCAAGAATTTTGTATCCAGTGAAAGTAAGCTTCATACATGAAATAAAGACATAGTCTTTCCCAGAAAAAAAATGCTGAGTGCATCCACCACTACCAAGCCAGCACTAGAAGAACTGCTAATAGGAGCTTTACATCTTGAAACAAATCCACCAAAATAGAACTTCCTTAATGTATAAATCCCACAGGATCTATATAACAACAACACAATGAAAAAACAAACAAGGTATTCAGGCAAAATTAGCACAATGAATAGAATAGCACCTCACATCTCAATACTAACATTGAATGTTAATGGTCTAAATGTTCCATTAAAAGATACAGAATGGCAGAATAGATAATAATTCACCTACCAAGTTTCTGCTGTCTTCAGGAGACTCACCTAACACATAAAGACTCACATCAACTTGAGGTAAAGGGGTAGAACAGAATATTCCATGTCAATGGACACCAAAAGCAAGCAGGAGTAGCTATTCTTATATCAGACAAAACAAACTTTAAAGCAACAGCAGTTGAAAAGGACAAAGAGGGACATTATATAAGGATGAAAGGACTAGTCCAACAGGAAAATATTGCAATTCTAAATATATATGCACCTAACACTGGAGCTCCCAAATTTGTAAAAAATTTACTACTAGACCTAATAAATGAGATAGACAGCAACACTGTAATAGTGGGGGACTTTAATACTCCACTAACAGCACTGGACAGGTCATCAAGACAGAAAGTCAACAAAGAAACAATGGACTTAAACTATACCCTGCAAGAAATGGACTCAAGAGATATTAGAGAACATTCTAGCCAATAACCACAGAATATATACACATTCATTAGCACATGGAACATTCTCCAAGATAGACCATATGATAGGCCACAAAACAAGTCTCAGTAAATTTAAGAAAATTAAAATTATATTAAGTACTCTCTTGGACTACAGAGGAATAAAATTGGAAATCAGCTCCAAAATGAACCCTGAAAACCATGAAAATACATGGCAATTAAATAACCTGCTCCTCAATAATTGTTGGGTCAACAATGAAATTAAGATGGAAATTTTAAAATTCCTTGAACTGAACAATAGTAGTGGCACAACCTATCAAAACCTCTGGGATACAACAAAAGCAATGCTAAGAGGAAAGTTCATAGCAATTAATGCCCACATCAAAAAGTCTGAAAGAGCACAAATAGATCATCTAAGGTTACACTTCACTAAACTGGAGAAACAAGAACAATTGACCCCCAAACCCAGCAGCAGAAAAGAAATAACAAAGATCAAAGCAGAAGTAAATGAAATTGAAACAAAAAATACAGTACCTAAGATAAATGAAACAAAACCTGGTTATCTGAAAAGATAAATAAAATTGACAGGCCATTAGCTATATTAACCAAGATGAGAGAAGATTCAAATAAACTCAGTTAGAAATAAAGAGGGAGGTATTACAACTGATACCACAGAAATAGAAAAGATTATTCAAGTCTACTATGAACACCTTTATGCACATAAACTAGAGAACCTAGAGGAGATAGATAAATTACTGGAAATATTCAACCCTCCTAGATTAAACCAGAAAGATATAGAATCTCTGAATAGACAAATAACAAGCAGTGAGATTGAAATGATATTTAGAAAATGACCAATAAAAAAGTTCAGGACCAGATGGATTCACAACTGAATTCTATAAGACATTCAAAATAATTGATACCAATCCTATTGACACTTTTCCAAAAGATAAAGAAAGAGGGAATCCTCCCTAAATCATTCTGTGAAGCCAGTATCACCCTATTACCAAATCCAGGGAAGAATATAACATAAAATGAAAACTGCAGACCAATATTCCTGATGAAAATGGATGCAACAATCCTCAACAAAATGCTAGTGAACCAAATCCCACAGCACATCAAAAAGATAATCCACTGTGATTAAGTGGGTTTCATACCAGGGATGCAGGGATGGTTTAACATACATAAGTCCATGAATGTGACACACCACACAAACAGAATTAAAAACAAAAATCACATGATCATCTCAATAGACACAGAAAAAGCATTTGACAAAATCCAGGATCCCTTTATGATTAAAACCCCCAGCAAAATTGGCATAGAAGGGACATACATTAAGGTAATAAAAGACATCACTGACAAACCCACAGCCAATACTATACTGGATGGAGAAAAGGTGAAAACATTCCCACTGATAACTGGAACAAGACAAGTATGTCCACTTTCACTACTTCTATTCAACATGGTACTGGAAGTCCTAGCCAGAGCAAACAGACAAGAGAAAAAAATAAAGTTCATTCAAATCGGTAAAGAGGAAGTCAAACTGTCCTCTTTGCTGATAATATGATCGCATACCTAGAAAACTCTGAAGACTCCTCTTAAAACCTCCTAGAACTGATGGATGAATTCAGCAAAATTTCAGGATACAAAATTAATGTACACAAATCAGTAGCTCTGCTATACACCAACAATGACCAAGCTGAGAATCA